>NC_056751.1:832472763-832841513 GCF_019279795.1 Protopterus annectens
GACCATGCTGTTTTTAAAATAAGTTCCTTGTCCTGTGATGAAAAAAACTTTACTATTATTGATCTCGGGTGACTTTTTGATTTGATGGTTGATGAAGCAGCTCTTAAGGATCTGTGGGCTCTTTCAATTCCATAAGAAAGAGCTTCAGGCAATTTTAAAACTTCTGGTAACCAGGTAGTAAGGAAAGTCACCATGTTATCTCCCTCTGTTTTCTCTGATAGCCCATAGATGCAAAGGTTATTTCGTCTGGACCTGTTCTGTAGATCCTCTATTTTATTTTGTAATGAAGCATTTTGTTGTGATAAAAAATGTAGCTGAAGATCTTGTTCTGAGAGTCTGCCCTCAGTATCATTTAAGGATCTCTCTATGTCAGCTATTTGAGACTTCTGTTGCATCATTATTTCTTGTAGTTGCTGTATTTGTTTTGTAGATCTCTCCTCAAAAGTGTCCAGTTTGGTATTCATTTTGTCAAATTTCACTGACAAGTCTTGTATAGCATTTAATAAAGACTGTATCTCCTTTTTCATCGTTTGGTCCTGTGTGGTATGCTTAGAAAAGCTCATTTTCAGTAGATTCAGATACATTCCTTCTTGTTTTTGACAGGAAAAATAATGTTTAAAGCCAAAGTTTTTGCACGGTAGACTTCTAGTGATATTAGTAGAAGTAATTCAACAAAATAGGTTTGTCTACAATATCTAGTTTTTAAAAATTCCTGTCAGAAATATCTTTTGAGTGCAGAGCTGAGAATAGATGCTGCCAACCAGTCTACATCCTAGCCACGCCCCCTCTCCTGGTCATTTTTAAGGGACATGAATAATCAGGAATGTAGAGAAGAGCTCAATTTTTTACCTGTGGATGTAAAAGACCTTTACACAGTCATCCCCCACAGTTTAGGAATTGAATGGGTGGTAGATGTGTTAGTAGAAGGAGGTGCCCCTGCAAATTAAACTACATTAGTTGAACTACTATATATCATTTTGCAGAATAATATTTTCATATTTAATGGTACATACTATTTACAGGAAAAGGGGAGTAGCTATGGGGTCCTCATGTGGCGGTAGTTTCGCCAACCTAGTTATGGCCTTCTGGGAGCACCATTTTGTGTTTACCAGAAGTAACATCAAAGATAAAATCATGTATTATGTGCAATTTTTGGAAGATATATTTATGATCATAAATGGAGTTGAAACTACGGCTAAGGAAATAGTGGATGAGATGAATGCCAGCACATCCGTCCTGGAATTTACATCCACTTTTGATAGGTTAAAGATTGCTTATTTGGATGTGGAATTAACCGAGGACATTTTAAGGGGATGCTGCTTATCTAAAATTCATACAAAGAAAACCTACTCAAGACTCATTTTTACATTACACAAGCTACCATCCACAATACCAGAAAAAATCTATAGTCAAAGGTCAGCTGGTTAGGGCAGCACGAATGATCATCTTGGATATAGAATTTGTGCAAGAATGCAATAATTTAAAACAAATGTTTGAAAGAAGGGGCTATCCAGAAGTGTTGCTGCAGGGACTCATAAGAGGTCCAAATAAAAAGAAGGGAGTGGCACTTCTCACCCATTTTGGGACCACCAGCCTTATTAGCTCATACGATTAGCCCTGCCAACCCTGAAGGTAATAGTGCTGACATAAATATGACAATGTACAGTAATAACAATAGTAATAAGAATAGATATATTGTCCGCTTAATTACTAGATATACACTTTATGGTGAGTCCATAAGGGGCACCCTGTTAAAAAAAACTGGTGTATCCTCATGGAAAAGACAGATCTTAGCTCTAAATTTGGCATTCTACCAAGAGTTGTACATTGTGTATAGAAAAGGAGCTAACTTAAAAAATATATAGGAGAAGGAGCATCACCCGTAGAGGTGGTTACTGACTTGAAACTGTAGTTTTATTGGCCACTAGAGGTCATTTCCAAAACTCCTTCATCTTCCTCTCTTAAAACCTAGTTGCCTCGTGGTTTGGGCGTCTTTTCAGGCTTGTTGGCTGTTGGTGAAGCACCCTCCAAGAGGAAAAAACGCTGAGAGAAGAAGGGAGCCACTTTTGAGATTTTAAGTATTTTTTCTCTGTTTATTTGCTAAGTTTTTCTGCATAGCTGCCTAGCTTGAGCATTTTCTGGCTTGTTAAACTTGATTTCTGTATTAGTAGCTGTATTTAAAGCACAACCAAAAGCTGTTTGCTGAATTTCCTGTTTGCACTTAATTTTAAATCGTTTTTTTCTTAAAACTTGCATATTTTCTGTCCTTGACCTAGCACTCTTGTGTGGGGTCATTTACTGCACTGTTATAACTTGATATTACTTGTGAACCTCTGCTATCTCTGTAAAAAACAAAAACAAAAACAAATCTTGCTTTTTTCCCACTTTTCTGAGAGTTAAAAAAGTTCAGTTACAGGCTTGCTGTTCCTGAACTGTTTGAAAGTTTCTGAGGCCATTTTTGCTTGGGCTGAAGGAGGGTCTCTCTGTTGATCAGTGGCAGTGAATAACATTGAGCAGCATCCCTGCCCCCCGTAGAGGTGGTTACTGACTTGAAACTGTAGTTTTATTGTCCGTTTTGGGTCTATTCCTGCTTCTTTCCTGCCCCTGCTATCAAGCACGCTTTAACGTGCTTTAGCGCGATTTAGCTCGGAGTTGCCACTAGAGCAGCATCGGGCAGCGCCGGTTAAACAAGGTGCTCCAGAAAGTCTGTTCTTCAATTTTTCCCTTAGAACTGCTCTGTTAGGAACCTAAACAGTTTACACCTTCACTAAAAAGTGCAGCACTTTTTCCAAATAGCTTTTTCTTCTCAAAAAGCTCAGCACTTGTCTTATAAGCATATCCCTTGTCTTATAAGCATTCTCTTTGCAGGTCAAGCACTCCTATATTATACAAATCTCTCACTAGCAAAACCCCCCAGGAGTGCCCACTTCCCTGCTAAGCCCACTACTTTTCTGTCTCATACCAACTCATAATTCTTTCTAGCATGTCGAAGGGTCAGATGCTGGCGTCCTCTCCTGCCCAGTTGGTGAATCTGGGAATTCTGAGACAATGTTACAATTGCCTCATGTACACGGACAACCCTCTCCTCCTCCCACGTAACACTAACACTTGTGAGAGATGCAGCTATTTAGCCAGACTGGAGGCTGAGCTCTCTCAACTCAGGACTGGCAAGACCAGGCAGGAGGAGAAGGCAACTACACACACCACAATACCAGTCTCACATAACTCAACCACACCACTGAATCAAACACATAAACACACTAAGACATACTCGAGGCTCTGAGTAAAATTTACCTAAACAGCAGAGGCCTCCAAAGCAGACACCCAAGCAACTGCAAACTCAATACACCACACAAACAACACATAAACAACAAAATCAGTGTGCAAAGCAGTCACTGCCCTTAAGGCCAAATACAACACCAAACATACTTGTCATAGGTGACTCCATAGTCAGACACACTGGCGTCCGCTCACCAGACTGAGTAAGGAGAAGGTCACAGTAAGCTGCCTGTCGGGCGCTAGAATCCGCCACATAACGCAAGCACTCAGGTCTCTCAACAGCAGGTACAAGTACGACTCAGTCATTGTCCACGCTGGTGTCAACGACCTGAGATGTACCTCCTTGGACTACATGAAAAGAGACATTGAGGAGCTCTCTGATTATGTAGCCCAGGCAGGTATGACCCTGACCTTGAGCAGTATCCTACCTTCACCTAGAATGATGCCACAATACAGTGATAAGATGATCAGCTTTAATAATTGGCTTAAATTCTGGTGTCATTCAAAGGGGATCCAATGTCTGTCTGCCTGGGATGACATGCTGGACAAGCCACACTGCTTCGCAAGGGACGGCTTGCACCTGTCACCCCTAGGCTTCCGGATATTGGCAAAGGCTCTTGCCACCCCCGTAGTGCCTTTTTTAGGCAAGGCTCAAATTCTAAACCTACCACCCTAGAACACAAAAAAGGAAAAAAAACTGAAGGTAATGCTGCTCAATGCTAGAAGTCTCAATCTCAAGATGTACGCACTCGAGGCCCTTCTCAGTATGGAGAACATCGATGTCTGTGCTGTGACAGAAACCTGGTTCAAGGCTCCTGAGAGCACCCCAGCACTATCAGGTTTCACCTCATATCATGCGTTCCGGCCCCAAAATCCGGACAACACCAAGAAAGGAGGGCGGGTGTCCATATTCATAAAGGACACCCATACCTCAAGGTTGGTGGCAACGCACGATGCATCGGAGACCATCCAGGTGCAATTAACCATAGGCAAGACTGCTCTGCAATTTGTAGCATGTTACAGGCCATCCTCTCAAACTCAGGAACCTCACATGGCCTTCCTGAAAACATTGGAGGGGATAAATGTATCTCCAAACACCATCATACTAGGTGACTTCAACTACCCTAATATAGACTGGGAACACTACTCAAGCCCAAACACTCTAGCCCAAAGGTTCCTGGAGTTCATAAACTCAAATGCCATGGAACAACTAGGTACCATCCCCACAAGAGGAGAAAACATACTTGATCTCATCATCACGAACATGGGATCACAATGTTCAACACTGGAAGTATACCCCTCACTGGTGAGATCAGATCATAAACTAATCTCGCTGGAGGTCCTCATCTCCCCACCTGAAATAAAAAGACCACAGTGAAAAACTTCTCAAAAGCCGACTTCACACTTCTAAAAACTAGTGTGGTCTCCTTTAAGGCCCCTGAGCCAGTGGTAAACATTACTCAAACCGCTGAATCACTTACAAATGCCTTCTAGCAGCACCTACAGGACTGCATGGATCAGGCAATCCCAAACAAAACTAAGACTCTTTGTACCAAAGGCAAGCGTCCAGTCTGGTGGACCCCAGCCATAAACAAGCTCTACAACAAAAGGAGGAAGCTACTACAAGATAGAGCAAAATCCTTGAAAGGTAAGACACCTTTGATCATTATAAGTAAAAACTAAGAGCTCTCATAAAATCATCCAAGGCAAATTTTGAGAGAAAAATCGCCAAGGACTCAAAAGACAATCATAAGGCCTTCTTTAGCTATGTTAGAAACCTAGGAGGAAACTCCCAGATATGCTCAGAATTAGTTCAAAATGATGTGAAGATTACTTAACCTACACACATTGCCAACATACTGGCTGACAGGTTCAGTGCAAACTTCTCCCCAAAGGAGAGATATCTATACCAGAGGATTGTAGCCCCAAACATCTCCAAGCCCAGGTGAGAACTGCTCTCTCCAAGGCAAAAACACAGCATCCATGGGACCGGATGGTGTCCCCGGCTGTGTGCTCCACTAACTCAATGAGGAATTAAACCCGCAGTTAGGACAGCTGTTTAATCTTAGCCTCACCTCAGGATACGTACCCAAGGAGTGGCGCCGCAGCGACTGTGGTCCCACTTCACAAGGCGGTGCCTCTACCGACCCTGGAAATTACCGTCCCATTAGCTTGACAAGCCTTATCTGCAAAGCCATGGAGAGGATCATAATGGAACTCATAAATAAAGACATAGGGAACTTGCAGACTTTGGATCCAACCCAGTTTGGCTTTGTCAAAGGCAGATCATGCCTTTTAAACTTGGTTGACTTTTTGAGACAGTCACCAAGGCCATTGATGAGGGAAAGGCAGTCCATACAGCCTACCTTGACCTGGCAAAGGCCTTCGACACAATACCCCACTCAGGTATCATCGAAAAACTCATCAGCTTGAATGTAAACCCATACATCACAAGATGGGTTGCAAACTGGCTAAGTGACAGAACCCACAGGGTCAGAGTTGCTGGAGCCATGTCAGACTCAAAGCCTGTCACAAGTGGTGTCCCACAGGGCTCAGTCCTGGGTCCACTCTTGTTCGGCATCTACTTTTCTGAAGTACAAGCAAATGCAGGAGGGTTATGGCTGACAAAGTTTGCAGATGACTGCAAACTGGGCGCTATAGTAGAAAACACATCTGACACAGATATCCTTCAGAAGGGCCTCACAGAAATGGATAACTGGTGCCAGAGCCATGGCCTAAAGTTAAACGCCAAGAAATGCATAGTCATACCCTTCGGGAAAAACAAGGTTACCCCTAGGTACCATGTAGGTGGCAATCCACTGAGCACAGAAGAAGTCATCAGGGATCTGGGGACCCATGTTGACAGTAGCCTTTCGTTTGACACTCATGTTGCTAAAGTAGTTAGGAAAACCTTCTACATTGCCCACCTGATCATGAAGGGATTCACATCTAGATCAAGGGAGGTCATCGTCCCCCTGTACTCATCACTCATTAGATCTATGATTGAGTACAATGCCCCATTCGGAATGTATCTGACCCGACACCTGCAGCAGCTGGAAAGGCCCCAAAAGTTCCTCACCAAAAGGATAAAGGGTCTCAAAAATATGTCTTATGCTGCCCGACTGAAAGAGCTCCAGCTCTATTCAGTCTCATACTGCTTGCTCAGAGGTGACCTGTGCCTGACATATAAGGCCATGTCAAACCCAGATTTGATGAATATGCTTCACCTCAAAAAATCTAGATCCCTCACAACCACAAGGGCGGGAGACTTAAACCTTGACACGGTTATTAATAGAACGTGCTGGAGGGACAGATTCATCACCCAGAGACTCCCTATGCTGTGGAACAAAATCCCGGTACATGTGAGGCAGAGCACCTCGCTGGCCTTGTTCAAGAGGAATCTTGACCAATGGATGGGAGATCGCAGATATACCCCAGGGATTACTTCAGTGTCACTGCTTGACAGAGGCACAGCAAAATAATAGGCATAGTTTTATTCAAACTAAAGGGGTGGCGAAAGCCACATAACTATGGGCTAGGCTTATAAATGCCCTTGGGCAGATAGCCTAGTATGAACCTAATAGGAACCCAGGAATGGTTACATGTGAAGCATGTGCCTATTGCATCTACATAGATATAAGTAGGGATTATACAATTGCTAATAGGCATTTTTCACTCACTGCTAAATATGATTGTAACTCTAAAAGCATGGTATATTTGGCAAGATGTCAACTCTGTCTGGTGTTTTATATTGGCAAAACCAACTATTTTTTCAAAGAAAGGATCTAAGAACACATTTATAGTATAAGTAGAAACAGAGAAAATAATGCTTTGGCCAACCACATTAGGGACAACCCTAGACACCAGTTTAAATTTAAGGTGATCGACCAGGTGATGGAGAGCCACTAGAGGTGGGCATGCTATTTACAGAAAGACAAGAGTTATGGTGGCAACTTACTTTAAATGCGCATAGTTACCCAGGCCTTAATGAGCAGTGATCTGTTATGTGTTTACTCAAACTTAAAGGTTTATTATGCTGAATGAATTTATGAAATTCAGTATAGAATGTACTTATAAGATAATATCTTATGTACTTGTAGGTTTGTATGGATGCACCTTTTTGATTTTTTTTTATATTTTTATATTTTAATAATGGTCCATTTTGTGTTTGAAAATTATTTTAAAGTACATGTAAATATTTCGTTTTATAAATATGTATATGCCTTTTAACAACCAGTTTTAAACTTGTGCTGTAATGCATTTTTTTGGTCGTGATCTCATGGTTATATGAGGAGAGGTTTTACTGTTTGAATTTGTCCGAAGAAGTTCATTTGATTTGAGTGAATGAATGCGCTCACATTTTAAAGTTTTGGTTTGCCTTTGGAGCTGTGACCCTTTGTTACTTATTTTATTAGTGCTTTATTTGTTGTTTCTTTCGCAGGGCTATGTATAGCACATGAGGCAATTAAAATAACTTACAGGCTTGCACCTTCTGGTCTAGATCTAGATACAGACTTTTCCATTTCTGCAAATGTCATTTATATGTATGCAACAGTTCCTGTAAGTTTAATCATGAGTTCTTCTGCACTGAGGAAGCATGGCATACTCATAAATATTTTAACTTACTGTTGGTTTCTAAAAATGGAAGTCGTACTTGAAGGTCCTGTGGCATTACATAGTTAATTGATGTGGTGTTTTTTTCCATCTTCACCTTATAGCCCAGAGTCTCTCCAAAAAAACCATAATATTTAAACTAGCTGTTCCATATCACAATGTGAATCAGCGAGTGTTAAAAGTATATCATCTGCAAACAGGGTTAATTTGAGAAGGAAAGACCCCCTGTGCCAGCCTCTGATTTCAAAAATGTGAACCTTTTCTGCTAGGAGCTCTAGATAAAGAGCAAAATGTAAGGGCAAGAGGGAGTGAATTTTTCTGGCTCCACTTGACATACTAAATGTGTCTTATAACACTGATGAAATCTTAACTCTTGCTTGCGCTTCAGTGTATACATTTACACATTCTGCAGTATTAAAATAAAGGCTTCAAGAATGCCTGTTCATTCCAAGATCAAAACAAAAAAATCGCAACTTTTTCAGCGTTGAGCCTTAATACGGTTGATGGGTGCTCTGCTGCCTCAGCTTTATATATTATTAGATTCATCTGTATTATATTGTCAGAGGTCCTTATACCTGAAACAAACCTGCACTGATCAGAGTATATTAACTGTGGGAGAAAACAAGCCAATCTTTGTGCCACTATATACATAAATATTTTATAATCATGATTCAGAACCGAGATTGGCCTATATAAAGCTGGAAGTAAAGGATTTTTCCTGGGTTTAGGTATTACTGAGAACTGCCTGCTTCCATGAACTTGGGGATGTCTCACTCCCTAGTATCTTGTTCATTATTTCCAACTATAATGGGACCAGAGCATTTTCCAACAATTTCCAAACCTTGATTGGAATCCTGTCAAGGCTTTAAGAGTTCCTTAACCTTTGAGCCTGTATAGCCACTATTAGCTCTTATGCTGTTTTGGAACGTACCTGCTCATCACCCGATCTGAGGCCTGTAGCTTCAAATTTAAGCCTGGAAAAAAATGTTCCATTTGTTGGGCACATCCTTCTTGGAATTTTTCCTGTGTGTATAACTGTGTATATTAATTCTTTAAAGTATTCAATAACCCCCAAGTGGTACTATAGATCTCCCCAGTACCAGAGTCCTTAATTTGTGATATTCTTTCAACCTTTTGTTGGCAAAGATATGAGGCTAAGTACTTATTGCTCTTTAAGGTAGAAATAGCAAATGTACTTTTTAAGGCTGCCTTTTGAAAAGCAATTTTAGCATCAAGACAGTTCTGATCTTCCATGTGTACCACCTCCCCCCATATTGTTTTGACTGTCTTATATCTTATTTAATGAACTTTTCTACTTGGCATCTTGATCTTGGAGCTTTTTAGTCAGAACCCTCTCTGTAAAGGCTGCCTTAAGTTCATCCCAATCACTCAACAAATCTCTGTTTGAGTTCAGGAATAGGTCCTGCAGCAGTTCCTGAGTTGCTGTTTTAAACTTCGGGTCCTCCAGCTGATGTACAGGGAAACACCATGGTTTGTCATAGTTGTCCATCCTACCATTAGCACACCCTAATATGAAGGTTGTATGATCAGAGCACACCAAAGGGCCTGTAGTTAATGACTCCATCAAGTGACCATGTTCCTGGAGCATATGAATCCTATCAATCCTTGACCAACATTTTGATTTTGCAGCATAAAAGGTGTCAGCTGGGGTAACTGTATCCTTGATCATATGTCCAACATCAACTAAACCATACTGTGTAGGTATTGTTTGAGTAACATACTTGTTTTGGTCAAAAAGGATTTTCTCAGGAAACAAGTACCACGTTCCAGTCCCCTGCAATAATAAGCACCACCACTAACATTCTGTCCACAGTGTACTATGTTCCAGTCTCAGGCAACAGTACGTATCCCCACAGTAAAGTCCAATAGAGTTGTCATTGTCGACTTCAACCACCTAAATGTTGCCTTGGAAGTGTATACTGTATACATTGCTACCATTGTAATCTTCACATTTTACACTATACCTTTAACCTATAACCTTTAATATGAAGACAAGATGATCAATTTTAACAATTGGCTTAAGTATTGGTGTCATTCAAAGGGGATCCAATGCCTGTCAGCCTGGGATGACATGCTCGACAAGCCACGATGCTTCGCTAGGGATGGCTTGCACCTGTCACCCCTGGGCTTTTGGATATTGGCAAAGGCTCTTGCCACCCCCATAGTGCCTTTTTTAGGCAAGGCTCAAAGGACAAACCCACCTCCATAGGTATCACAAGGGATAAGAAACTAAGAGTAATGCTACTCAATGCCAGAAGTCTAAACCTCAAGATGCACACTCGAAACTCTCCTTAGCATGGAGAACATCGATATCTGTGCAGTAACAGAAACCTGGTTCAAGGCTCCCGAGAGCACCCCAGCACTACCAGGTTATACCTCATACCATGCTTTTCAGCCCCAAAACTTGGACCGAACCACAAAAGGAGGGGGAGTATCAATATTCTTCAAAGATACCCACACCTCCAGGTTGGTGGCACAGCACGAAGCATCAGAGACTATCCATGTGCAACTAACAGTGGGTAAAACTGCCTTCCAGTTTATAGCCTGCTACAGACCACCCTCCCAAACCCAGGAACCCCACTCGGCCTTCCTGAGAACACTGGAAAATATGAAGGTCTCTCCAAACACCATTATATTGGGTGACTATAACTACCCAAACATAGACTGGGAGCAGTACTCTAGCTCCAACACCCTAGCCCAAAGGTTCCTAGAATTTATAAACTCAAATGCTATGGAACAACTTGTTACCACTCCCACAAGAGGGGAAAACATACTGGACCTGATCATCACCAACATGGGGGCTGTATGCTCCAGACCAGAAGTGTATCCCTCACTGGTAAGATCAGACCACAAACTAATCTCACTGGATATTCACATCCCGACCCCACCCCCTGCCCAGAAAACCACAGTGAAAAACTTCTCTAAAGCAAATTTCACACTCCTCAAAACAAAAGTGGAATCCTTCAAAGCCCCCGGGCCTGTGGAAAATACGTCCCAGACCGCAGAATCCTTTATAAACCCATTCTATGAACACCTTCAGGAATGCATGGATCATGCAATCCCAAATAAAACCAAGACCCAATCCTCCAAAGGCAGGCATCCTGTCTGGTGGACCCCAGCCTTAAACAAACTATACAATAAAAGGAGGAAGCTACTACATGATAGAGCAAAATCCCAAAAAGGGAAGGCATCTCTGATCAGTATTAGCAAAAAAACTACGGGCACTCATAAAATCGTGTAAGGCCAGCTTCGAGAGAAAAATTGTCCAGGACACAAGGGATAATCACAAGGCTTTATTTAGTTATGTTAGGAACCTGGGTGGGAATTCCCAGATATGCTCAGAATTAGTCCAAAATGACAAAAAATACACCAAACCCACAGACATTGCCAACATCCTAGCTGACAGGTTCAGCGCAAACTTCTCCTCCCCACCAAAAGGGCAAATATCTATCCCAGCAGAGTGCTGCCCCCCTGACATCTCAGATGCTCAGGTAAAACCCCCCTCTCCAAAGCAAAAAACACAGCATCAATGGGACCAGATGGTGTCACGGGCTGCGTCTTACATGAACTCCAAGAAGAGCTAAACCCAAACATAAAACTACTGTTCAATCTCAGCCTTTTACTACAGGATATGTACCCAAAGAGTGGCATACAGCAACAGTGGTCCCTCTCCACAAAGGTGGTGCCTCAATGGATCCTGGAAACTATCGCCCCATAAGCCTGACTAGCTTGGTCTGCAAAGCTATGGAAAGGATCATCATGGACCTCATAAATAAAGATATTGAGGACCTACAGACACTGGATCTTACCCAGTTCGGCTTTGTTAAGGTCAGATCCTGCCTCTTAAACCTGGTCGATTTCTTTGAAACAGTCACCAGGGCCATTGATGAGGGGAAGGTGGTCCACACAGCCTATCTGGACCTCGCAAAAGCCTTCAATACAATACCCCACTCGGGCATTATAGATAAGCTCACCAGCTTAAATATAAACCCCTATGTCACTAGATGGGTTGCAAACTGGCTCAAGGACAGAACCCACATGGTTAGAATTGCTGGAGCCATGTCAGACTCCAAACCAGTTACAAGTGGCGTCCCACAAGGCTCAGTCCTGGGACCTCTCTTGTTCGGTATATATTTCTCGGAGGTACAGGCCAACACGGATGGACTGTGGCTGACCAAGTTCGCAGATGACTGCAAACTAGGCGCCATAATCGACTCTCCAGCTGCCACAAGCATCCTACAAAAGGGCCTCAAAGAAACAGACAACTGGTGCCAGAGCCATGGCCTCAAGCTAAACGCCAAAAAGTGTATAGTCATCCCCTTTGGCAAAAACAAAGTGCCCACAAATTACTACATAGGCGGTAATCCATTAAGTACGAACGAAGTAATTAGGGACCTGGGGACCCAAGTTGATAGCAATCTCTCATTTGAAAACCACGTGGCCAAAGTGGTTAGAAAAACATTTTATATAGCCCACCTAATCATGAAAGGATTCACATCTAGATCAGGGGAGGTCATTGTGCCTCTTTACTCATCCCTCATCAGGCCCATAATTGAGTACAATGCCCCTTTTGGGATGTACCTTACCAGACACCTGCAGCAACTGGAAAGACCCCAAAAGTACCTCACCAAGAGGATCAAAGGGCTCAAACAGATGCCATATGCTGCCCGGTTAAAGAAACTCCAGCTCTACTCAGTGGCATGCCATCTGCTCAGAGGTGATCTGTGCCTGACATATAAAGCCATGTCCAACCCGGAATTAATGGACATGCTGCACCTCAGAAAATCCAAATCCCATAGAGCTACGTGCTCGAGAGACTTGAACCTCAGCACTGAAATAAATAGGACATGCTGGAGGGACAGATTCATAACCCAGAGGCTCCCTTCACTCTGGAATAAAATCCCAGTCCAGGTTAGGCAGAGTCCCTCATTGACTCTCTTCAAGAGGAATCTTGATGAGTGGATGGGAGATCGTAGGTTTACTCCAGGTATCACTTCTGTGTCACTGTTAGACAGAGGCACAGTATACTAACCTCGTAAAAGGGCATAGCAAAGTTCATTTAAAATGGGTGGCGAAAGCCAAACACACTCTGGTTAGGCTTATAAATGCCCTAGGGCAGATAGCCTAGTATGAACCTATGAACCTATGAACTGCTGCTTACAGGTCTATCTTACAGTGTATACAGTCCTGCATAAGAAAAGGCCATCATGAACTCTGTAGAACTGTCATACCAATTTTCTTTCCCCTCACGTCGGCCAAATGTACCAACAGTCTAAAGTCCTTTTTTATTCAAACATTGTGCTGTGTGATGTGAGATGTGTTTCCTGTATTGCAATCAAGTCACCTGATATTTTTTAATAGCCAACAATATTCTGTCCCTTTTGACAGGGTTGTTCAGACCATTAACATTCCATCTCAAGACTGTGAAACCACTACAAAAATTTTGAGTACTGACTCTGGCAACAGAAAGTAGAAAGGGTGGTTGCCAAGCTTAGGGAGCCTATAACAACAAGATAACAAGAGATCTTGTACATGTACTAGAAATATTTCAGAATTTTTATGAACGTCTGTATAAAGCAGAGAAATGCGGAGATCAACAAAAGTTACAAATGGAAATGTTTGTGGAATAGTTAAATATACCAAGGTTAGAGGTAGGTCAGGCTCAATTACTCATAGATGTTCTTCTGTTCTCATGTTGCAGTATTCTAAACATGGGAGAATCCTCTGCCTGAGGTGACCCAAATGTCCGGGCCATCTAGAAAAGCTCAATATGGCTGCTATATGGTGCGTGGGATGTCACATGTAGGTACCATAAACCATGGGACATCTGCACGCACTGACCTCAGAACTTCTCTGCTGCCAGTCGGATATCAGCTTGCTCATTCTGCTCCATGCCAAGTGACTCCAGTTGAGGAACCTTTTTTCTAGATTTGTTTGCTGTTTTGTTTTTTCTATTAGCTGATTCCATCCATGTCATCTAGGAAGGGAAAATGTAAGTGCGGACGTCAAATTCCACACAAAGACAGCCACGACCTCTGCCTGTTCTGTTTAGAGCCTACCCACGACTACTAAGTCTGTTCCATTTGTCAGTCATTTGTTCCAAAAACACTGTGCAGCCATCTTTTAGCCCTGAACTTATTCATTGAAAACCAATCCTTTAAATGACTCACCTTAGGCATAGAAGCAATGCCGGCCATCTCGGGCAAACTGCTAAGAAAGAAGGCCAAAGTTTCTAAGCCAGAAAAAGTGACTGGACCTCCAAGTTTGGACGCCCTGCCAGCTGCCGATTTAACGGCTTAGGTACGTCTGATGGCATTAGCGACTTCAGTGGATACCGCTTCGGATACAGCCCTATTTCTCCAGCCTGCACTTCCGCGGAGGTACCTGCGACATCAGCTTCCGATATCGGGGGGGGGCAGGTTCACCTGATCGGTTAGTGTTACCTTCCATTCCAGAGGAATCTACTCAACGCCCTTTGCAGACCTCTGATCCTATACCCTCATCTGTTCAGTCTATAGCAAAGTCCCACTCTTTGAAAAGAAAGCAGAAGACCAGACATCCGTCTGCTCCATCTGAATTCTTGCCAGACTGGCAGGCATATTCTCAGTCTCTTTGTAATGCCTTTATGGCCCTTAGGTCTGTTTCCTCCCAAGCTCCTGCTACTCTACTGTTTTCAAGGCCCAGGTCTGCTTCACTGGACTCCTTACCTCAACCTGAGACTTTAGAGGAGGACTCTTCCTCTTCTAATGAGTCCCTCTCATATGCCTCTCAACTGGCCTCTCCCTTGGGATAATGTTCTCCAGAAGAGGATTCCTTAGAGGGTGATTCCCCACTTGAAGACATAACCTTTGGGGAAACAATTTCAAAAATGTGGGAATATTTTAAATGGGATTCCACACAAATGACAGCAGTGCAGAAAAGGTCTTATGAACTTCTGCAGATGGAATCCCCCTCCCCTCAGCCATTCCACCAAGTGAACCTAGCCTACCTCGACGCCTTTGCCTCAGATTCAAAAGCACCAGAATTTCAACCTCCAGCTCCAAAGAGGCAGACAGGTTCTGTAAAGTTCCTGATGACTTTAAAAACTTCATCAAGCCCCCTATGGCAGACCCACCTGTGATTGCTGTCTCAGTGGACAAGCAATACATACAGATTCCCTCTTTTTCCTTACTTCCATCAGACAAAGACCGTAAAATGATGGACATACTGGGAAAGAAAATATACACTTCTTCCACCATGGCTTTCAGAGCCATCAGTTACCAAACACATATGGAAAGTATGGTTTGGATCTTGCCTCACAGGCCATGGATCAACTATCCTCCATTCCAGATACTCCTGTTAAGGCACAAGTCTCCACCCTCTCCTTAGCTGCTCAAGTCACTAGACATTCAATTAAATGCAGCTACGATGCTGTAGAAGCATCAGCCAGATCTGCTGCTTCAGCCTCGGTGTTCCGCAGATACTCCTGGCTCAGACTACAGCCATTACCAGATGATTTTAAAAACAAGATTTTGGATGCTTCTCTTGACAGTATCTTTCTCCTTGGGAAACAGTCAGCAGAACTTTTTAAAAACCTGCAAGTAAAGAGCAAGGTGCTACAGGGCCTTAAGCACCTCTTTGTCTCACCAGTGCCCAAGTTTCACAGAAACTATCCCTCCAAACCAAGTTTCGTCAGGAAAGCTTCTGCACCACCTACTTACAAATCTAGGAAAGGTGCCAGGAAATCATCCTCAATGCCAGACCAACCTCTTCCCAACCATTTAGCAAACAGCCCTTTCCTGACAGGTCAACCTCTGCGTGACTACCAGACCTCTCCACATCACCTACCTCTTTCTGTCCGCCTCTCTCACTGTCTTCTCTTGTGGCAACAAATCACTTCAGAGAGCTGGATCTTATCAGTTGTAGAAAAGGGCTACTTTATGACTTGGTGGGAAATCCCTATCCAAAAACGTGTCCTACAACCTCCAAAGGACTAAACACACCACCTCCCATAAGTCATACGAGGACTCTTTCAACAGGGCACAATACAAAGGGTTCCTCCAGGACAGGAAGGCCAAGACAGTTCACCATTTCCCTTTTTGAAGGGCTAGGTTTCACAATCAACCAATTCAAATCCTCCCTTACTAATACCCAAGATAAGATTTTCCTGGGCTGCAAAATAAGGACAGATCTGATAAAGGCCTTTCTTCCCCCAGACAAGGTCACATCATTGACCACGTGCTTCCAAGAACTACTCCTAAAAAACTCCATTTCATCCAGGGAGGTCCTTCACCTCCTAGGTCTCATGGCAGCCATGGTCCCCGTTCTACCCCTAGCCAGGTTACATATGAGGACATTTCATTGGTACCTGAAGAATATTTAGTCTCAACACACTCATCCACTAGAGTTTCAGGTCCCATTTTGTCCCTGTCTCAAGAAGGAAATACAGTAGTGGTTCCAGCAAATTCATCTGAATCTAGGAATACCATTACAGCCTCTCCCAGCAGCTCAACAGTTGTACATGGATGTATCGAATCTCAGACGGGGGGCGACTGTGAATGGCTTGAAGGTTCAAGGGCAGTGGGACATTTGCCTTTGGAAAAAACACATCAACATCAGGGAGATGACTGCTCTTATCCTAGCTCTGAAAGCATTCTTAACCCTTATCCATCCAGGACCTCTCAAAATCTTTACAGACAACACCACAGTCCTGTGGTACATCAACAAGCAAGGGGGGACAAAATCCTACTTGCTCTGCAGGCTAGCCATCCAAGCTTGGGAAATGGCTACCCTCTCCAAAGTGACGCTGCAGGCAGTTTACATCCCTTCACAAACCAGTGTTCAGGCAGATGCCTTCAGCAGGTCATTAACACAGAATCACGAATGGATGTTGCACAGAGATGTCTTCCAGGACATTGTCCACTGGTGGGGTACACCACAAGTAGATCTGTTTGCCTCCCTTCAGAACAGACAGCTACAGTTATTCTGCACAAGAGCCCCCTCCCCACTAGCGTGGAGGGTGGATGCCTTCACAATCTCCTAGAAGGGGATGTTTCTTTATGCATTCCCCCTTCCCTGTCATACAGAAAGTCCTGCTGAAGATTCAACAGGACAAACCAAAAATGTTGGTGACCCCCTTCTGGCCAAGGCAGCACTGGTTCCCCCTACTTTTTTCACTACCCAAGGGCAATCACCACAATTTACCTCACAAAGTGGATCTCATCACACAACAAAAGGGATCCCTCATCCACCCACACTTACAAACTCTCAGACTAACCCTGTGGGTGATAAACTTTTGATCCCTTTTAGACACCTTTATTCAGAGGACATGTTTTCTGTCCTGCAAAAGGCCAGGAAACCCACTACTAGGAGATCCTACTTATCTCAGAATAGAACAAACACCTTGCCAGCCAAAGGATCTCCAAGTACAAAAAAAAAATGCAGTACCAAAAAACACTGGAAGTCCAACGCCCAATAACTGCTTTATTAAAATGCAAAGCTTTCAAGTATAACTTTTCGTCAATGCATAAAAAACAACAGCCCAGTTCATCTATTTAAATAGTAATACAGCCAATCATCTACTCTAATTAGTTAGTTAATTAATTAATTAATTAATTAAATTAGGTAGCTTACTCAAATTTAAAATGCCCATAAGTTCATTCTTAGCAACAACATTTACATATGAAAAATACATACATACATATATATATATATATATATATATATATATATATATATATACATTATAGAAGAATGCATATAGATATAACTAAAAAGCTTTTAAAACATCTCATATCTTAAACCAAATTATGCCTATCCTTTACGACAGGTATAATACTAACACTGTATTTTTATTCCCCAAATAGAGTGCAAAGTATTTTCCACAGGTAAACAAAGTGTTGGAGGTGTAATGAGGAAGAAAGAGGTAACTGGGAACATGTTTTCTGGGAGTGTAATGAGTTGGCAGACTTTAAAAATTTCCTGCAGACTTCTCTGTCGGAGATACTGGGTTTGCAAGTTGGTGTAACTAAGGAAATTATTTTTTTGAGTTGTGATACAGAATCAGAATTGCCTAGACATCGTAAGGCCTTACTGAGTCTAATTATGGTGACTGACAAAAAAGCAATTACTAGAAAATGGAAATCAGATGGGACCGAGGTGCTGAGCAGTTAACAGGACTGTTCTTAGCTCTGCTTCATTTTAACTTCTCTGACTAGAATTTTACTGAAAAACTCAAATAGAAAATTTCAAAACTTGATGGACTTATAGTTGAATATCTTATTTGCAATGGTGATGGACAGGTAGACAGATGAGAGCAGACAGGAGTCCCCGTGGACTATGATGTTTGCAGATGACATTGTGATCTATAGTGAGAGTAGGGAACAGGTGGAGGAGGCCCTGGAGAGATGGAGATATGCTCCAGAGAAAAGAGGAATGAAGGCCAGCAGGTCTAAGACAGAATATATGTGTGTGAAAGAGAGGGAGGATAGAGGAATGGTGAGGATGCAAGGAGTAGAGGTGGTGAAGGTGGATGAGTTTAAATATTTGGGATCAGTTCAGAGTAATGGTGAGTGTGGAAGAGAGGTGAAGAGGAGAGTACAGGCAGGATGGAGTGGGTGGGGAAGAGTCTCAGGAGTGATTTGTGACAGACGAGCACTAGTAAGAGTGAAAGGGAAGGTCTACAAGAGAGTAGTGAGACCAGCTATATTATAAGGGTTGGAGACCGTGGCATTGACAAAAAGGCAGGAGTTAGAGCCAGATGTGGCAGAGTTAAAGTTGTTAAGATTTGCACTGGGTGTGACGAGGGTGGAAAGGATCAGGAATAAGTATATTAGAGGGTCAGCCCAGGTTGGAAGGTTTGGAGACAAAGCCAGAGATACAAGATTACGTTGGTTTGGACGTGCTGAGGAGGGATGCTGAGTATATTGGGAAAAAAATGCTAAGGATGAAGCTGCCAGGTAACAGGAAAAGAGGAAGGCCTAAGATAAGGTTTATGGATGTAGTGAGAGAGGACATGCAGGTGGTTGGTGTGACAGAGCAAGATGCAGAGGACAGGAAGAAATGGAAACAGATGATCTGCTGTGGCGACCCCTAATGGGAAAAGCCGAAAGATGATGATGATGATGATAGTTGAATATCTGCTGAAAGATTTGCTACAAAAATAACAACTTTGAAACTCTATTATCTTTTCCCTGTCAAGAAAAATAGAAAGAATTAAGTGTCTCAGAATGATCCATTCTGGGCCCAGTGTACAGGACAGTACTATGAAAAAAGACATACTACGTAATATCAATGACTTATCTGTAAAGACTGATGAACTAGAAAGCAAAATGGACAGTTTTAAAGAGGAAAGTAAAAAATAAGTTGAAGCGCTGAGTGAATCTCTTAAACAATAATCATCACAAAGCTCAAGTATAGAAGAGGCAATGTCTGATTTTGATGGAAGATTACTTGAAAATGAGAGTAACACTGAATTTCTTCTGAAACAAAACAACTTATTCCAGGATAAAATAGAAGACTTAGAGAACAGATTTAGAAGGAATAACATCAGGATTTATGGGATTCCTGAAAAAGAAGAGGGAGACATTATGGATCCAATTCCTTAATACCTAGCTGCCTAAAACTTTGAATCTGCCTGAACCTTTTTCCTTTGGCATTGAAAGGGTACACAGATCACTTTCTAATTTTTCTTAAAAAAACACCATCAAGTCAGTGATCTTAAATTTTTTCTCAAGTCAAGATAAGGATTTAGTCTTCAAAGCTGCATGGACTAATTATCCAGTTAAAATTAAAGGAAATCCTACAAGATTTGACAATAACTATTCTACATTAGTGATGTCCAAGAGAAAAGCATGTGTGTCACTTGATGAAAGCTTAAAGAAATACAGTATTAAAGCACATATCTTGTTTCCAGCAAAAAATAAGGATTCACTTTCCAGAAGGAAAGAATATTTTTAACACCTTGGAAGATGCAGTGGACTTTATTCAGTAAAATAAAATCCTAGAAACAGGGCCGGCCTTTGGTCAACTGATGCCCTTGGTAAAAGGTCTCCACAGTGCCCCCCAACACCACTTTGTGCCCCCATCCAGGTCTGCCTTCACCATCCAGATTACTGAACAAGCATCCCTGCTAGAGCGGCGCCCTAGGTGACCGCCTAGTTGGCCTAAGCCTAAGGCTGGGTGTGCCTAGAAAAAAAAAAAAAAACAGAAGAAATTGGACTGGAATCTGTCAACCTCTTTGAAGAGAAGTGCAACAAGAGATGGCTGTTTAGTAAAAGACAAAAAAACGTAAAAAACAGAAGGACAGTGAAAATCCATGTATTTCATGGTTATAAAAGTAATGTCTTTTGGCTTTTTCCTGGTTAGGGATCGCCACAGTGGAACTCAGATCCGCTAATGATTGGCAGTGGATTTTTACAGTGCTGAGTTGCCAGCCCAGCCTTCAAAGAAGGCACACCCATTCACGCACATACCTACCTGCATGTCTTTAAATGTCACTCAACCGCGGGGAGGACATGCAGACTCCACCTAGAAGGCGATCCAGCCGAGAATCGAACAGGTGAACTTTTTGCTGTGAGGCGACAACGCTAACCGCTGCACCACCACGGCCTTGAATTCTTATTAATTTAAATAAATGTGTAAATACTTATGAACAGGTGCACATTACTTTTTACAAGTTAAATCATTTCTTTCTTTCTTTCTTTATTTCCCTACTTCAAATGGTTATTAGTTTCCTTTTTAAAACATTAGAGTTTGATTCTTTTAGGTACATATGACTTCTGTCACAGCTATCTTTATTACTAGTTTAGATTATACTGCCTCATTAGATAGTGACCTTTGTCACAGCTTTAAATAATTAGAGTTAAAGTTTATATTTTAGTTTGTGAAATAGTAGTGTTTAGTATTGTTGTGTGCTTGTAGATAGTGCCTTTCTGTCACAACTTTGATATATTTATATATCTTCAGTCTAGATGTATAGTTTTTGTGTGTGTGTGTGTGTGAGACTACTGTTTAGCCCTTAGGTTTTAAAGGGCTTGTTTGATTATTATTATTGCTGGGTGTCTCCAGTTTACAGCGTTCTATTTTTATTCTGTGTGTGTTAATGTGGCTGACCAAGACAAACACCCTAAATCAGGATTTAAAAAATGCCCTGAATGTGGGCAGAAAATGTCTGTCACTGGCAGTCATGTAAACTTTGTTTATTGTTTGGGAGCATTACATCTCCAAAAAAGTTGCTCCATATGTCATTCTTTCTCTTCTGGGGTTCTCCAGGAGAGAAAGAGAAAATTGATTGACAGAGGTTTACTTAAACCTTCATTCCAAGAAGCTATGAGCGACCAAGATTGATCCAGTAAGTCCTCAAAGTCTTCCAAGACTTCTGAGAGTAAAAAATCTAAAAAGACTTCGACACTGGTTCCACAGACCTCTGAGCCGACCGTCTTATCCTTTCAGAGCTGGTCCCCAGTTTTGGAACCGGTATCCGAAGTACCTAATCTCCAATCTTACAGTCGGTACCACCCTCTATCCAGTCATCTCGGTCTTCGATTAGCCTTTCCGATTTGGATTTGGATTGTGTGGTGCAGAAGCTTTTACAGCCATCAGCCTTTGCTAAATTTTATTAAGCTCCGACCCAAGTGGCTTCAGAACCGAAGACTCTCTTGCCAACTACTACTCTTTCTCCTCTGAGCCGTACCAGTCCTTCAGAGCCTGAGGAGTCTGACTTGTTCATCGTGGAGCCTTCGGAGCTGACGCCTGCTCCAGTGTCTTTGGCCCCGTTTACTCCGACTTCCTCAATGCCGATCGAGGAATCTAGGAGCTCACACTCTCTGGTCGGGTCCAGGGAGGATATTTGGACCGACTTGTCGGTTCCGACTCTGCCTCTTGGGGCTTCGGCTCACATGCGCTCGGCTCCTACCTCTGGCTCAGAGCCTACTGTCCCTGTGCCCAGGATATTGACGGTTTCTTCGGATCCGTCGGTCCCTTCGCATCGGAGCAGGGGTGCCTTCGAAGCCATGAGGAGAGTTATGTCTCCTAAGACATCTTCGACTTCAGGTCCGGCTACCTCCTCCCCCAAAGCACCTGTGTCTGCTTCACAGATCCTTGCCAAGTGTAGAGCCCCAGAGCCTCAGGAAGCCCCATTGGGTGACCCCTGTTCTTTCGAGACCTCACCAGAAGCCCCCACTGATGAGGTTCCCAGGAAGAGAATTTGTAAGAGGAAGCATCTAGACTCCCCACAGGAGTCCCTGATATCGACTTGGATGGATCAGAAGGGTCCCCACAGTCCCCCCTCTGAGGATGTCTCATTTGCTGAGATATTAGAAATCCTTAGGCAGAGGGGTGACTGGCAGTCCACTAACCCTAGTGAAGACCAGTCGATTCTCCTGAAGGCTTTCGGGTCTCGGCCCTCCACCTCTTGGGTGTCTCCGCCTTTCGATGAGCTTATGCAGCTGGTCTCACGAAGGGCGCGGGAGTCTCCGGACACCATGGAGCCTGTCCCCACGAGGCCTAATAAATGTATCTCTGCTCCCCAGGACAAATCTTTTCTGACCAAGGGTGTGCCAGTTGATGCCATGATGGTGACAGCAGCCATCAAAACAGAAACTTCCACTTCTCTCCATCCTCCTAACAGAGATTCTAGGATCATGGATAGATATGGGAAGCACACTTGCAGTTCAGCGACCTTTGCACTCCGCTCAACTATCTAACCCATTTTACTAGACTACAGAGAGATCTCCTTAAAGAGCTGGGAGATGCTCTTCAGCGTACAGTAGCTGTAGGAGCTTTAGATAAAGTTACCTTCCAACTTGCTACCCTCAACTCCATAGTTAACTCGTCCATGCGCCTCATTTCGTATGCAGCTGATGGAACAATCAGGGCAGCGGGTACAGGAATTGCTCTTAGAAGACACTCCTGGATGCACTTGTGTTCCTTCGCAGAGCCCTTCAAGTCATCCTTTGTGAATACTCCTTTTGATGGCTAGTCCCTTTTCGGGCCCAAAGTTAAGGAACCTTTGAACAGGTGTGAGCAGGAAGGAAAGACTCTGTCTGCTGTTGGAGTCTGTTTTTCCACCCCTACCAGACCCGACCCCAAGGGTCAAAGGGGAGGGAAGATGTGGTTCCGAAAAGCCCAAGGAGCCTTTCAGGACACACGTGTTGAACCCCTCCAGGGTCAGAGGAGGGGGCAATAATGGAAGACGCCGTCCTGGCAGCAGAGGGGGTCTGCAAAACCAGGGCGACAGAGAGCACTTCTTTGGGAAGCCCTACCAGTGCTCCTGAAAGGAGGCCCGACTGTCCTACTCTGGAGGCAGTCAAGGGTCACTTATCTTTGTTTCCAGACGCCTGGTTTAAAATTACAAATGACAACTGAGTTGCAAAGTATAATTTCCAGAGGATATTTCATTCCTTTCGCCACACCCCCTCCACTGACCAGAAAAATCTCAGACGTTCCACCCAGTTACAGGGAACAGGCAACAATAGAGGTCCGATCATTGCTAACAAAAGGAGTCATCCAACCAGTCCCAGCAGACCAGATAGGATCCGGAACTTACTCAAGATTATTTTTAGTTCCAAAAAAGACAAGGGACTAGAGACCTATATTGAACCTCAGCAGACTAAACAGATCTGTCAAGAAAGAGAAGTTTCGGATGGTCATGCCTCAGTCGATACTTCCCTTTTTAGGGAAAGGCAATTGGATGTGCTCGATAGATCTCCAGGATGCGTACTACCACATAAAAATGGCCAGACCATCCAGGGATCATCTGCTCTTCTGGCTGGGAGCCAATCATTACCAGTTTCGAGCCCTACCCTTTGGTCTCACTACAGCCCCCAGAGTGTTCAAATGCATGGCAGTGGTCACGGCTCACCTGAGGTGTTTAGGATTCCAGGTGTTTCCGTACCTAGACGATTGACTCCTCACTGCCACCACCAGGCATGAACTCATTCAAGCCAGGGACACCACTCTTTCACTCTTCAGTCAGCTGGACATTACGATAAACTCAGGAAAATATACCTTATCTCCAACGCAACATACCGTTTTTATTGGAACAGAATTGGACACCACCACCACCACTCTGAGACTTTTAGTAGAGAGAATCGTACGACTCCGTCAGCAGGTCTGCAATCTGATATCCAAAAATAAGGCTCCAGTGTCAGAAGTACTAAAATTGTTATGCATGATGGCAGCTGCAGTTTTGGCCATACCGCTGGGTCGCATGCAGATTCTACAATGACTGTTGTTCACTTAATGGTCTTACCAAGAGCTCCCAATTGTAATGATCAGAAACTCATGCAAAAAGGATCTTCAGTGGTGGTTGACCTCTCCATGTCATGATAGGTCGGCCTTTTTTTCTTCCCCCACCAGTGGCCATAGTGACCACGGATGCTTCCCTGGTAGGGTGGGGGGGCATTTTCAGGGAAGAACAGCCCAAGCCACATGGACCGATCAAGAGTCACATCTGCATATCAATGTCCTAGAGATGAGAGCAGTACTTTTAGCATTGCAGTACTTCCAGGACTCTCTTCCTCTGGGTACAATTGCGATTCAGACAGACAACATGTCAGTGGTCTGGTACTTGAACAAACAAGGAGGAAAAAGGTCCTACCCCCTTTGTTGCAAGGCCCTAAGAGTATGGCAGTGGGCTGTATCCACCCAGCGCTATCTGTTAGCAACTCACATCCAGGGGAAATCCAACGTGATAGCAGGCAAGCCGAGCAGAGCAATTTTGTCCTCATGAGTGGTCCCTCTAGAAACAAATAGCGGACAGGGTATTCCGCAGGTGGGGCCAGCCTTGCTGCAACCTTTTCGCCAGCCACATGAACACAAAATGCAGAAGCTACTTTGCCCTGATTCCCCCTCCTGGAGAAGCCCCAAGGGACGCACTCGTACACGATTGGCCTCTGGGTCTCCTCTATGCATTCCCATCAATCCCGTTGATACCCAAGGTACTATAGAAAGCAAAAGCCCTGGGAAGGCCCATCATTCTAATAGTCCCTCATTGGCCTCATCAGATTTGGTTCTCCTTCCTTCGACTTCATCTTTTGGAGGACCCTTGGATTCTGGACCCAGTTCCAGATCTTCTGACGCACTCGTCGGGGGAACTTCATCCTTCTCTTCAGTCCCCGAAACTGACAGGTTGGCTGCTCCAGTTCCCATCATAGCCAGGTTTCATAACCTTTCTAATGAGACTAAGCAAATTCTCATATACTCTCATAAATCCTCTACGAGGAAGGTGTACCTTAGCAAATGGAAAAAAATTTTCTAAATGGGCCTGTCAAAACAACATTGATCCCTGCCTAGCCCCTGTGGCCTCTATACTAGAGTTCTTGACTATGGTCTTCAACAAAGGAACTGCAGCAGCAACAGTTCGGGTTCAGCTTGCTGCCATTTCTAATTTTCACCTTGGACTTGAAGGGTTGAACTTTGTCACACAAACTATCCAAAGCCTTTCTCAAAGGGACCTTTCATCTCAGACCACATGTGAAATCTCCGTATACCCCATGGAATCTAAATTTTATGCTTTCTCGCATCATTCTCCCTCCATTCAAACCAGCTTCCTCATGTGACCTCAAATTTTTGTCATGGAAGACTATCTTTTTAGTAGCTAACACTTCTGCCCGCAGAGTGTCAGAGTTTCAAGTCTTGTCCATTAAGCCTCCTTATTTGATTTTCCATGCTGACAGAGTCTCACTTCGAACTAACCCCTCCTTTTTGCCTAAAGTTTGCACTGAAGCTAATCTGAATCAAATTATTGATTTGCCAGTTTTCTTCCCCAATCACTCCCAACAATTTAGAATATATGCTGCACAAACTTGATGTTCATAGCTCAGATTTTACTTGGATAGAATAAAAGATTTTAGGAAATCTGAACATCTTTTTGTTTCCTTTTCAGACACCAGGAAAGGTATGCCAGTGGCTAAAACAACTCTGTCTAAGTGGCTATCTGATTGTATCACATTTGCTTATTCAGCTGCTAATATGCCTTTACAACATAAAATTAAGGCTCACTCCACCAGAGCAGTGTCTACATCTTCTGCCTTTTCTGCCAGACTCCCTATAGATAACATTTGTGCAGCAGCCACTTGGTCAAAACCTCATACCTTTGTCACTCATTACAAAGTTGACAGGGCCTCCTTTGGGTCTACTATCCTGAAAAACATACTCCCATGAGCCACCCGAGATAGATGGTGCTGGGGATGCTACCCATCTGTAAGAATGAACGGTGAGATAGAACAACTTCACATAAAGAAGTTATGTACTTACCATAACATTCCATGTGAGTTGTTCATCTCGCCGTCATTCTTACTTCCCACCAACCTACCACCTCCAGGTTTTTCGAAGACCAAGATGCTGGATTCTTCCTGGTTGCTCAACCCTTCTATAGCTTTCTCTTATGGAGTGATAGAATGATATATGGTATTATTATACGCATCAAACAAGATCTGAAGCAACTCTAGGTACATCATGGGATAGGGACTTGGCCTTGAACTATCTGAAGACCTCAAGCTCTGTAGTAGGCCAACTCGGAGCCGAGGATCGGCTTCGAACCATCTGTAACAATGAAGACAAAACAATTCACATGGAACGTTATGGTAAGTACATAACTTCTTTTTAGGTGGTACACTTTCTGATATCTTGGCAAAATTGAGTAATGTACTTCTTTTTCTTCTTCTTTCGGCTTTTTCCGGTTAGGGGTTGCCACAGCGGATCACCCGTCCGCTCATGATTGGCAGTGGAGTTTTACGGTGCTGAGGTGCCAGCCCGGCACCCAACCTTCCACAGAAGGCACACACTCACACCTAGGGCCAATTTGCAGTGTCTAGTCCACCTACAACATGTCTTTGGGATGTGGGAGGACACCGGAGCACCCGGAGGAAACCCACGCCACCACAGGGAGGGAATGCAGACTCTGCACAGAAGGCACCCCAGCCGAGAATTGAACCGGAGAACCTCTTGCTGTGAGGCTGCAACGCTAATCGCTGTTTACCACCGTGGCCGTCCAGTTGAGTAATGTACTATTAAATATAATACAAGATGCAACTAATGACACTAAAGAGACAGGTTGTTACATTCTGGGTTTTAAAATGGTCCAGTAGTATACTACTGATAGTATACTTGACATGCAATAACACCCAGGAAAGACATGCTATGTTATAAGCAAAGTGTAAAAAGTATAGATTTTTACATATATACAAGTTATTACTGGAATGATCTCAAGTAATTAGAGTAGCACTCACACTTTTACAAGTTAAACTTGGCTCACACATAACTGTCATTCTTTTAATGCAAGTTTATATGTCATGTCTGCTTTAAAAAACAACATTCTGCTTTATATGAAACATCTCATAAACATAGTGCTTGCTTAATCATTAAATGCTATTTCTTTGAGTGAATGTTTTTTTTAGTGATCGAGATACTTTTGAGATGTGCTTTGTTGTTTTCTTGATGGTTTGGAAGGGTTTGAGGGATTGGTGTGTGGTGTGGAGGTGGCTTGGATTCACTTGTCAGTGTTTTTATGTGAATTGCAACTGATGGACTGATTGTTTTCAAGCCCTTATGAAAATCAGCCTGAAACAGCTTAGAGTTATGAGCGTTATTGTGATGCTGCTGGAGTTCTAAAATTCTAAGAACTGTCCAGGTTACTTCTTCCTATCTAAAAGTAAATAATCCTAATATTTTGAATCATATGCTAAGCTGTCAAAGAATATAAGTTAGATAATCATTAGATCAGGTACGAGGTTTTGAAAACATGTTTACTGCTGAGGATGAACTGGATTGGATGGAATATTTGTGGCAGATGAAATTAAGTGCATGTTACCCTCCTAGTCTTAATGAAAAAGAAAATTTTAAGGTTTATTTAAAAGAAAAGGTATTGGCATTAATTGAATAATTGATTTATGTGACTTAAAACGGTTGCATTTTCTTGTTTTATTTAGTCTGAAGAAGTTTTGGGGAGCAAGACAAAAGCCCTCTCTGAATGTCTAAACAAAAATTGGCATGCTTTTTTATTTTTGGCCATTTTATTCTGCTTGATTTGAAAATAGTTATGGCTTTTTCTTCTATTTTTGTGTTTAGTTTATCTTGTCTCTTGTGGATTTTATGGATAACCAGGCTGGATCCAGCTTCATGATTTTGCCATAAGGCTTTACATTACATGATATGCCGAATGGCTGTATAGTGTTGAATCAAAAAGGTTGTGTAAGGCTGTGTAAGTAGAGCCAATGTATCCAGAATAAACAGAAATTTGTATTTTGTCATCTGGGGGTCGGATGAAGCTTTATTAGGCTGCTTACCTGCACCATTAGACCCCTTTGGCCAAGTGGAATCACTTAAATCAGGTAATTCTGCTTTACATTTGGCAGAATCTTTTTGTGAACTGGAAAAAGATCTTGTTTAGCTTAAACGTTTGCAATGGGACACAGTTTATTTTGAGAACTTTATGCTGGGTCATAGTGTAGAGAAGGGCTTAAGCATGATCAAAATGCCAATAGGTGAGGATTTGCCTGCAGATTTTCTAGAAATGTGGGTCAAACTTAATCAAAAGATTGATCTACAGTATCTTGAAATGTTAATAGATGTGAATAAGCAAAAAAATAGTGGGTCTTAAAGAAAAGATCCTTGCTGCTTATTTTTCTCTAAAAGATAATCCAAGTGAGAATTTTGGATTGAAGTTTGTATTGTAGAAGACAAGTTAATAAAAGAGAACAAGGTGCCAGGATGTTGAAAAATGAAGACATTTAGACTACTGGCGAGGGGCATAGTGGAGAAGATGAAGTAGGAAATGATGATGTAGTTTTTGAAAGTGAAGGAAGAACCAGTGTAAGAAGGGTGTGAATGCATATGCTCAGGAGAAAGAGGTAGATTCCAAGAGCAGAAATGGTCTAGGAATGACAACAAACCAGGAAAAAGTGAACATAAGCCACAAACCTTTCAACCAGTGGAGGTTTATCAAAACTCAGGAACTGGGAATTGAATGTGGGCACAAGTGGCGGCATGCACGAACAAAGTACAAACAAAAGGATTTTGCAAGAAGAATTGGAACCTGTGATGAAATGGGCAGAACAATAATTCAAAAAGACAGTAGGTATGTCAGAAATGCTTTTAAAATTGTTAATTTATCTTCCCTTTTTGTAGACATGGATGCTTGTCATGTCTGAAAAAAGAGTTGGAATTTTGTCCCCACTAAGAGAGCAGACAAATGCGAAAGACTAAACAGTTTAAGAGATTGTCAGAAAGTTAAATTTAAAGTTCTTGCATAATGACACTGCCAGTATGGAAACTTGGTTTCTCAAACCCAGTGTTTTTATCCACTGCTGTGTGCTGAACTTGATGCTTTTTTGAATATTACTAAACTGCAGTAATTGAATTGTTGAATAACAAGCCATTATTCAAGTATTATAACTTCTCTATAAAGAAAAAAATGTTGTTTACCAGTTATTAAATAGTAAAGATATTCTTATAACTAAAGCAGGTAAGGGAAATTTTGTTATTTTTGATAGAGAGGTTTATGATACTAAAATGTTCAAATTACTTTCTGACACTGACTTTTAAAAATCTGCTACCTTTGCTGATATTAGAAGATCATATTTATTAATTGATTGTAGAAGATTGGATGTGTAGTGGGATGATTAATAGTGAAACTGGTAGTTTTTTGAGAATTGAAAATCCCAGAATCAGTAGAGTCTTCGGATTGTGAAAAATTCACAGAGTTCTAGACAGCACGCCACTTAGACCCATTCTTGCCAGTAATAAAAGCAAAACAGAAGTTGAGTCTGTTTATGTGGGCAAATATTTGCAAAAAAATAGTTGCTATAAGTGAATCTTATATTAAAGACAGTTTTGATTTTTTGTAAGATTGAAAGTGTGTCAGTGTTAGAAACAGATTTGTTAGTCAATTTGAACATTCAGTCTCTATACACTGTCATTCCTAATGATGTGGGTATGACTGTATTAAGATTGGAATGAATTAATTCTAAGCTCTTTTCCACAAATAATATGCATTTAATTATGAAAATGTTTGTAATTATTTTAAATTACAACTTTTTAAAAATCAATTCTAAGTGCTATCAACAGACAAATGGAGTGGCTTTGGGGGCAGCCGTGGCCCCCATTTAAGACAATGTTTTATGCATAGTTGGGAAAAAGCTTTTATTTTTCAAAGTGTGTATTATACTAATGTTATATTTTATAAATGCTTTATTGATGATGCCTTTTTAATTTGGAGAGGTAATACTTATTTATTTGATGAGTTTTTAAAATATGTCAACAATGTCAGTTCGTCCTTAAATTGTACATCAAAGTTAGATTTTAAAAGTATAAACTTTCTGGATGTGACTGTATTTAAAGAAGGGGAACGCTTATAACTAGAATTTATAAGAAAGACATCCAGACTAATTAGCATTTAGATTACAGTAGTATGCATTCTAGAAGAACTAAACATAATATGCTTAAAGGACAGCTGATGAGAGAAAATATGCTCACCAAAAAAAGACCAGGATTTTGTTGCAGAAGGAACTGCCTTGTGTTATAAGTTTTTAAATAGGAGATATGCAGAAAAAATTGTCAGAGAAAAGTTTTGGAAGTATTTAACTAAAGAAAACTAGGTGAAAGAGCATCCAAAGTAAAATAGTAAAAATTATAGCACGTCAATGCTATTAACAAATAGGTTGATGAAAAAGCTATTAAAAATATAATTAATATTTGGAATATTTATGTAGTTTTCCTGAAGTAAAAGAAAGAGCAGGATTTTGTTCAAAAAAAAGGACAAGAGTTTTAATTTTTTTTCCAGTCCAAGTTAAGTGCATCTAATGTTAGCTGTAACAAGACTGGAATGTTTAAATGCTTTGATTATAGTTATGTCATTATTTATACACAGGGATTGTTGACTTTATGGTGAATAATATATATGTCAAAATTAGAAGCTGTTTTTCATGCAAATCTAAATTTATGTTGTATTTAGTACTCTGTAACTCCTGTACTGCATTTTATGTTGGTTGAACCACCAGGAAGTTATACCGAAGGGTCTATGAGCATAAATATGCTATATCAGCTAGAGATTACAAGAATGCACTTAGTAAGCATTATAAAAAGGGTAATTGTAAGGTATATTTTTAAGTTTGTAGTTTTTTTTTAGATCAGGTACAAGGTTTTGAAAACATGTTTAATGTTGAGGATGAACTGGATTGGAGAGAATATTTGTGGCAGATGAAATTAAATTCATGTTATCTACCTGGTCTTAATGAATAAGGGAAAAGGTGTTGGGCGTTAATTGAATAATTGATTAATGTGACTTAAAAGTGTTATATTTGCTTGATTTATTCAGTCCGAAGAAGTCTTGTGGAGCAAGACAAAAGTGCTTACTGAATGTCTAAGTAAAAATGTGTGTTTTTTTATTTTTGGCTACTGTATTCCAAGTGATTTATAAACAAAGTATAAAAAATATAGTTTTTTACATATATAAAAGAGTGTTATCAAATAATTAGAGTAACATTCACACTTTTAGAAGTTCATCCTGAATCACACATAGCTGTCATTCTTTAATGCACATTTATACGCTATGTCTCTTTTAAAAAAATGACAGTCTGCTTTATATGAAACATCTCATGCAAATAGTTCTTACTGAGTCATTAAATGTTATTTCTTTAAATACAATAGCTTTTTTATGGGTTAAAATACTTTGAAATGTTTTTGGTTGGTTTGGAAGGGTTTCAGGGATTGGATTCACTTGTGAATGTTTTTGTGTAAATTGCAGTTGATAAACTGTTCATTTGCAAGCCCTTGTCACGAGGACCAGCTTGAAGCAGCTTATTTAGAATTATGAGCACTTTTGTGATGGTGTGGGAGTTCTAAAATTCTAAAACATGCCCAGTTTATGTCTTCCTGTCTATAAGTAAATAATCATAATATTTTGAATCATATGCTAAGATATCAATGAATACAAGTTAGATAATAATGAAAAGACAGTGATATGCATTCTAAACTGCTGTCACTTATTAAATAGTTCTGAATGCTTGCAGTTTACCAAAAGGATAGTTTATATACTAGCCTGTAGAATGACACGTCTGATAAAAAATTTAGAGTTGTTTTTCTGTTGTTACTGTCTCTTTTTAATGATAACAAAGCTTAGTACTTCAGAGCAATTTATTATGGAAAGTTTGAATCTTAAAATGGAAGATTTTTAGATGTTTGTTCAGATACTGTTAGACATAACATTTAAGGAAAAAATAGGACTAATTCTAGCAGTAGTACTAGATTAGAAAGTATCAAATATATAAGGGTAAATATAAATGTTCCTTTATGGGACACTGTACACTGGGATTATAGCTAAAATATGAAACTGAGGAATATAGTGATAGTACAAAACATTGAATACAACCAGAAATAAAGATCAGAATATGTAAATATGTTTATAGTTAAAGAATATAAATATGTCTGCAATGGTGTGAGGTTGGTATAGTGGTTAAGGTGTTTACCTTATAGGCACAAGGTGCAGGGTTTGATTCTCGCATGAGGTGATTGGCTGGCTTGGCATGGCCCACAAGAACAGTTAGCCTGGTACTAATTTATGAACTTATGATTCTATGAACAACTTTACACACGGTAAATAAAATAGAATAAATATAAAATCATCTTATTTGACCTATAAATGAATGAATTGAAAAATAACAGCTGACTTCCTTTCTATATTAGACCAGGGAGATAATGTGAGGTACAATGAAAGATGATTGTAGAGATATTCATTTTTGGTCAACTTATAAAGATTCTGAATACCTGTTTAACTTTTCTTATTCATAACAACTGACTGATGGGATTTTTTTAACATGATGCACACTAAAAATGTGAGACACAATATGAATCAGAAGCATGAGCTGAGCTTTGTTAGTCTAATGGAGAGTTTGAAAGGTAGTTCATCTTTTTCAACAAACTAGGAATATGCTATTCTGTGGTAGAATGCTTTAGGGTTATATCATTAGGTAACTTTTTGTTTGAAAAGTTTTGCCCATAGCTGAAGATTTCATATTGTTATATAAAGTATATAATAAATTCTGTACATAAATACGATTATACTTGTGTTTTCTCTCTCTCACATAAATGTCTGATTTTAAATGCATTTCTGTTAATATTAATGGATTGAATAATCCAGTAAAGAGGACTCTGTTCAAATGCTTGCAGTTACATAAAGCTCAAATAGTATTTCTGCAGGAAACACATTTACTTAATAAAGATGTAAATAAACTTTCATTAAAGAATTATTTGGCTTTAGCATGTTCTGCCTTTTGTGATAAAAAAAAGAGGCACCCTCATTTTATGGAAGAACTCACCTGTAATGCCTAAAGTAAAAGATGCCTATGTTGATAAAAATGGTATGTTAAAGATTGTTATAATTGAGTGGAACAGAACACTATATACATTGGTTAACTCTTTATTGGATTTCAGGCGTTGGAGCTAAGAGTGCAGATAATTACTTAGACACTGTAGCCTACTACATGAAAGATGAAGTCATAATGGCTGATGATTTTATTTGTAGTTTATCAGACAAAGATTGCACTGCAGATAGAAAGCTGAGAATCACGTCTTCAATGAAACACTTAACAAATTTTGTAAATCTAAGGAATTCAAAGGATATATGAGATAAAGAAAACAAACTCACTTCAATTAATGCATTATTCATATAGATATGGGACATAAATGTTGATAACATTTTTATCTCAATCTTTTATCACATGTCCCAGAAGTTTCAGCAGTTTTATGTCCATTATTGGACCATAATGCTATAATTCTTAATAGTATTTTTAAAACCGACAATCTAATACATCACAGGAGATTACCAGTATACATTAGTAAAATAAAAGGGTTTGAGGATTGGTATGTTAGAGATCAAAAATGCCTAGAAGTAAACATGAATGGTGAAGTAACTGACATTGTCCTGTGGTTTATTTAAATGGAAGAGTTACAAGTTGGTATATTAGTAACATGAAAATTGGACAACAAATTGAATACACTACAGGCCAAAATAGACACTAAAGTTAAATCTTAAACCAGATGACATTATCAATCATTTTGAACTTAAAAGCTTGAATACAAAATATGTTGAAATTCTAAATCATAAAATTTCAATAAACTTATAAAAACTTAAACTTCAACCATATTCAGTAAACCCTTTAAACTTGCATAAACTTGATTTTAGATCAAAGAAAATGAATAAACAAAATCATATCAATGAAATTTGAACACACAAATAATAAAGAAAGAACAGATATTAAAATTCTTGAGGACTTTAAAATATTTTATGAAAATATAAGTAATAATACAAATAACCTAGATGCTATAGTTGAAACTTTTCTAAGGGAAAATATAAATAATTAACAAGTGAACATATAAAAAATGATAGACCATTCACTTTAACAGAAATAAAAGATCAAACAAGAAAGTTAAAAAAAATAATAAGCCACTAGGCTTAGATGGTCTTATACCAGAACTATATAAAATTCTACTGGATAATGCAGTTAAAATATTAGATGAGGTCTGTAGAGAAATAAAAACAACTGCTGAATCCTACCATCATGGAAATATTTCGTTTGAAAATAGGTGTTATAAGGGAAAAAGGATCCTGCAAAGTGTTGATCACACAGACCCATTTCACTTTAAAATGTGGACTATAAGATGTTCATCTCCATTTTAGCTAACATAATTAATCTCCTTATACCTAAACTAATTAAAAATGATCACACTGGGTTTATTTTAAACAGACAAGTACAAGATAATATAATAAGAATACATGCATTAATAGAATATGCAAATAAGAATAAAAAGAACTTTCTATCATTAGTTAATTGGTTGTATTTGTTTAAAACACTTAAAGTGTATAATTTATCACCTGAGCTAATTGCATTTATTTCTAAGTTATATAGTAACTCTTGTGCTTATGTTAAAATAGGTTTTCTTTCTAGTTCCTTTAAATTACAAAAAAGGCACAAAACAAGGGTATCCAATATCACCTTTACTTTTTGCAATAGCTATAGGAGCCTTTGCTAATAGTATTAGATCCAATAAGACCATTAATGGTATTGAAATAAAAGAAGATTTTGAACTAAAGATTCAGCTCTTTGCTGATGATATTTTACTAACAATAGGAAATATAGAAAATTCATTAGCACATATGATTAGTTCTATGAGTCAGTTTGAAGAAATCTCAAACTTAAGATTTAATCATAATAAAACAATAACATTATTAAATAAAAACAAATTTTAAAAATCATACAAAAATATTCGAACTTCAATTGGAATAGCAGTCAAATGAAATACCTGTCTAATAGTAAAGAAGTGATGCAGATAAACTTTCAACAGGTTGTTGATGACATTTTAAGTTTATTCACAAATTTGAACAAATTCTTCTTTACCATGGAAGAACATTTAATGATTTCCTCTTTCCAAAAGTTTACGTATTCTGACCATTGTATAAAAGACTTAATATTTTCTATGTTTCCAATTACATATACAAATGAATGCTTAGAAACTCATAACTTCAACAAAATGCTAGTATTGAAACAAAAAGGTAATTTAATTTATTGGCATTGATTCTTAAATGGTACTGATACATATACTTTTGAAAATTGAAGATCCAAATACAGTCTGAGAATTAGTTAATTTTACAAATATTTAGAGACTTTGTGAACACAAAGGGAAATAAGATATTTAACCTAGATAAGAAAGTGTTCCTTAAATTATTGGAATGCTTAATAAATATCAATAATAATGCAATGAAAATTCAATCATTTGTCACAAATTTATAAAATTCTTAAGTAAGATTGCACATATTTAGACAATTCTTATTGGAACTACTTCTCAAAAATTAATAATGAAGACTTCTGTGAAGAAGACAAGAAATTAATATTAAAATCTACTGAGAAAACCACATCATTATATTGAAAAATGTTCACTTGGAAATTTTTACAAAGAGCTTTTGTCACTCCTAACAACATTGCAGTTATGTATCAGTCCAATAGAATTAAATGCTGGAGATGTGATTCTGAAATAATAGCTGATTGTACGCATATGGTATATGAATATGAAGCCATGTCCCCTTTTTTGGAAAAAAAAATAACTTTGCTCAAGCTTTGTAGTCAGCTAGATGTAATATTTCTAAATCTTTAGTTTTATTTAATTCTTGAGATAATTCCAAAAACCCAAGTGCCTCTTCTTTGGTCTATTCTTGTTATAGCAAGAAAAATAATTACTAGAAAAAGTAGTTATCCCATCTAATGTTGAATTTATTAGTGTGGCAAAAATTGTTTGCATGTTTGAATCTCACACTGACACAAATGCTCTCCAGGAGGGGCTGACACAGACGATGACTGGTGTCAGAGCCATGGACTAAAACTAAATGCCAAGAAATGTTTAATAGTATCCTTTGGGAAGTCATCCATCCCTGGTAACTATCGTATTGATAACACACCCCTTAGAGTTGATGCAGTAGTCAGGGACGTAGGGACACACAAAGATAGTAATCTAGCCTTTGATCATCACGTGTCTACAGTGGTGAGGAAATCATTCTATGTTGTGAAACTTATAAAGAAAGGTATGGCATCTAAGTCCAAGGAAGTCATTGTTTTACTGTATTCAGCATTCATCAGAGCCATCATTAAGTACAGTGCACCCTTTGGTATGTACCTAACCAGGCATATCCAACAACGGTAACGTCCACAGAAGTTCCTCAGTAAAAGAGTACAGGATGTAAGTAAAATGTCCTATGCAGACCGCCTCAAAGCCCTATCCCCTGTATTCTGTCTCCTACAAGTTTTGAGAGGAGATCTATGCCTGCCATACAGGGCATTGTCAGACCCCACCCTGATGGGCCTCCTGCATATCCACAAAACAAACTGTAGCAGAATTACCTATTCTAAAGGCTTAAACCTTGCCTGTGATGTAAATAGGACCTGCTGGAGAGATAGGTATGTATCCCAGAGACTACTGCATCTATGGAACACCTCCCTATCCATATGAAGCAGAGTTCCTCCCTAACCCAATTCAAATGCGACTTGGACAATTGGATGAGAAACCAAAAATCCATCCCTGGTTTTGCACCTATGTCTCTAATGCAAACAGGTAACCTGTAAATGGTGCATCTCTCAGGCCCATGTTTACACTGATCAAGGCTATCAGAACTTGTCAGAGATTTAGGATGTATGGCTAGGCTTAAAAAGGCCCTTGTGGTAGTTAGCCTAGTTAACACCTAGGCACCTATGAGTAGTGAATTGCGTACTATAAAGATGATCACTTGTAATGTTACACAGTCATATAAATTTTGGCTTAAATGTAAATGGGGATTCAATAAACCCATCTATGGTAGCAATGAAATTGAGATTCAGTAAGCGCTATGTGGAGGTCCGCCCCGAGCAAACAAGGTAAACACTGTGGTATGCTAATTACAACAAAAGCAGCTGAATTGCCTTTTAATCAACCAATCCAATGTGGTGGAGCTATTCAACAAGCTGTAAAGCATCCATGTAGACTGTGTGCTGGTTTTTCCTGCAAATTCCAAAATGTTTGGAATACAGCCACGGAAAGGAGTCTACATGAACAGAATGCTAGGGGCTGCTGCTTTAATGCATTTGTATGTGCTACAGGCTGAAGCCAATGCCGCTGTAGCTGCTACCAATAGGCATGGGCCGAAAAGAAGAGTTTTCAGGTCCCATTTAAGTTTTCACAACCTACATGACATGGAAATTGTAGAGCGCTACAGGGTGGACAGGGACAAGCTACAGGAACTCTGCAAACTTTGCCATCCGCAACTCAGATCAAGAGCCAGTGGAGGAGAACCCATCCCAATGGGGACAAAGGTATGTATAGCCCTTAGAATCTTAGTTACGGGTACCTTTCAGAGACTAACAGGGGACATGCTGGGGGTGTCACATGCATCAGCATCCAGGTTCCTCCTCTAATTCCTGAATGCTGTGCTCCAACATGCCAGGAACCACATATATTTTCCCAAACAATCAAACCAAAAACCACCTCCAGAGGAAGCCATAATAGGCAAAAATAGTAAAATGAAAAAAAGGCTTCCACCACAGCAAAAAGTTCACTAAGAAATTCTGTTAAAATGTAGGCTTTAATAAAATGAAGAAATAAAAAGCACAAATTGTGCTGTTCAAGTTGCAGGTCAAACAGGATAAGCGCTTTCAGTTAAAAAACCTTCTTCAGATCCTAGTGTGTAGACCTGACTTACTGCTGTTAAATAAAGATCCTTAATTGCTCAACCAATCACATACAGCAATCAGATGCACGCCTTCCTTAAGCCTCCATTTCATTTCTTAATTAGGCTTTTCTCTTTCAAAATAGGTTTAATAGGAACTACTCTGTTGAGCCCTGGAAATAAATTAGCTCTGAGGTTCATGATCCATTTGCTTTCTTCCTTTTCAGTTTTGTTGACAATGTCTTCTCCACGGAGGTTAGTAGTCACAGTTGAGATAACCATAAAGCTAAATGAATGCCCTGGATTTTCAGACACATGTCCATATAGGGCATTGGTTACCAGTTTATTCTTGATGTCTAACAGGTGGCGAAGTATCCGTTCCTTAAACTTTCTTTTGGTCTTTCCTACATAATAGGCTTGGCACAAATTACAAGTGCCAATGTATATAACATTCTTGGCAGTTAGCAAAACCAAGTACTTATAGCATTTGTTAGTTACGGATGAACAAAACTGTTAGAACATTTAATGTGGCTGCAAGCTTTGCAAAGCCACATTTCCAAGTTCTAACCTATTTCTTCCTTCTGTACTCTGCTTATTAGGTATCCCATCATAGTTGCACAATAAAGCCTTTAAGTTCTTCTTGTTTTTATAACCAAATTTAGGTGTTTCACAATTCTCTTAATTTTACTGTCAGCAGTTAAGACTGGCCAAAATTTCTTGATGGTTTCCACGGACATCAAAAGTCAGTGCTGTAGGTCATCATGCATCTGACACTGTTGCTGTTCCCCTTTCTTCACATCACTCTGCTTCTACATTGCTTTGCCTTTACTCATGACTAATTGTTTTCACAAAATTCTGTAAGAGTTTGTCTTGTTCCTGCAGAAAATCATCAGATATCCTGGTCACTTGATTTTCAACAATATTCTGAAAAACATGTCTCGGATGCATGCTACTGTAGTATAGCATATGGTTCCTCCAGTTTGGTTTCCTGAATATAGTGGTGCGATTCCTTTGCTTTTATTCATTGAAATTCTCACCTAAGAAATCAATCTCATTTGCTGATGTTTTCACTTCAAATCTTAGAAAGCTAGTCGTACTTGTTAAATAATTGTGAAATAATTTAGGCGTTGCATACTGCCCTTCCATAGAATATAACATCATCCACAAACCTATTGTAGAAGATGATGCATTCCTTCCATTCATTTAAGTATCCATTTCCATTGCCTTTCCCATTCAGCTAGGACTATATTGGCATAGCTGTTTGCACAGGGGTGCCCATGGCTACCCCCATTTCTGCCAATAGTAGCTCTCACCATAGAGGAACACATTGCTCTCCAGGACCAATTCCAGGAAGCTGCATACTAGATTCACATCCATGTTTACTTCAAAATAGGCAAAGTCCTTATTGCTTCTATTCCTAGATAATTGGGTATGCAAGTGAATAAATTGTTGACGTCCATAGTCACCAAAATGATGTTGTCTATGGAACTTTCTTGCTCCATTCTTTCATACAGTCTCTCCAGCAGCTGGCCAGTGTCCCTCAATACAGTATGTGCGAAAGGCAACAACTTCCTGAGTTCAGTTTCCACATAGATTGAAATGGGCTCAGTGACCCATTCTCTCCCTGAAACTATCGGTCTCAGAGGGGGGTCAACACTGTTCTTATGAATCTTAGGCAACCCTTTGATAACAGGTATAGTTGGATATACCATTTCAAGAAAGTCATATAGATTTTTATCAATTGCTGTAGTCATTAATTTGTCATACAGGACATTCTTTACTGAGGAAATCAATCTGTCTACTTGATACTTCTCGATTTTGTGGTATGTATCACTATGGCTTAACATATCCAGCATTTTCTGGGCATACTGTATTGAATTCATCACTATTAAGGCTCCTCCTTTGTCAGCTGGCCTGAAAATAACTTCTTTCATTGTTTGCAATTCTTTTAATGCCTGAAACCCATCCTGTGTTAAATTGTAATAGTGTTTATTTTTTCCTTTTGACCTCTGTTCAAATACCTCATTCTCACATAACCGTAAGAACATCTCCACAGTGGGATGATTGCTGGGGACAAAAGAACTTGGTTTTTTCAACACAGATGATGTATAGTTTGTACCAGTGTTTTCATTGTCAAAAGACACTTCGTTCCTACCAAAGCACCTTAAGTCTGTCACTAACTCACTCAGGTCAGAGGGTATAAAGCTCAAGCCTCTTTGCAGAACACTCTTTTGGGTAGCTGTCAGCTCATAATCGGATATTAATTACCAGAAATCGATTCATCTAAGCTCATTGAGGTTCCTAAGTTACCTTTCTCTTTTCCTCTCTCTGCTTTCTGACCTGGATCTCGACATTTTCTGTGTTAATAAAAAGGGAGTTGCTGTAACAAAGGTGCATGGACAGATCCCTTCTTTGGTATCACGGAACTATTTCACTTGAAGGCTGAATGCTTCCTGCGATGCAGTGTCTACATTTGCTGCATTATCATTTTCCGTTAGCGATGAAATGACCTCAAGCATGCCAGAGTCATTGTTAACTATACTACCATTAGTCCTCTTGTTAGGGAGGCTAATTCAGGATGTTGCCCATTAGTGTGTATATTACCAGCTTGTATATTCACACTAGAAACAGTCTGTCACAGGTACATTTCCCATGTTGTCAGGCGTTCTTTTCTATCTGGTGCTCTCTTATCCTCGCCCCTCAAACAGGCGACCGTTAGTAAAATCAAAATAATCTCTCTTCAGTTTGTTAATTTTTATATTTTCAATTTGTTCTCATAGGTTTCCAATTTATCTTGAAGGGTTTCTAGCTTAAACAAGCAGCTATCGGGTAATCTCATAGTTTCCATTTGCTTTTGCTTACATTCAATAAGAGCAGAAACCTCATCTTCATGTATTAAAGTAGTCTATTAGCAGCTGCATGTATGGAGCTTGTCTCTATGTTAATCTCCTGCCATTTGGCCAGGAGATCGTAGGTGTTCCCATAGCTGGGCATACACCTAATTCTCAATCCTCGGTATCACATTGTGATGTAGACAAGCTTCCATGTGAAATCGCTGCCATTGCAGCCTCTTGAGCTTATAGGCTGCATTCTCAACTTCTCTAAAGATGTTATCAAATTCTTCATTACAGTCTGTAATCAGTTCCTGATTCACACCAGTCTTTATGTTGATATCAAATAAAGGATTGTGCATACCTGCATTAAATGTAGTATTAGTTTTCCGACCATTTTCCATCTCAAAATACAGTGTTGACACCAAAGCAGCAACAAATAACAACTGTGTGAGGTGTTAAGGTAAAAAAACAAGCACAAACAATCAAACCAAAAACCACCTCCAGAGGAAGCCTTAATAGGCAAAAATAGTAAAATGAAAAAAAGGCTTCCACCACAGCAAAAAGTTCACTAAGAAAGTGAAAGTAGTTCCTATTAAACCTATTTTGAAAGAGAGAAGCCTAATTAAGAAATAAAATGGAGGCTTAAGGAAGGCGTGCATCTGATTGCTGTATGTGATTGGTTGAGCAATTAAGGATCTTTATTTAACAGCAGTAAGTCAGGTCTACACACTAGGATCCGAAGAAGGTTTTTTAACTGAAAGCGCTTATCCTGTTTGACCTGCAACTTGAACAGCACAATTTGTGCTTTTTATTTCTTCATTTTATTAAAGCCTACATTTTAACAGAATTTCTTAGTGAACTTTTTGCTGTGGTGGAAGCCCTTTTTTCATTTTACTATTTTTGCCTATTAAGGCTTCCTCTGGAGGTGGTTTTTGGTTTGATTGTTTGTGCTTGTTTTTTTACCTTAACACCTCACACAGTCGTTATTTGTTGCTGCTTTGGTGTCAACACTGTGTTTTGAGATGGAAAATGGTCGGAAAACTAATACTACATTTAATGCAGGTATGCACAATCCTTTATTTGATATCAACATAAAGACTGGTGTGAATCAGGAACTGATTACAGACTGTAATGAAGAATTTGATAACATCTTTAGAGAAGTTGAGAATGCAGCCTATAAGCTCAAGAGGCTGCAATGGCAGCGATTTCACATGGAAGCTTGTCTACATCACAATGTGATACCGAGGATTGAGAATTAGGTGTATGCCCAGCTATGGGAACACCTACCCCGATCTCCTGGCCAAATGGCAGGAGATTAACATAGAGACAAGCTTCCGATACATGCAGCTGCTAATAGACTACTTTAAGCCACATGAAGATGAGGTTTCTGCTCTTATTGAATGTAAGCAAAAGCAAATGGAAACTATGAGATTACCCGATAGCTGCTTGTTTAAGCTAGAAACCCTTCAAGATAAATTGGAAACCTATGAGAACAAATTGAAAATATAAAAATTAACAAACTGAAGAGAGATTATTTTGATTTTACTAACGGTCGCCTGTTTGAGTGGCCGAGGGATAAGAGAGCACCAGATAGAAAAGAACGCTCTGACAACATGGGAAATGTACCTGTGACACGCAGGACTGTTTCTAGTGTGAATATACAAGCTGAAGTACATAGTAATATACACACTAATGGGCAACATCCTGAATTAGCCTCTGGTAGTATAGTTAACAATGACTCTGGCATGCTTGAGGTCATTTCATCGCTAATGGAAAATGATAATGCAGCAAATGTAGACACTGCATCGGCAGGAAGCATTCAGCCTTCAAGTGAAATAGTTCCGAGTGTGATACCAAAGAAGGGATCTGTCCATGCACCTTTGTTACAGCAACTCCCTTTTTTATTAACACAGAAAAATGTCGGGAGATCCAGGTCAGAAAGCAGAGAGAGGAAAAAGAGAAAGGTAACTTAGGAACCTCAATGAGCTTAGATGAATCGATTTCGTTGGTAATTAATATATCCGATTATGAGCTGACAGCTACCCAAAAGAGTGTTCTGCAAAGAGGCTTGAGCTTTATACCCTCAATACGCTCTGACCTGAGTGAGTTAGTGACAGACTTAAGGTGCTTTGGTAGGAACGTTACGTTGAAGTGTCTTTTTGACAATGAAAATACTGGTACAAACTATACATCATCTGTGTTGAAAAAACCAAGTTCTTTTGTCCCTAGCAATCATCCCACTGTGGAGATGTTCTTACGGTTATGTGAGAATGAGGTATTTGAACAGAGGTCAAAAGGAAAAAATAAACACTACTACAATTTAACACAGGATGAGTTTCAGGCATTAAAAGAATTGCAAACAATGAAAGAAGTTATTTTCAGGCCAGCTGACAAAGGAGGAGCCTTAATAGTGATGAATTCAATACAGTATGCCCAGAAAATGCTGGATATGTTAAGCCATAGTGATACATACCACAAAATCGAGAAGTATCAAGTAGACAGATTGATTTCCTCAGTAAAGAATGTCCTGTATGACAAATTAATGACTAGAGCAATTGATAAAAATCTATATGACTTTCTTGAAATGGTATATCCAACTATACCTGTTATCAAAGGGTTGCCTAAGATTCATAAGAACAGTGTTGACCCCCCTCTGAGACCGATAGTTTCAGGGAGAGAATGGGTCACTGAGCCCATTTCAATCTATGTGGAAACTGAACTCAGGAAGTTGTTGCCTTTCGCACATACTGTGTTGAGGGACACTGGCCAGCTGCTGGAGAGACTGTATGAAAGACTGGAGCAAGAAAGTTCCATAGACAACATCATTTTGGTGACTATGGACGTCAACAATTTATTCACTTGCATACCCAATGATCTAGGAATAGAAGCAATAAGGGACTTTGCCTTTCATTTTGAAGTAAACATGGATGTGAATCTAGTATGCAGCTTCCTGGAATTGGTCCTGGAGAGCAGTGTGTTCCTCTATGGTGAGAGCTACTATTGGCAGAAATGGGGGGTAGCCATGGGCACCCCCTGTGCAAACAGCTATGCCAATATAGTCCTAGCTGAATGGGAAAGGCAATGGGAAATGGATACGAAAATGAATGGAAGGAATGCATCATCTTCTACAATAGGTTTGTGGATGATGTTATATTCCTATGGAAGGGCAGTATGCAACGCCTAAATGATTTCATCAATTATTTAACAAGTACGACTAGCTTTCTAAGATTTGAAGTGAAAACATCAGCAAATGAGATTGATTTCTTAGACGTGAGAATTTCAATGAATAAAAGCAAAGGAATCGGCACCACTATATTCAGGAAACCAAACTGGAGGAACCATATGCTATACTACAGTAGCATGCATCCGAGACATGTTTTTCATAATATTGTTGAAAATCAAGTGACCAGGATATCCAAGCTCTGTACTGACAATGATGATTTTCTGCAGGAACAAGACAAACTCTTACAGAATTTTGCTTCAAGAGGCTACAATGAAAAACAATTAGTCATGAGTAAAGGCAAAGCAATGTCCATTCGATACAACAAAGGGCAACCGTACTACTCGAAACAGAAGCAGAGTGATGTGAAGAAAGGTGGGAACAGCAACAGTGTCAGGTGCATGATGACATACAACACTGACCCCTTTGATGTCCGTGAAACCATCAAGAAATTTTGGCCAGTCTTAACTGCTGAAAGTAAAATTAAGAGAATTGTAGGGGAAACACCTAAATTTGGTTATAAAAACAAGAAGAACTTAAAGGCTTTATTGTGCAACTATGATGGAATACCTAATGAGCAGAGTACAGAAGGAAGAAATAGGTTAGGAACTTGGAAATATGGCTTTTGCAAAGCTTGCAGCCACATTAAATGTTCTAACAGTTTTGTTCATCCGGTAACTAACAAATGCTATAAGTACTCTGGTTTTGCTAACTGCAACACCAAGAATGTTATATACATTGGCACTTGTAATTTGTGCCAAGCCTATTATGTAGGAAAGACCAATAGAAAGTTTAAGGAACGGATACTTCGCCACCTGTTAGACATCAAGAATAAACTGGTAACCAATGCCCTATATGGACATGTGTCTGAAAATCCAGGGCATTCATTTAGCTTTATGGTTATCTCAACTGTGACTACTAACCTCCGTGGAGAAGACATTGTCAACAAAACTGAAAAGGAAGAAAGCAAATGGATCATGAACCTCAGAGCTAATTTATTTCCAGGGCTCAACAGAGTAGTTCCTATTAAACCTATTTTGAAAGAGAGAAGCCTAATTAAGAAATGAAATGGAGGCTTAAGGAAGGCGTGCATCTGATTGCTGTATGTGATTGGTTGAGCAATTAAGGATCTTTATTTAACAGCAGTAAGTCAGGTCTACACACTAGGATCTGAAGAAGGTTTTTTAACTGAAAGCGCCTATCCTGTTTGACCTGCAACTTGAACAGCACAATTTGTGCTTTTTATTTCTTCATTTTATTAAAGCCTACATTTTAACAGAATTTCTTAGTGAACTTTTTGCTGTGGTGGAAGCCTTTTTTTCATTTTACATATATTTTCCCTGTAGTTGTGAAGAATGGGCCAGAAACATGCAGGAGTTCTACCATGTAGCACACTACCTTGAAGTACTGGGTGCTATGGATTGCACACATATAGAAATGAAGGCACCACCTGGTGAACAGGGTGGACTCCACATAAACAGAAAGGGCTACCACTCTATCAACTGCCAAGTCATCTGTAATGCCAAGGGAATCATGTCGAACTTGTGTGCTGGCATCTCTGGCAGTTACCACGACTCTTATATCGAGCACACCTCCCAACTGTACCAGATGTTTACTAGGGGGGGATATCCCACAAGGTCATGTACTGGTTTGATACAGGCTATGCACTGGAACTGTGGCTGATGACATCCATCAGAAATGTATACTCACCCACAAGAGAATGCCGTAATGAGGCACACGCTCAAACCAGAAATATTATAGTGTGTGTGCTCCTATTATATGATCGAAGATGCATTCTTTCGAATGTGTCTTGATCGAACTTGAAAGCACAAAAAGGCAAAACGGCATATAAGCAAATTCTTTCCCTGGGAAAGAAATCGCTTGGTCGCTTCTGTTACTTTGCCGTTTTTGTGACTGTAGTGCGATCTCGGAGTTGTTATATTTAAGTAGGGGGCACAGCCCCCACTTTATGTAATGTTTTACAATTTTTTTTTTTTTTTTGTGGAACGGCGATTTTTTTCCAAGTGAAAAAAAAATCGCTGTTCTAAGCGTTCGAGATTGTAAGCTTTTGCTTACATGGGTTCGATAAATCATTGTTCGCTTTTTTAAGTGTTCGATTATCTAACATAGACCCGTTTGGGCTTCTGAAGTCACAGTTCTGGTGCCTAGATACATCTGGGGGATCCCTGCAGTACTATCCACGGATATGTACAGAAATATTCATTGTATGTGCCATGCTACACAACATAATCCTGAGGAAACAGCTTCAGCAGGATCGGCAAGGGGAAGGGGCACACATCCCACCACCAAGGTCACCACAGCCACAGGCAAATGACGAGTCAGAGGGGGAGCTATCAGCTGCTGTGGATGTAAGTAGATGTAGGCGTGCTCAGTATGCCCTTGCATTGGCTAAGAGACAACACATAGCACACTTACTCACCACCTCGGGGCCTAAAACGTTCTTCCTACTCACATACATATAGCAACATTGATGCCAGGCAACTCACTCAACCATTACCTTCCCATGCATTGGCTGTATATTGCTTGCATCAGACAAAGTCAGCCCTGAATTAAAACTGTGTCAACTGCTGTATTTACAAGGTAAGTCTTGAACCTGGAGTGTATTGTTTAGTAATATGAATGTATGGCATAAGCTAGTAATCTGATGTTGTTAATCTTCATTCATGACTGATGGGTATTGGTTCCGTCCTCAGAACCAAGTCGGCCATTATAAAAAGCTTGCGCCAGTTAAAAAATTCTCAAGCTAAGCTTACCGATAGTGCTCCTCGCTCTGTCACCTTAGATCTCGTTTGCCGCATAGAGTATCAAGAAGTGTCAGGCCAGCTCCCAAGCTAAGTGGTTTATATTTTATATTTTCAACTTTAATAATTTCTCTTTGCCTTTGAGATTTTCCCCCTTAATAGTAGTTGTTGATAGTTTGCTTACTCTTTCCATCTGTTTGAGTGAAGTGATTCTTTCCTGCTTACTTACCACATTTTTGGTATTTCTTTTTACCATTGGTGGTACAGGCCTCCCTTATCTCTTTGGTAATCTCTAATACCATTGCTGGTGCCCCCCCCCCTTTCCCCTTTACCCATTGGGTATTCTTTATTACCATTGTTGGTAATAAAAAAAAAATCAGTTTTTCCTTTTCATGACTGTGTGTGTGTGGGTGTGCCTCTGCTTCGTCTTCTGTTGTTCTGACAGGGCCTTTCCCATATTACTGTTGTGACTTGCTACTTGAATTGTTGATTGTCGTGATAATGGCTGATAAGAAGGGGACAACAGGCTTTAAACAATGCAGTAAGTGTGGCAGGAAAATGCTGAATTCCTTCGGACATTTGTCCTCTGTTTATTGTTGTGGGGTACCGCACTTGAAAGTTCAACCCCCATCCAACTTATGTAAGAGCTTTAGTGCCCACACTTTGACTGAGAGAAAGAATAAATTAATACTGAAAGATCTCTTGAAAACTCCTTTCTTGGAGGCGTTGTCTGAGGTAGAGGGCTGAACCCCTCTTAAAAAGGAACATAAGAAGAGGAGTCAGTCTGTACCTTCCTCTCCTCATACCAGTGAGCCTAAATCTGTTAAGTCCCCCATGGAACCAAAAGCAAAACATTCAAAACTGACTTCTACAATCTCTGCACCGGAGCCTCAAACTCCTTCTATGGTGCCGTTCTCTATTATAGAACTGACCAAGTCTTCAACACCTATGGTACCAACCACTGCTACAATACCAATGCCGTTCTTGGCACCAAAAATAGTTTTTCCAATTCAAGTCACTACCTCCCCTCTTATGCAACGTACTGGTCTTTTGAACATGGTGCCAAAGGGTGAAATCTGACCTCGGACCTGCTATTCCCTGTCAGTAGATCCCTTTTACGGGTAACAATTAAGTCCATTTCTTGAACTCCCTGATTCTTTGTTGGGGATGCCAACCTGCTCCTCCAGGAGCCTTTCAGAACTCAACATAGTGAGACTCGTGGATCAGCTCCTGGCGGCCAGAGGAATTCCAACTCCTTCTAAATCCTCCTTTCCACCCGGAGGTGAGGAAATTTCTCCACAGACTCTGACATGTATTCCCCCTTCGACCTCCTTGCATGTATTGGAGCACTCAACACCAACATCTATCCCGGATCCAGCTTCTTCAGTTTCATTGATAGATCTTACTATAGCTCCTGAGCCTACCCTATAGTCTTCAACTCAATCGGAGCTGACCCATCCTCGGGATTGTGACTGGTCTGTTGGCACCGTCACCCCTAGTATGATGCCTGTTTTTTTTTTACGGTGCAGTCTATTACAGCTCCAGTTGCTTTGATGGCACTGAGTCCTCTCGCTGTTCCTTCGTTGGGGGTGGGCTCTTTGGAGCAGGGTGTGACCCTGGTCCTGAGGTTGTCTTTCTCTGTTCTGGGTTCCCATCCCTCTTTGGGCGGGCCTGCTTTCCAGGTGATGGAGAGGGCACTTGCCTCAGCAGGCTCGCAGCTGGTTCGTTTGGTGCCAAAATGCCACATATACATGTCCTCTGAACCACATCTTACACAATCCACTACTCTGAGACATCGAGCACGGGAACCTCAAGCTACCCTACCACACAGAATCCTCTCTTTGGAGTCCTCCTCAGATGTCCCTACTGAGGAAGCACCCCATAAAAGATAATGCAAGAGGAAGCACATTGATTCCCCTGAATAATCCCTTACCGAAGATACAGACTACAATGAGGGGAAGGGTCCCCACTGTCACTCCCTGAGGATGTCTCCTTTGGATGTTAGAGAAAGTAGAGGCAGGCCCTTCTTTTATTCAAATCCACCTTCAGTCCATCTTAAGATACTGAGTGATGGTAAATGCAGGGTACCAGTGACTTATTCTTACACTACAGAGTATGTCTTGGATATTATAAGGAAACATTGGCCCATTATAACAACAAATAATGATCTTAAAAAGATAGTAGATGAACAACCTAGCTTTATCTTTAAGAAGAAACGATCTTTAAAACAGATGCTTTGTTATCCAAAACAGTTTATTGATGGTAAAACTACTAAGAATAAAATGAGTTCCACTTATATAGACCATGTCATACTTGTAAGTGCTGCAGTTATATTGACACCACTGGTATGTTTATACATCCAGATCAGGGTAAACTGTATGTGTTTGATGTTCAAGCTACTTGCACGTCTTCTCATGTGCTTTATTTAGCGTGCTGCACTGCCTGCACGAAGTTCTATGTAGGCAAGACTGATAGTTGAAGGAACATATAGTAGAACATTTAAGATATATAAATAATGGCACTGAGTGCAGTGCTCTTTCTAAATATGTGAAGCTCACTTCACACACACATTATTTTAAATTTCAAGTTATAGAACAGGTAGCAGCTGCTAAGAGCCTGGGTGATGTTAGGAATGCTACTGAAAGCTTAGAGAGCAAGTGGATAGCTAGGTTGAGGGCTGATTATGGTTCAGGACTAAATTATAAAGTTCCCCTTAAACCTTTGTTACAGACACGCTCACTTTTTAGATGAGCTTTACATATACTTATGTGCATTAGTTGATTTTTAAGTTCATTTCTTATTTTTAAATTTTTATTACATTTATTGTTTGTATTCTTTTAATACATAATTGCTTAACTGATTTGTTAGTTAAATTTCTGTATAAATTGCTGTGTGTGACTGCATTTCTGTACTGACATCTGAAGAAGCAGCAAGAGCTGTGAAAGTGCTTATGTTGTTTTAAAATAAAAGATTGTTCATTTTATGCTGAGAGCCTGAGTTCATCTCATGCTGACAGCCTGAGTTCATCTCATGCTGACAGCCTTTGTTCATCTCATCATTCTACTTTTTTGACGTCATGTATAATGTTTGCAACTACAATGATGTCAATATTGTTTGTGGTGTATAATGTTTGCAACTAAAATTATGTCAATATGGTTTGTTTTCATTGCTCACTCTGGCTTGTCCATCCTTTGACTCTACCTGCTCCGTTCGCCCTACGGGCTCACTCCGCTCCCCTACCCTGTCCCCAAATCTCACCCACCCCCAGAACCTCTTCATTTAACCCTACTAAATCACACCCACAGCCAAATAAACCTATTCCACTACAGCCCACACTATCAATCAAACTCCTACACCCCTAGCAATCTAAACATTATCTCCTACTTTTAAATATGGCATATCTCAAATCATCCTTTCCCACCCTTCACCTCACCAAACTACTATCCTTAACGGAAACAAAATTAAATTCTTCTTAACTTGTCTTCTGCTCACCCTTACTATACTAACAAACCTTACAACATGCCACCATACCTCACCTACACTAAATAGCAGTTACCACAGCACAAACATATACACCATACCACACGCACACACCTTTCCCCATTAGTGCTACACTTTTCAAAGACAGCCAAATGCTACACATACATAAATTCCAAATAACAACAACAAATACCACTAAACTATCAGGTGTATACTACATAAAAATAACAAATAAAATAAAACACACATTACTACTTGCTAAACAACTGCTCACATCAGGAGACATACACCCAAACCCAGGACCCAACAATACCTTACTCCCACCTACCCACCTAGACATAAATCAGACCTACTTATCATTAACATCAATATAAGAAGCATAACAAACTCCCTGATCTGAATGCATTTATAAAGCATTACTCCCCAGATATAGTCACAATTACAGAAACCTGGTTAAAACCCAATATACAAAATGAGGAAATTCTCCCACCAGGCTACAACATACTAAGGCACAATAGAACAAGTAGAAAGGGGGGAGGTGTAGCCATATTATTTAAAAACACTCAACACAAAACCCCTCAATAACTCAATTCCTTCATTTCAAAATGCCGAAACTGTAAGCTCAACTCTTCTCATTAATGATACCAAAAAAAATAACATCATCCCTTGCTATATCCCACCAGGCAATAACTGCTCCACCATAGAAGAGATCTTACAATGGACCTCAGATAACCTCACACAGGAATCAATTCTATTAGGTGATCTAAATACAGGCTGGTTAGCCTGCAATTCCAATATCCCTACAAACCATATAAACCTCTATGGCTTTGCACAGCTCATCCATGACCCAACTAGAATAGATAAAAAAATCCAATAAGCAATCAATCCTAAACTGGACACTAGTTAACTGCCCTAAAGAAAAATATTTCTCCGGATGTCTTTCGGACAGCCTAAGTGAGCACCTTCCCACATTCCTACAGCAAAGGCACACAAATTCCTCAAACCCTGTAATCTTTAGACAAGTTAGAGATGAAAGTAATCTGAACAGTGAGAATCTCAACCATATCCTAAAACATTGTAAATGGGACCCACTGCTAACATTAAACTTAGACTAAGCAGTTGAATACTTTAATAACACTTTCATCAATGTTCTCAACTCAATAGCACCCATTAGAAGAATCAAAGTAAAAACAAACTGTGCACCATGGCTAAGCAGGGACACAAGAGTCCTTCTAAAAGCCAGGGATAAAGCACGGAAAACAAGGAAACGAGAAAAGACTAACTCATCCAAACAAAATTACCAAAAACTAAGAAACCAAGCAAAAAAAAACAGTACTCGATAAACAAAACTGCTTCCTTCATGTTCAAAATAAACACAATAAAACCTCCCAAAAATTCTGGCATACCATCAGCTCACTACTTATACCAGGCAAAACATCCACACCAACTCCAACCAGTAAGAACAACACTGCAGATATTGCTTCCCAAACTAACCACCACTTCACAACAACCATCTTATCCCTCTCTACACAACTCTCCAATAACAAACCACCCCAAACCAACCCACCAAAATACCCCAGCCCTCACCCTCTCACCTGTTCCTACTGCAACAATCAAAAAACTATTAAAACTTAAACCTACCACCCTTGCTGCAGACAAACTACCAGCCAACTTCTTAAAAATAGCAGCTGATTCACTGTCTTACCCTGTTTCCATCCTTATAAATCGAACCATTCAAGAATCCTACATCCCACAATTATGGAAAGTATCATACATTCTCCCCCTTCATAAAGGTGGAAACTCTTAGGATTTTTCCAACTACCGTCCCATAGCTATCCAACCCCCCTTAGCTAAAATTTTGGAAAGATGCCTTCACTCTCAAGTGATGCAGTTCTTAAATACTAACAATCTCCTCTCTCCCACACAACATGGTTTTCCGCCAACACCACAGCACCACTACTGCTCTCCTCTCTTTCACAAACACAATTAACCAATACAGAAATAACAACAACCACGTCTCAGCAATATTCTTAGACCTATCTAAGGCATTTGACATGGTATCACACCCCTTACTTCTAGACTCTCTGACCTCCCTATCCTTTGCTCCATCTACCATAGCATGGTTTAAAAGCTACCTAACAGACAGACAACAGTCTGTACAATGGCAAAACAAACTATCTCCCTTACTCCCACCCACTGTAGGAGTCCCACAAGGTTCAGTAATGATTCCACTACTTTTCACGATCTTCACCAACAACCTCAACAAGTCCTCCCAACATGCCACTCTAATACAATATGCAGATGACTTGACTCTCATCTGCACAGCGCCATCTCTCACTAATCTGCAAAAACGTACCCAGGAATCCTTTACTTCAGCAGAAAGTTGGATCACCCAAATCCAGCTTATACTCAATCCAAACAAGACCAAGTTACTCATATTTGCTCCTAATAAAACTAAAACCACCCAATCCCCTTTTACAATCACGTCCAATAATGGCACTAACATCTCTCCTACTGACAACACCAGACTACTAGGAGTAACTATTGATAATAAACTGCTATTTGGCACCCATATATCACTAACAATCAAAAAAGTCCATAAAAAATGGGTACCTTATATAGGCACAAGAAATTCCTATCTGATCAAGCACGCATCACACTCGCCCAAACTCACCTACTTTCTACACTCATGTATGCTGCACCTATCCTTACCAACCCTAGAAAACAGGATCTTGTACAACTAGAGTCCTGCTATAATAAAATTGCAAAATCTGCTAACAACTGTACCTACAAAACCCATCATTGTCAGGCACTAAAAGAACTCAAATGGTTAGAACTCCCGCAACTAATTAACTATCAACAACTGATACTAGCCTACAATATAGTAAGACATCCTGACAAAACCCCATCCCTAAACAAACTCCTAACCCAGTATACAACAAATCGCCCCCTCCGCTCCTCAGAAAAATCTCTCCTCTGTATCTCTAAAGCCAATAACTCCACAGGAAAAGCTCTTTTCTCCCACAACATTGCCAAAAATTGGAACATACTCCCCACTTCTCTGACCTCAGCTCCCTCAACTGTACAGTTCAAAAATTCTCTCAAGTCACACCTATTAAACTCCTGGTTATGCCCATGCATCACATAAGACACTGTCCTGTATCTGCATAACAGAATTGTAGATGCAGTCCCCTGATGTTCTACTATGAAACTCAGTAACTCCCACTGCAGCAATGATTAATGCAGTCTCCTATTGTTCTGCTGCAAACTCAGTAACTCCCACTGCAGCAATGATTAATGCAGTCTCCTATTGTTCTGCTACAAACTCAGTAACTCCCACAGCAGGAATGATTAATGCAGTCTCCAACTGATCTGCTACAAACTCAGGAACTCCCACTATAAAATGTAATTCCCTTTCGGGTTAACTCTTAACTCTTGTCTTCCTACTAGTAAAATCATCTTTTACCACTATCTGCTTGTTTTCTATTATACTCACAGAAACCTGTTTATCATAAATGGAAGCTGATATAAAAACATGTGTATTGTAAATGTAAGTGATTGTTGAGCTGTACTGCAAAATAAGGTATGCATAAATATGTTTATTATTAATCTTAAATAATGTAGAGCATTACCTACAATGTACGTTTATCTCTTCTGTATAAGAATTTGGAGCTTTTCTCCCCGGGCCTCCACTGTAAATGGACTCACGTCCAGTCGGAATATCCCAGTTAACAAATGTAAAATAAGTCAATAAATATAAATGCATGATTGCTTATGTCATACGTCATTATTTAATAAAGATGTTTCTTGTTTAAAAAAACAAAAAAAGACTGCGAAACCACTATGATTTGATGTTGTCCTTCTCATTCTGCTTCACCGATGGCTTATGGATCTGATCCTCAGTCCCAACTAGCTAGTTTATAGCTAAACTCACTAAACTAGGTATAAATCCCTACGTCACAAGATGGGTTGCCAACTGGCTCACTGACAGAACCTACACTGTAAAAGTTGCAGACTCCAAATCTGACGTTCCGTCCTGGGACCTCTCCTGTTTGGTATCTACTTCTCTGAAGTACAGGCTAACACTGAAGGCCTCTGGCTAACGAAGTTTGCAGATGACTGCAAACTAGGAGCCATAGTCAAGTCCCCAATTGATGTGGACATCCTACAGAAGGGTCTCGCTGAGACAGGTGCCTGGTGTCAGAGCCATGGCCTCAGGCTCAATGCCAAAAAGTGCAGTGTCATCCCCTTTGGTAAAAACTCTGTACCCATGAACTACCACATAGGCAGCAATCTATTTAACACCGAATGTGTGATAAGAGACCTTGGGACCCAGGTGGACAGTAGTCTCTCCTTTGATAGTCACATCACCACAGTAGTCATGAAGTCCTTCTACATGGCACACCTCATCATAAAAGGGTTCTCATCCAGGAAAAAAGAGGTCATTGTTCCTCTCTACTCATCACTCATTAGACCCATTATAGAGTACAACGCCCCTTTTGGAATGTACCTCACAAGACATCTGCAGCAGCTGGAAAGGCCACAGAAGTACTTCACAAAAGTATTACTGGCCTCAAACAAATGTCCTACACTGACCGCCTCAAAAAACTCCAGCTTTACTCCGTAGAATATCACCTACTCCGAGATGATCTCTGCCTAACATATAAAGCTGTGTCAAACCCAGAGCTGTTGGGCATGCTACACTTAAAGAAATCCCAATCCCTCCGAGCTACACGCTAAGGGCTAGGGTCTAGGGACCTAAACCTTGTCACCAGAATAAACAGGACATGCTGGGGGGATACATTCCTGTCCTAGAGACTTCCCATACTCTGAAACAGGCTACCCATCTATGTCAAGCAAAGTTTTTCATTAGCACTCTTCAAGAAAAATCTTGATGAATGGATGGGAAATAGGAAATATACCCTGGGGATCACTTCTGTGTCTCTGCTCGACAGTGGCACAGGAAAATAACTTTCTTGGGTGGCGTAAGCCAGGGAACCTTGTTGGCTAGGCTTACGTAGGCCCTTGGGCTGATAGCGTAGTACCTACCTATGACTCTGCCGGCTTCTACAGACTTCAGCTTCCATGCTCGAGCTCCTCCCTTACCATAATCCACTGCCCTTAGCTCAACCTCCTCAGATCTCATTTGCCGCCAGTAGGTACACACATGATTCCAGTGCTCCGAGCAGATAATTATTTCAACTTGTTTTTTCTTAAAACTCTTCTACTTTAATTTATATAATGTGTGTGTGTGTGTGTGTGTGTGTGTGTGTGTGTGTGTGTGTGTGTGTGTGTGTGTGTGCGTGTGTGTGCGTGTGTGTCTATATTTATATATATATATATATATATATATATATATATATATATATATGTAGCACTTTTTTCATATATATATATATATATATATATATACATATATATATATATATATATATATATATATATATATATATATATATATAGATATAAAATTATATATATTTTCCTTTCTTTATTAGCATGCGAGATCATTAGGTCTTTTGTTTTCCTCCATCTATCCTGTTCCTTTGGGCCTTGGCCCTTCTTTCTCTCTCTTTTTTTTTTTTTTTTAAAGAAAAAACAACTTTCGTATTGCTGTATGTTATTTGTTACAGATGGACAAACTGACAGGATTTAAATAGTGTGCTGAGTGTAAGAGGAAGATTCCACACTCTGACGCACATGACAAGTGGATTTATTGTTTAGGAGTGGCCCACTTGGATTCCTTTTGCAAATTTTGCGAAAGGTTCAATCCTTGAGCGATTCAGGAAAGGAAAAATAAACTAATTTTGAAGGGCCTTCTGCCCACTCCTTTATCTTCTCCAAGGGCTGAACCTCATTCTAAGGATTTGCAGGGGTCCGAGGCTATGAAGCGCCGCCATAAAGATTCTAGGGCGTCTTTGCAGCCTCCTACAAAACTACCAAAAGAGTCGGATCCAAGAATGTTGGTACTGAGATCCATGTCGGCTTCTTCTGACCCAATAGACTTAATGGCTCCGAGTGAGCCTTCTTCTAGATCAGAGTCCTCCAAGTCTGCTCCGACTACACCATCTCGACATCTAACCTCTAGTGCTTTCTCGGATCCTAAGGGATCGGATCCAGGCACTCAAACAGCTCAAACCCAGGAATTTAGTATTCGGTTGCCCGGGAGAGCTGTCGGATCTGTGTCTTCCACAGTGCTAACAAAGATTCTTCAGACTCCTAGGCATTCATGACCCTCTTCAGTGGCTTCTTCCAGATCCTTCAGAAGCCTATACGATGACATGGGCAAAATGGTTAGGTCCATTATCAAGGCTCAGATCCAGATGTGGGTACTTCCAGCTCCATCCCGTCGTGGATCTGAGTGTTCCTACCACTTCTTTTTCTCCTTATCAGATCTGAATAGTGGTTTTGGAGCCCCAGGACAGCAGTCTTCTGAAGGATTTGGGGTTGGATCAGAGGACCTTTGCTTTCTCGATACCGACCGTGACTTTGACTACTTCTGCTCAGAGATCCTCAGATCAGAGAGAGTCCTGGATCCGTGATGTTACAGCCGGATCCGAGATGCGGGACTAGTCTCTGATTTTATTGGATTTTTTCCCTTCCCGTTGGAACTTTGGCCCTCGACAATGTGGGTCTGGTTCTGTCTGGGAGTCAAGGTACTGGGGTTGTCCTACCTTCTTCATTGGGGATGTCAACCCTGAAGGAGTGGGGAAGAGTGTCCCTGGGACAATCGGCTTTCCGGGTTTTGGAAAAGGCCGCCTTTGTGAGCAGAGCACTGGATCCTTTGACTTCTGCTCCTCCCCGTGTTCCTGCATTGGATCTGGGTCTTGAACCTTCCATTTCTGTCCAGGGTCAGCATTCCCATTTTTATTTTGCTGCCTTTTCTTCCCATTGTGGTTTATTTAGTTTTTTGTTGCTTTAATCTGTACAGGGTCAGCCTGCCTCTAGGACCTCGAGACCCTTCCACATGAGGTGACCCCTTCCAACTCCTCCCCTGAATATCCCACGGAGGAGATTCCATAGAAGAGGACGTGCAAGAGAGGGTACTTAGACTCCCCAGTGGAGTCCCTTATCAAGAATACAGACTACGATGAGGGAGAAGGGTCTCCCAAATCACCATGGGATGTTGTGTCCTTTGCAAACATCTTGTATATTTTAAAGCAAAGAGGTGGCTGGTCATCCAAAAACCCTTCTTCAGAGGAGTCCATATGCCTGGAGGCCTTTGGGTGGGCCTGTCTACATGTCGGGTAGTCCCCCCCGGCAGATGCTCTTATAGATCTTTGCTGCCCGTCGGGCCTGGAAGGAGCCGGACACCACAGAGCCAGTACAAAGCGCCCAGACAAAATCCTTTCTCCCCCCAAAGATCGAACGTTTGGAGTAGGGGTATCCCAGTTGCCTCTATTGTGGTGGCAGCAGCTGCGAAGAAAGAGCACACACAGCAGAGCTCTGCTGTCCACCCACCAAACAGGGAGTCCAGAGCACTGGATAGGTTCGGGAAGCACACCTTCACTTCGGTGACTTTTTCACTTAGACCACTTAATTAATTGGTACATTTTATTCGCCTACAGAGAGATCTAGTTAAGGAACTTTCTGAGTCCTTGGTGGAGTGTATGCCTAAAGAGGATCTTGATAAGGTTTTTCCAAAGCTGACCACTCTTACTTCCCTGGCAAATTCTTCCATGAGGCATGTTTCCCATTTAGCGCAGGAATTCTCAAGGGCAGCCAGCACCGGCATTGCGATATGTAGACATGTGTGAATGAGACTTTGTAATTTTGCAGAGCCCTTTAAACCATCTTTTGTCAATGGCCCTTTTGTTGGTTCTTCCTTGTTTGGACCATCAGTTAAAGACACCCTGACCTGCAGCTAGCAAGAAGGTAAGACCTGGTTTGCTGTGGGGGTCAAGTTTTCCACCTTTCAATAAACCTACTTAAGGAATCAGAGGGGCTAAAAGGACATGGTTTCAAAAGTCCCGAGGCTCTTTTTCTGATCAAAGCAGAGAGTACTCCTCCAGATGCAGAGGAGGGGGCTTTAATGGGAGACACCGCCCTAGAGACAGAGGGGGCCCGCAAAACCAGGGCTTTAGGGAACCGTTTTCCGACAAGCCCTTTCAGTGCTCCTGAAGTACTGCCCGACTGTCCAGCTCTAGAGGCAGTCAGGGGCCATTTTTCTTTGCACCCAGACATCTGGGTCCAAATAACAAAGGCTTGGGTTGTAAAGCATAATATCCAGAGGCTACTACATTCCCTTTTCTCTAGCCCCTCCACAAATTCAAAAGAAGCTCCCTGATGTTCCACCCAGCCAGAGGGAGTTGCCAGGTCTAGAAATCAAAAAATGACTTGCAAAAGAAAGTCCTCAAGAGGTCTCAGCTGAGCAGAGAGGATCTGGAATGTACTCCCATTTCTTTTTGGTGACATATTAAACAGGGGACCTGAGGCCTATCTTGGACCTAAGCAAAGTCAGTTTATATGTAAAGAAAGAGAAGTTCCAGATGGCTGTGGTTCAGTCTCTCCTTCCGTTATTAAGGAAAGAGGATTGGATGTGCTCTATGAATTTGAAGCACTCATACTTATCACATCAGAATAGACAGGCAGTCCAGACGTCATCAGCACTTCCGCTTGGGAACCAGTCACTTCCAATTAAGAGCCCTGCCCTTTGGTCTCACCACAGTCCCACTGGGTGTTTACCAAATGCATGACAATGGTCGCAGCTCATCTCCGACTGCAAGGGTTTCAGGAATTTCCGTATCTAGACGATTGGCTCCTAGCTGCCCCCACCCATCAACTATGGCCAGGGATTATCTCTACCAGATATCCCCATTTTTAGGCATCACCAGAAATCCAGAAAAGTCACAACCATTGCCGATGCAAACTTTAGAATTTATCAGGGCCCATCTACATCATTATGCAGGTAGCTACTTTGCCCCAACATCGCATCATCACCTTGACTCTTCAGGCACAGGCTATACTATCTTATCACTCTCCTCCTGCCAGATTGATTCTATGGGCCCTGGGATCTATGGCAGCTGCTCTAATCTTACTGCCTCTGGCCAGATAGTGTGTGCATTGTAGAGTGAAAGCTGACTGTTCAATGGACGCTGGCTGTTCAGTAGTCTGTTCTACATCATTCCCTATCTTTTCCTATCAGGTTGACCAATATTTGCAGAACTCATCTGGAATGGTGGATTCACTCTGACCTGTCTGTCGGCAGACCTTTCATCCTTCCCCCTCAAATAGCCTCAGTGACCATGGATACTTCCCATCTAGGGTGGGGAGGGGGGGCATTTCGAGGGGAGAATGATCCAAGGCACCTGGACTTACCTAGATACCAGATTGCATGTCAGTGTCCTAGAGATGAGAGCAGTCCTTCTCTTGTTGCAAGCTTTTCAGGATGCTCTCCCTCTGAGGACTGTTGTGATTCAGACAAGACATGTCATTAGTCTGGTATATCAGCAAGCAAAGAGGAAACCATTCATACCCACTGTGCAGAGAGAACATGTGGGTTTGGGAATGGGCGATCTCTTCACACCACTTTCTAATTGCAACACTTGTACTGGGGAAATCAGCATATTAGCAGACAGGCTCAGCAGGTCCATTCTGATGTCACAAGTGGTCCCTCAATCAGTCAGTAGTAAACAAGATATTCAGCCGTTGGGTACCTCTGCTGCATCCTGTTTGCTTCTCATAACGACAAGTGCAGCAGCTATTTCACTCTGATCCTCCCTTCAGGAAGCTCCCCGAGGGATGCTCTAGTCCACGATTGCCCCCCCCCCAGACTCCTTTATGCTTATCCCCCGCTACCTGTGATTGCAAAATTTCTTCAGAAAGCCAAATGGTTGAAGAGCACCATGATCCTTGTTGCTCCCTATTGGCGTCATCAAATTTAGTTCCCCTTCCTCTGGTTGCACCTGAGATATCCTCCATGGATACTGGAACCCAAACTGGACCTCCTATCTCACCCCACACTAGGACTGCACTTGCATCTCCCCACCTTCAGGTTAACCACTTGATTTCTTCAGTTCACATGATTGCGAGAGGGTCCATGTTTTCATAGCCATTCAAGGTTGTCATTCTAGCTTTCCAGAAAGCATCCACCAAGAAAGTATATAAAAGCAAGTGGAGAAGATTCTGCATTTGGGCTACTAATCACTACATTGATCCTTTCTCAGGGCCACTTTCATCCATCCTTTCATTAAGTAAGGTTATAGTTTCACAACTGTTAAGCTCCATTTAGATGCCATATCTAATTTTCATTCAGAATTATTTTCTGAATCTGTTGCTTCAACCAGGTTATGTAAAGCCTTTATCAAAGGTGTTTTTCTTCTCAGACCTCCAATCAAGGACTCAACACCTCCATGGGATCTGACTGTCATCTTTCAAGGTTTGGCTCAAAAACTCTTTGAACTGGCTAGTGATTGTGACTTGAAATATTTATCCTGGAAGTCTGCTTTTCTCTTAGCCATTACCTCAGCAAAAAGCGTTTTTGAATTGCAGGCTCTTTCGTCTAAGCTTCCTTATATTATTTTTCACAAGGATAGAGTATCCCTCCATACTAACCCATCATTCATGCCAAAAGTGGCCACAGAATCTAACATAAATCAGTGCATTCAGTTACCAGTGTTCTTTCCTAACTATTCTAGCAAAGGGGAATATATGTTGCTTTCCCTGGATGTTCACAGACAGTTATGTTTCTACCTTCATAGAACAAAAAATTCAGAAAATATAATCAGTTATTTGTCTCTTTCTCACTTAACCGTAAGGGTCAAGCAGTTTCTAAAAATGACTATAGCAAAATGGATAACCAGTCATATGTCATTTATTTATGAGAGAAATGGTTTGCAGTTGTCTAGTCTTCCAAAAGTCCATTCAGCAAGATCCATAGCTGCATCTGCGGCCTTTTCAACTAGACTTCCCATTGATTTATTTGCGCTGCAGCTACCTGGTCTAAGTCTCATACATTTGTGACCTGTTATAAATTAGACATTCTCTCCAGGAGCAGGACATCCTTTGGTTTGTCGGTGCTCTGGCATACCCGTCCTTGAGGCCACCCAAGAAATCATGTAGGTGGGGATTCTGACCCATCAATGAAGCAGAATGAGAAGGACAACATCAGATTTATTAGTTTTGTACTTACCATAACTTGGTATCTGTGTTGTCCTTTCTCAATCTGCTTCGCCTTCTGCCCATCCATCCCCTCCAAAAACATTTTTGTTCTGGAGGATCTGGAAAGGCCTTTGTTGGAACCTCTGTTCCAGGATGAGCCCTTGGTTCCTTTTTCTTTCTGTCTTTTTCTGTAAAGGGGCAGCAAACTCAATCTGAGGAGGTTGAGCCAAGGGCAGAGGATTATGGGTAAGGGAGGAACTTCAGCCTGGAAGCTGAAGTCTGTAGAAGGTGTCCAAGGATTGGATCCGTAACCCATCAGTAAAGCAGAATGAGAAAGGACAACACAGATAATCAAGTTATGCTAAGTACATTACTAATAATTTTTGATTTTCCAAACTATTTAACATGATGCTGAAATAACTAAGGAAATTCTATAATTTATTTCCTGATCCAGGACTTTGAAGGCCCATGTAACACAATAAGGCATGTTATCCAAAGTAGAACTTATATAGTAACAAAGATAATATCACAGCCCTGTATAAAAGTTTATCAATCCCTTGTTGCTTCTGCACACATAGAACATTGAGTGAAGTTGATTTAACTTCATATTCAAAAGCCAGTTTAAAAACCCAACATAATGTATATAATAGAGATAGCTTCCAGGGAGAAAACTGCTGCTCTTTATCTGACAATCATGCTTGACTTGAGGTCTGAATAATGGGTAACTAGAAATTATAGAGCAAGCATGAGCCCAGCCCCAGTGGGAGTCCTCCATTTACACTGTGGCATTCACTACCACTATTACAGTATCTGAGCCTGCTTTTTGCAAAAATAGTACTTTATCAGAAACAATACTTAAAAGCACTATATCTTTAAAATATATACATTTTCTTTTATTTTCTTCTTTTAAAGGAAATTAAGTGTGGGGCTTTGCCCCCCCCCCCAATGTGGGGGCTGTCCCACACACTCCCTACCTTTATATATCAACTCCAGGGTAGCACTACTTTGGGGAGGGGGACAAATCCCTGTTAATTGCCATGCATACTGGTTTTCAATCAAATGTGCTGTCAGTCAAATGAGTTTTGATCAAATGTGCTGTCGATCAAAAGTAGGAGATTCACATTATATATATATATATATATGGGTCTACTTTGATAGAAAACACATTTCACTGAAACTAATTTCGTTGAAGCCTCATTTCACTGAAAATGAATTGCCTGAGCACAATTCACTGAAAGCTCACTTCACTAAAAACTCATTTCGTCTAAACAAGTATATACCCTGTTCCCCACTGTATTGTGATCCTGGAGTTAGTATATATAGTTGGGGTGGGGTGGGTGGCACAGCCCCACAGTGGCTGGTGTGGGTGGCATAGGCCTCCACATAGTTTGGGTATATATTATTTTCTGGAAAGAGTTGTTCATTTGACTTGTAAGAATCCATGTCTATGGTTTACAACATTTAAAATAGCTGGGTATAGTTGCCTATGTCATACGTGATAATGTATAATAAAGATGTTTTTTGTTTAAAAAGAAGTTCTGCATACTGCACCCATTCCTTCTGTTTTGCCAACTGTAGAGTATGCTTTTAATGCAGCCCACAATGATCCTGATTATCATCTATCTGGACCTAGAAATAAGATAAATTGTGTAATGCCACTCTTTCTAATATATTTCTTTTTTCTTGTTTCAAGCAAGCAGTGCCTCCTGCTAGCAGACAGATACCTCAGAAGAGATAGCAGGAAATGATTAATGAAAATTCCAAAAAGAAAGCTGCTTTTCCAAATAAAGTGGAATGACTGCTAGAATCCATGGCATCCCCTCCCCTCCTTCTGTCCCAGCTTCTCTTCCTCTTTCGCAAAAACTAACTTTAAATGCTCAATTTTGGCAACTGATTGTTTAAAACAAGTGGGTTTTTAAGGTGATTCAGAATGGTTACAGCCCCCTTCTTTCAGGGGAATCCCTTCTCATCTGCCCAATCAAACAGATCTGTTTCCTCTAGTACTCCAACACATGTTAGAGACAGGAGTCAGAGAGCATGTTCCTGTGGATGAACTAGGCCAAGTTCAAGATGCTGACCCTTCAGACAGCATTAGCTCTACTCCTAGACCAGACGTTTATGGTGACTTAATATCTGAAAAGTGCTTACTATTGCATTCCAATAGTAAGAGACTTCTAAGATTTTGTGTGTTTGGACATTAAAATTTCTTTACATTGTCCTTTGGGCTCTATACTACAGCAAAAGTGTTTTCTAAGTCTTGCCTCAGTATTGACTAACTGAATTGCAGGGCATACATATTTTTTTCTCATTTAGACAACTTGCTTATTTGTGCAGTCTTTTCCCCACTTCCCAGGAGTCCTTGACAAAGATATCTTCCCTCCCACAGCAGCTGGAATTCCAGATAAATATCCAAGCAACCTCTGTTACTCCAATACACAGGATTGTGTACAAGGTTGTTAATGATTTATTCATCCATTTGCAACCCCTTTTTCTCATTTTTTGCACAGGGAGTTGGGCTGTCACTTCAACAGTGATAATCATTTATAGCCAAGGTTTACACCACCGGGTGACTAGTCCTGCCACAGTAGTTCTTCCACATCACACCTGCACGTACACTCACACCTATGGTCAGTTTAGAATGCCAAGTCCACCTACTGTGTGTCTTTGGAATATGGGAGGAAACAGGAGCACCCAGAGGAAACCCACGTGAACACAGGGAGGACATGAAGACTCTGCACAGAAGACACCCCAGCCACGAATCGAACCAAGGAGCCTTTTGCTGTGAAGCAGCAATGCTATCTGCTGTGCTACTTTAGTTGTTAATCATATTATTCATATTCTGTCTTTCCCACAGAATGTTAGTGGGAGAATTCTTAATACTTTGGATTTACATAAACAGCTTAAGTATTACTTTGACAAGACTAAAGGTATAGGAAATCTGAACAACGTTGTTTCTTTCCATTCCAGGATATTGCATTTGTCTGTTTCAAAGCAAACTCTCCTCCTGGATTTCTAAGGCCATTTCCTTTTGTTATTCTTTTCACGGTAAGCAGCTTTCTTCTTCTGTTCTTGCTCATTCTACCAGGGCTGTGGCCTCTTCTGGAGCTTTTTTTCAAGTGTCTGGATAAAAGATCCATTCTGGAGGCTATCTTGATCTTATGTACATACCTTTACTAAACATTATAAGTTGGATGCAGTTTCTAGGGCTTAGGATGGTTTTGCCAGGGGCCATCCTGCATGGGCTGTTGGAAGGTTCCTCTGTGGTTTCCTCCTCCCATACTTTTTAGTAGCTTTTGTACCCCCCCTTTTGTAAAGAATACGCAATAGTTATAACAAAGAATATAGTTCTGTTTTGTAGGATCTTACCATAACAGTAGATGTCCTACTTCTCATTTTTGCAGTATTCTGTCCTTCCCTTCTTCCTTTCCTCTGATTTTCTTTTTGACTTTTCCTCTGGCCAGGGGGTCCTTCATCATTTTCTTCCCTTCTTGGATGTGCATGTCATTGCTTCTTCTCTTTAGTTGCTCTGGCTGTTCTGGGACAATTCAGTTCTAGGGATTAGGTACATATGTCATTTATGTCCCCTATGCATTGGACATAGGACATGTGTCTGATGTACAGCCCCTTGAAGAAGCTAAGGCATTGATATGTTGGCTGAACATTCATCTATCCTGTGCAAGATATAGTGTTTTGTTTATGATTTTTCAGGATGAGTTCCATTTTCTTTAAGGGAGAAGAAAGTCCTGAATGTTTTTAATCATGCTGGCACTTATATAGCTCCCTCCAAAATGGGTTCAACCTATAAGCAGCCAGAGTGAGAGCCTGGGAGTGGAAGAAAGCTTTTGGAAGCTGGCTAGTTGCTGTAGCTTGGCAGGATACAACAGCTGCTACTGCAGCACTGAAGAATTCTTACATTTACTGTTGTGGGTAAGTGCAACCCACACAGCTGTGCTTTTGTGGAATGTCATGGGCCTAAGAAGTCAAGCTAGATTGTGAAGTACCTATAATACTTGGGTATGTTTTAATAGGCTACATGTGAATGAACCATAAAATAGTAATGTTTACTGATCACACCTTCATAAGTGATAACACTTGTGGGTGAGTAGGTGTCAGGAGGGCAGAGTTGGACCCTACCCTCTGCTTAAGCCAGTTAAATGTTGTGCAGTGTTCTAATGTGTAACAGCACGTCTCTTGCTTAATACAGTACTGGGGTCCTTGTACATAGTGTCAGAACAATCAAAGAGCAGCCTACAAGAGCACATATAAAATGCCAAGTGACTGTTTTTAGCATGGTCAGCTTTCTTAGCGGGTGTAGTAGTTAATGATTAAAATTCCACTTACCCTGTTTCATATGGGAGAGGCACAGTGGTGCAGCACTTAGTGTTATTGAGTGTTATTGCTGCATGGCATTTAGTTCTTCAGTACAGTTCTCTTCTGGGGTGTGTTCTATGTGGAGTATGCATGTTCTGCCTTTGCATGCATGTTTTTTGCTGGATGCTCTAGTTTCCTTCCACATCCCAAAAGCATGCAGATAAGGTGAATTGTCAGTCCAGCAAATGCCCATAGGTGTATGTGCATGCATCATGCAATGGACTTGTCACTCTGGCTTTTATCTTCCTTATAACAGTTGGCTGCTGGGATAGATTGTGGCTCCAATGTGATCTCCTACCACCATTGCCTGGTTTTCTAGCTACTTGTCCAACCACCAACATGCTGTCCAGTGGAAAACTTCAACCTCCCCCTTCTTTCCCACACCTACAGGTGTCCCACAAGATTCTGTTCCTGGCCCTCTTCTCTTCAACCTATTCATTAACAACTTTCACCAATCCATCCCAGACTCATCTATCATTCAGTATGCAGATGACTCAACAATCATCTGCTCAGCCTTTTTCCCCTCCAAGCTCCTAGCAAAATCCCAACTAGCCTTCTCCAAAACAGAAATCTGGATGCAGTCTAACCATCTGGCACTAAATGCAAATAAAACCAAACTAATGTTTTTTTCCCCTACCAAAAACTCCATTGAGAAATCCACATTCACCATACAGAGACAAAACAACACCCTCCTTGAAATTGTTCCCAACACCAAGCTTCTTGGCATCATTATTGATGTAGAACTAAAATTTGACACCCACATCCACTCCACAATTAAGAAAATCCACCGAAAGTTAGGTGTCCTCTACAGGCACAACTTTTTCCTAAGCCCCTCTACCTGTCAAACTCTTGTATCCACCTTCCTACTCCCCCCCCCCTTATGTATGATGCCCCTCTTTTCACCAATCTCCATCTTGGCCTTCAGTCCAGACTTGAATCCTGCTACCACAAGATCTCCAAATTTGCAACCAATTCAAAAAACTCATCCCACCACTGCCACTTCCTCCTCACCGTCAACTGGCTTGACCTACCCAACTACCTCAGTTACCTACAACTCACTATTGCACACAAGCTCATCTTTAAACCCGCCAACTGCCCAGCTCTCACTACTTCCTTAAAACCTTACATTCCCAACCGCTCACTCAGATCCAAAGACCAAAATCTCCTTCAGGTCCACAAATCTGCACGACCTCCTGGCCATCTACTGCTGTCCCACTCCTTAGCTAAACAGTGGAACTCTCTCCCCACACACCTACGCACCCTAGCTAACAGCATTTATATCACACTATCGAAAGATGAAAATAGCGAACGCTATTTCATCGAACATAAAATATCTAAACCACATAATATCGAACATTCAGAACAGCAAATTTTTTCCTTGGGAAACAATTCGCTATTCCGAAACACATACACACAACACAAGCACACCTAAAAAACATCAATCCATACACACACACACACACATACACACTTATAATCCTACAACTAACCCTACACTAAACTGTACATACAGTACTATCTAGCCACTTACCTTAACCCAAACCCTAACCCTAAGGTCCGTCACTATCGCACACTGACCTAACCCGCTCCCTAACCCTAATTCACTTAACCCGCCCCTAACCCTAATTCACCTAACCTGCGCCCTAATCCTAACAACCACACAATCGCACACTTACCTGAACCTGACCTGTAAATTTCCACCACAATGCTGTAAATAGCGAAGCCACAGAGCCGGCCAACCAAATTCTTTCCCTAGGAAAGAATTCGGTGTTCTGCAGCTTCGCTATTTTTAGTGTTTGCACAAAACGGGTCCATATTAGAACATTCGAAGTTTTAAAACTTCGATGTTCTGATATTGACCCACCTAACCATACAAATTTCAAATATCAGCTACTCTCTCATCTTTCTTCCAAATGGAAATGCCTTTACCACACTCCAACGTAAACCCCTCCCCCATTCCACCTTGCACTCACTCATCCAGCTACCCCTACTATTACTTCATCCCACTCAAAACAGTCCCTCCCCTACTAAAATCTAATTTTCTCTTCTGTTGTACTATACTCTCCAGTCTCAAATATACTATTAGCCTCTCCATGCATAATATTTTCCCACCCTACTAATGGCTGGTAGCTATATATTTTGAAATGTTAAACCTACAGTTGAGTTTATAACAAAAATATTCACTTTATGCAAATGTTGAAATTTTTGTATTGAATTATGTCTTCATTTTTGTAACATTGTAAAATCAAAATCAAAATAAACAAAAGTCAAGATGATAGAAAAATGATATTCGCCATTATCCGCTGGCCATTGCAAGCAGATAATAAAACTAATGTATCGCGTTTTTTTTCCATCTATCATGTCGTGGTTATTTTTTTGATTTGTAACATTGTGACAAGCCAATTGCAAATATCATGTAGCTTATCTGTAAATGTTTAAGGTGCTGTATGAACTATGTCCTTTTGTAACATGTGAAATGTAACTTGCAATTGTTGTGGAGCTGTTCTCCCTGGGCGTCCACTGAAAACGGGCTTTTCTAGGCCCAATGGACTTCCGGTCATCAAATTTAAATAAACAGCCATGAGAAGACTGTAGAATATACATAAGTGTTGCAATTTACTCAGTTTCATAGACAAGAAAGTTCAGAGCAGTATAGGTCAGAGCAGTATACAGTATAAGTCCACACATAAGCTCCCAGATAGCATGAGTCCCGCATCATTTAATTAAAAGTCTGTTCAGCTGATAGTTCTCCAAATGAATACAACTAATAGATTATGAACTAGTGTTGTATTGTGTAAAGGTGCTAGGAATGAATGGCTGAAAGAACATGGGTAAAAATCTTTTACCCGCAATGTTTGTGATGGGAATGTAGTGATTTGGGGAAAGAAGAAGTCAGCTTCATGAAGTGACAAACAGCAGTGACAATGTTGCCTAGATATAACAGCCATACTATAAATCTTGAATAAGAAGTGAATGTCAGAAAATGTACAGAATAAGGATATAATGTGATCCTATCTCGCCTACATTCATTACTGACGGGCTCGGAGCCAAGAATTGGCTCCGACTCGGCCGTTATAACTAGCACGAAGTCTCTCATTGGCTGGGCTAACCCTGTATCCCAGGATGCACCACGCCTAAACCCCCAGATCTCGTTTGCCGCTCCTAGAGTAACGACGTGGTCTCGACTTGGCTGTGGCTAAGTACCCTCTCTTTTTTGACTTAATAACTGTTTGCTCGAGTTATTATTTCCAAAAAGCTATTTTAATAGCAACGTTGTCTGTTGTTTCCCTTTTTGTGATTGATTGCGGTTTTTTGAGTGGTAATCCTTCTGTTTGGTGGGCTAGGCCTGCTTAAGTTAGAGGGCCTTTGCCCTATCTTGTGTCTTTAGTGTTCGGGTGTTTAAGTTAGAGCCCTTTCCACCCTCCCTCCTTGTGTTGCTGAGTGTGCGGTCTTGTTTCCTTATGTCTGGCAAGGAACAAAAAGAACATAAGCCATCTGGCTTTAAAAAATGCACCAAATGTGCATATAAAATGTCTTTGACTGATGGGCATGCCATCTGTGTTTATTGTCTTGGTGCCATACACTTGCAGGAATCCTGCAGTGTTTGTCATGCCTTCTCTTCCAGGGTTTTACAGGAGAGAAAAAAATAAGCTTATCCTTAAGGGTTTGATTAAACCCTCCTTTGAGGAAACTTTAGCATCTTCTCCCCCTCAGAGAAATCCAGGTCTAAGACTAAAAAGAAGTCTCTGGCTCCAGCTAGTTCATCGGAGCCTCCGGAGAAAAGGTCAAAAACTATATCTCCTTCCTCGGCTCCACTGGTCTCGGAGCCGCAGGAGGTACTGTCTAAGGCTATGTCTCCTTCCTCGGCTCCACTGGTCTTGGAGCCGCAGGAAGTCTTGTCTGTTTCGGGGTCGGCTTCTTCTACTCCACGGTCGTCGGCACCGAAGGAGGTTGCGGTGGTTCTCGAGCCTGCTTTGGCTCCGATCCCTTTGGAGCCGACTCGGAGCCGTTCCCCCAGTCTTGTCTCGGTTCCGACAGACAAGGTTTCTCGACTCCCTTCTGTCTCCGCCAAGTCCTCCAGGCTGTCGGATTCAGATGTGGAAAGGGTGGTCCAGAGGCTCCTCCAGTCGCCACTGTTAACTAAATTATTTTCGGCTCCAGCCCAGTCGGCTCCAGAGCCAGCCACGATATCGGTTCCGTTTCTTCCTCCTCCAACAACCTTGGTGTTGTCGGAGCTGGAGTCTGCCGAATCGAGTGAAGTCCTTGGGTCGGCTGCGAAACCTCCTGCTAGTCTTTCGGATCTGACCTCGGCTCCAACCTTTTCCATCCCTTCTACAGGTTTCGGTACTCTGGTGTCCTCAGTCAAACCCGAGGGGGATGCATCGGGGCTTCAGGTTTCGGCTCCGAGTCTCCCCCTTGGTGCTTCGGCTAGGGGTACCCCGACTCCGGTCATGGTCTCGGAGGCGGGTTTTTCGTCCGATTCTGGTGGACCTGCCTTCGAGGCTATGAGGAGCATGCTGGCCAAGTCCGTAGTGACTTCACTTGAATCGGCAACTCCATCCCCAGACGCTGCGACTAGAGCTTCTGGTGCCCCCCTATCTCTGGACAGCAGGGCTCCTAGGCCTGAGGATACCTCCATGTGTGGTCCCCTGCTTTCTGAGGGCCTTTCAGAGTCCATGCCTGAGGAGCCTCCCAGGAAGAAGTTGTGTAAGAGGAAGCACGTAGACTCCCCAGATGAGTCTGTCACCTCAGACACCGACCTCAGTGATGCAGAAGGGTCCCCGAAGTCATCCTCTGATGATGTCTCGTTCTCCGATATCCTGGAGATGTTGAGACAGCGGGGCGACTGGCCATCTAAAAACCCTTCTGAGGAGGAGTCGGTCTTCCTCAAGGCCTTCGGAGCCCAGCCTTCCGCCTCCTGGGTGTCTCCACCCTTCGATGAATTATTGGATCTTATTTGTCAAAGGGTGTGGGAACCCCCTGACTCTGTGGAGCCAGTTCCTAGCCGCCCCAATAAGTTCTTATCTGCGCCTCCTGGAAAAGAATTTTTGAACAAGTCAGTACCTGTGGATGCAATGGTGGTGGCGTCTGCCACTCAGCAGGATGTGGCAGAGGCTTCTACTTCCATCCATCCTCCTAATAAGGAGTCTAGGAGTATGGATAGGTATGGGAAGTGTACCCTGTCTTCAGCTACCTTTACCTTGCGGTCGCTGAATTACTTGTGTCATTTTACGCGGCTCCGAAGGGATCTCATAAAGGAGTTGGGAGATACCCTGTCAGGTAACTTGCCTGAGGCGTTGGCCCAGTCTGTTAACGCCCAGCTGTCTACCCTTTCTTCCATCGTCAACTCGTCCATGAGGCTCATCTCTTATGCAGCCGATGGGGTGGGTAGAGCAGCAAGTTCGGGCGTAGCCCTTAGGAGGCAAGCTTGGATGCGCTTGTGTCATTTTTCGGAGGCTTTCAAGTCTTCTTTCACGGACGCCCCATTCGATGGGCCCTCCCTTTTTGGACCCAAAGTGAAAGACACCCTCACTAGATGTGAGCAAGAGGATAAGACTTTGTCTGCCGTTGGGGCCCATTTTTCGCTTCCCACTAGACCTTATCCCAAGGCTCAGAGGGGAGGGAAAATGTGGTTCATAAAGTCTCAAAAGTCTTCCCCTGCCCATCAAAGTGACCCCCCCTCCAGGGGCAGAGGAGGGGGGGGATTTTAATGTAAGGCGTCACCCAAGAGGCGGTGGAGGCCCCCACAATACAGGAGACTGCGAGTCCTTTCGTGGTTCCTCCTACCAATGTCCCTGAGGGATTACCCGACTGTGCTTCTCCGGAGCCAGTCGGGGGTCGTTTTTCGGAGCATCTTCAGGCCTGGGAGTCCATCACTCATGTTCGATGGGTGCTTCGTATCATCACCGGAGGTTACACCATTCCCTTTATACTCCCCCCCCCCCTGCCATCAAGGAAAATCCCGGACGTTCCACCCAGTCAACGGGATCAGGCAGCAATAGAGGTCTCAAAGCTGCTAGAAAAAGGAGTCATCCAACCAGTCCCCGCAGACCAGATCGGACTAGGAACTTACTCAAGATTATTTTTGGTGCCAAAAAGAACAGGAGACTTGAGACCCATTCTGGATCTCAGACGTTTAAACCGCTTTGTAAAGAAGTCCAAGTTCCGAATGGTCACGTTGCAATCCATTTTCCCCTTGCTGGAAAAAGGAGTATGGATGTGCTCCATCGATCTCAAGGATGCCTATTATCACATCAAGATAAACAAGGCTTCCAGGAATCATTTACGCTTCCGGCTGGGAGCCAGTCATTTTCAATTCCGGGCCCTGCCCTTTGGTCTCACCACAGCCCCCAGAGTGTTCACCGAGTGTCTGGCAGTGGTGATAGCTCACCTAAGATGTCTAGGATTCCAGGTGTTTTTTTATCTAGATGACTGGCTCCTCACCGCCCCCACCAGGCATCTACTTGTTCAAGCCGTGAGAGCTACTGTCGAATTGGGCCATCTACTAGGGATTTCATTCAATTAGGTTTACCCCGGGAATCATCTCTGTATCACTGCTGGACAGAGGCACAGCAAACTAATGGGTATAGTATTCTCATCCTAAGGGGTGGTGAAAGCCACACACACACTCTGGCTAGGCTTATAAATGCCCTAGGGCAGATAGCCTAGTATGAACCTATGAACCTATGAACCTATCTGTATTGCTGCCATCACAGCATGTTGCCTTTATTGGCGCAGAGCTAGACTCTGTAGAATTGCGAGCTTTCCTACCGACAGAGAGAATAAAAGTGTTACAGGCCCAAGTTCTGGCTTTACTACCCCGGGAAATGGCCCAAGCCAGGATGGTTCTTCAGTTGTTGGGATCAATGGCGGCTACCATTCTTCTAGTTCCGCTAGCCAGGTTACACATGCGAATACTTCAGTGGCTCCTTTCGGCCCAGTGGTCATATCAGGAACGTCCCTTGTCCCATCAGATTCTCATCACTGAGAGATGCCGGCAGGATCTGCGTTGGTGGCTTCTCTCGTCCAACCTGAATCAAGGGAGATCCTTGAGCCCCCCGTCCCCTATTGCCACAGTAATCATGGATGCCTCCCAGATAGGGTGGGGGGGCATTATCTGGGCGAGACGGTTCAAGGTACGTGGCAAGACCACAAGGTTCACTTGCATATCAGTGTTCTGGAGATGAGAGCGGTGCTTCTAGCGTTGCAGGCACTTCACAGCTCTCTTCCCAGGGGAACTATTGCGATTCTTTCCGACAATATGTCGGATGTCTGGTATCTGAACAAGCAGGGAGGAACCAAGTCCTACCCCCTTTGCAGGGAGGCCATGAGAGTGTGGAATTGGGTGATTGCTTCCCAGCGCTTTCTAGTGGCAACGCACATTCCGAGGAAGTCCAATGTGATAGCAGACAGGCTGAGCAGAGCTATTCTGATGCCTCACGAGTGGTCCCTGAACGATCGAGTGGCTGCTCAGATCTTCTCCAGGTGGGGCCTTCCCTGCTGCGACCTCTTTGCCAGCCCCCTGAATGCGAAGTGCAGCAGTTTTTTCACTCTGATCCCCCCACAGGGGGAGTCACCCAGGGATGCTCTAGTCCACAATTGGCCCTCCGGTCTGCTCTACGCCTTCCCGCCGGTCCCTCTTCTGCCAAGAGTGATTCATAAGGCTACCTGCTTGGGAAGCAAGATGATTTTGATCGCACCACTCTGGCCCCATCAAGTTTGGTTCTCCTTCCTTCGGAAGTATGCGGTGGATGGTCCTTGGATTCTGGACCCAGCTCCAAACCTATTGACTCATCAATCAGGACAGCTCCATCCATCCCTACGAACTCTCAAGCTCGCTGCCTGGATTCTCCACTTCCGACCTTGGTCAGACAGCATATCCTTACCCCGGAAGTAGTACATATTCTGTCCTCGTCCCACAAGTCTTCTACTAGGAAAATATACTCTAGTAAATGGAAGAGATTTGAAATTTGGGCTCAGCAATGTGATCTTGATCCCCTTACAGCCCCTGTGTCGGCGGTGTTAGATTTCTTAGCAACACTATTTAGATAGGGTTCGGCTGCCTCCACTATAAAGGTTCAGTTGTCAGCAATCTCTAATTATCATGTTGCATATGAGCCTTCCCTCATGGGTCATAAGCTGTGTAAAGCCTTTCTGAAAGGAGCCTGGTTGCTTCGCCCTCCGGTTTCGCAACCCGTTTTGCCATGGGATTTAAATGTGGTGCTCAGAGCTTTAACATCTTCTCCCTTTGAGCCGGCAGCCTCTTGCAAATTGAAATTTTTGTCATGGAAGACTGCCTTTTTGGTAGCCATGACTTCAGCCAGAAGGGTATCGGAGCTTCAAGCCCTTTCTGTTAAACCTCCTTATTTGATTTTTTGTAAGGACAGAGTATCTCTGAGACTTAATACTTCCTTTCTCCCTAAGGTCTCTTCTGCCCTTTGTCTCCACCAGTCTATTGAGCTTCCGGTCTTTTTTCCACGGTTTTCCAACAAAGCGGAATACAAATTTCACCAGTTGGAGGTGCATAGACAACTGAGGTTTTATTTAAATAGGACACAACAGGAGAGGAAATCAGATCAGTTGTTTGTGTCCTTTTCGGACAATAGAATTGGCAGATCTGTAACTAAGGGCACCATAGCTAAGTGGATTAGGGACTGCATCTCATTTATTTATGCATTAGCGGGTAGGCATCTTCCCTTTCCAGTTAAGGCGCATTCTACCAGGGCTATGTCAACTTCAGTGGCTTTTCATGCTAGACTATCCATAGGTGAGATATGTGCAGCGGCTACTTGGTCTTCTCCACATACCTTTATTTCTCATTACAAACTGGACGTGGCCTCTAGAGGTCGGGCTTCCTTTGGTTCCACAGTGCTCAGGAGTGTTTTAAAGTGAGCCTCCTAGGATTTAGGTGCTAGGGACGCTCTCCCATCAGTAATGAATGTAAGCGAGATAAGATCACATTACATCTTTTAGTTATGTACTTACCATAAAGATAGATGTATGTAATCCATCTCGCCTACATTCTTACATACCCACCCTCCTTCCCCCCCTACCTGTTGGACTTGGAGGAAACTTGTATTCTGATCCCTCTGAGGATATTATTTTTTCTCTCCTCTTACATATATATTCTTGTAGTGTGGTGTATGTGGGAAGATATTATTGGGGCAAACAAGATCTGGGGGTTTGGGCGTGGTGCATCCTGGGATACAGGGTTAGCCCAGCCAATGAGAGACTTTGCGCTAGTTATAACGGCTGAGTCGGAGCCGATCAGTAATGAATGTAGGCGAGATGGATCACATACATCTATCGTTATGGTAAGTACATAACTAAAAGTTCTGTTTGCTGCAGATAGGCTAGTGACCTGTTCTTAACAAAGCATTGTCTGTTTAAAAACACAGTAACTGAATGTGTCTTTCTGTGCATCATACTGTCCTGTAAGAATTGCTTAGGCTAAGATGTAGAATTTAACTTTATGATAATAGGCTGTACAACGCAGCTAACTTTTAATAGAAAAAAGCAGTATGCGTGCCAATAGTTAAGTTTAATAAAGATTTCTTGCTGTAAACCATTAATAAAATAACTAGTAATAATGCAGCCCTGTTGAACAGCCATGAGAAGACTGTAGAATATACATAAGTGTTGCAATTTACTCCAGTTTCATAGACAAGAAAGTTCAGAGCAGTATAGTTCATAGCAGTATATAGTATAAGTCCACACATAAGCTCTCCTAGATGCGCATGAGTCCCGCATCATTCAGTTGTCTACTTAATTAAAAGTCTGTTCAGCTGATAAGCAGACAGAGCTTTTTTGTTCTCCAAATGAATACAACTAATAAACAGTGTTAATTAACTAGTCAGGTGGCAAATATATCTTAGGAAATAATTGCCTAATATTACAAACGCAGATTATGAACTAGTGTTTGTATTGTGTAAAGGTGCTAGGAATGAATGGCTGAAAGAACATGGGTAACAATGTCATTACAGCTGTTAAGGACTGCATTAGATTTGTTACACTTTTTTAGCTGTTTTGGCTGCAGAATTTAAGCATTTTAAAAATTATTTTACTCGCATAAAGCCATGATGGGAATGTAGTGATTTGGGGAATGAAGAAAGGCCGTTTCATGAAGTGACAAACCAGCAGTGACAAGATGAGTATTTATGAAGAAGACGACATTTCAAATGAAATAAAACTGCGGATATGTTAATTTGTGCCTAGGAATGAGCGTAGTAGATAGTTCCCCTGGCTAGAGTCATCAAAAAAAGTATTGAAGTACATAATTTCAGTAGAAGGATTTTAACAGAATTTGTGAAAGTACTGCAGTTATTAGTGGACTTGGATGATTTGCAAAGGTCATTGAATTGTTTGAGTAGTTTATATAATAGTAAATCCAAGTGGCCTGAGAAGGTAAATTGAGGATGTTCATCATATTGATCACTGCTGCAAGTAGCCTAAGCTATATGGCTTATATGCTGCCTAGGATATAACAGCCATACAGCTTCCAAAGCTTTAATACACCTTCTGTGTGTCCAAACTGTCCAGCAGCTTGAACTGAGCTAACTAAAAGGCAAATTTGGGTGTCAAGCCATTCAGAACTGTACTGCTGCCAAAGTGTGTGCTCTTCTGAGGCTTTTGAGGATCAAAGATCAACTTGTGCTGTTCCATTGCTGGGCAGATAAGTACACTTTGGGGAAAAAATCTTCCATTTAATAGTTTTGTTTATTATTGGTACTTTCCTCTTCATGAAAGTTATTTTAAAGCTAGGAGTTTGTGTTATAATGGACTGTCACAAGACTGTACTATATTTTTAAATTGGAGCACTCTTTTTTTTTTCTATCATTTTAAAAGTTCATAGTAACTGAAAAATATTTTGTGTGTGTGTGTGGATAAATTGTGTTTATTTTACTTTGTGGGGCTGACAAAGTGTTTTAAAGTGCTTTTTCTGTTTTTGTGTGTGAAAAAGTAACTTTTAAAGACTTACTGTTCTTACTGGCATTTGCTGCCTGTTTTACTAAGGAAAGAAGTACCGTTTTGAGCTTGACCATGGAATAATCTCTCAGTTCCATGGTTGTTTTTTCTTCCAGACACAAAAAGAAAAAGTTAAGCAAACAGCCATTGCAGCAAGTTAGCAATATTTCTCAGCCACAGGTGAGTGCTTGCTGTGGCAATTTGTTGTACCACAGACAATTCATCTTTTACTCTGGATCCCTCTGGTATAGCACCTACATCCACTATGGGCTGGGGATTAGCTACTTCCTATGTGGCTGTTGAGTACTTTTAGTGGGCAAGGGAGAGCCACTCTTGTTGGTCCCAGGAGAGGAACAGGGAAAGCTTTGCTATTTTGTCAGAATGTTGTGACTATCCTTGGGGAAGCTGCTGCTGCCATTAATAACACTGTTGGTTCCATTTTTCCTAACCAAAAAGAAACACATCTAAACATGTATCTACTCCTACTCAAATTTTCTTGAGCAGAGGTAGTTTACTGGGTCTAGTTCAGTGTTTAATTCAGGCTGTTGATCCTTGTAAAGCAGTTTGTGGTTAAAGAAAGAAGGATACCTCCGTTACTAAAAGAGATTCAAGGTTCTGAATCTGGACATGAAGATGAAGGGACAGGTACAGAGGGTTCTCCTCAGATTTCTGATTCAGACTCAGAGGAACTGGGTTTCTGACTCTCCTCGTAAAGGGGGAGTTTTTTTTTGTCTGACTATTTCTAGTTTATGCCAGTAATTTCAGTGGGAGAACACTGAGATTTCTCAGTCCCTCAGAAAATTCTTTGAGCTGTTACAGAAGGAATTTCCAGAACCTGCACCCGTTCCTCCATTTAGATTTGGAAGATGCATATGTTACTGCCTGAAGTTTTCTAGTCAACCTGTTGTCCCTAAAAAGGCAGGATATGTAAAGTTCCTCAATCTTAAGTTTTTAAAACACTCTTCCCAAAACTGATCCAGCAGCTATAGCTATAGTTAATCCTTCTGCCACTAAACATTTAGTTAATTCCAAGCCTACTATTTCTGATAAGTATTGGAAGATTATTGATTAGTATGGGAAGAAAGTGTGTGTTTCTGCAACTTTGATGTTCAGAATTTTGAATTGTTGAGCTCATATGTTAATGTTTGTGTTGACTAATTTTGAAAGTATGAGAAATGTCTTGTCTGCAGTTTATTCTTGTGAGGAGAAATGTGCTTTAAATAATTTTAATTTCTTTTGTTGTTCAAGTCACTAGTCATTGTATGCAGAGCATGGGTGACTGTTGATTCTTCAAGTGCTATGACCACTGGTACTGTTTTGAGGATGTTTGCATGGCTACAGTATCAGAAAGTCCCAGATGATGTTAAAATTAGATTTTAAATTCTCCTTTGAAAAGAGATTTAGCTTTTGGCCCCTCTGCTGCAGATAATGGTTCCAAAAGTGTGATGAAAGGGGTAAGCTGATATAAGGAATCTCTAAGATTTTTCAGCCCTCCTTTTCCAACTTTTCCAAGGGATTCTCTAACTCGTCATCCAGTTTTGATAAGAAACAAAATAAACAGTCTCAACAAAATGCAGGTAAACAGACGTTTAAGAAGAAATGGCAAATGGATTCCAAGAAAAATTCTGAAAACTCCCAAAACCAAGGACAGTCCAATAAATCAGAATGACTATTTAATAGACTTTGTCCCCCACCCTGGCAGCCCTTTTTTTTCTTCCAGAAAGTCTGAATCTCCACTTTGTTTCTTCCTTGGCAGCAGATAGTTTCACATAAATAGATTCTGAAGATTATTCAGTGAGGTTACAGATGGCAGTGGGAGGAAATCCTTCCTTTCCAGAGGGTAATTTCTCATCCTGTAGACCAGACTCTTTGTTTCCACCTGCCTTTCATCACATGCTACCCCAGGGAGTGATAGAACCAATTCTCCCTTTCCAGGTGGAAAGAGGTTTTATTCAAGGATGTTTTTAGTGCTAAAGAAAGAAAATGCTTGGAGACCAGTTTGTGTTGATGCCCAAATTCAAAATAATGTCACTTCACGACTTGTTAGTGTTTCTTCCTCTATCAGACTGCCTGGCAACACCAGATTTAAAAGATGCCTTTCATCACATTCTTAAGAAATGATTTTGTGTGTCTGGATCAAGTTATCAATTATCTGCCTTTCAGCATCCACCGTATCAAGAGTGTTTACAAAGTCTCTAGTTCAAGTTATAGCTCACTGCAGGCTACAGGGTATCCACATTTTTCCATATTTAGGTAACTTGCTTATTTTTGCAGATTCTTTTTTATAGTCAGGAATCTGCCTCTTGGGTGAGAAATCGTACTTAAGCTGGGATTCCAAGAGAGCATTCAAAAATCTTTCTTGACTCCTCCTCAGAGGATTGTCTTCCTGGGATGTCATCTAGACACCACAGTTCAAAGAATTTTTCTTCCACAGGAAAAAAAAACAGATCTGTATCTAGACCTATTTTTAGGGTTTTCCACTTAGACTTCAGTTACTGCAAGGGAATACCTCAGAATTTTTAATGTCATGGTTTCTACAATTCTCATGAAACTCCTAGGAAGACACCACATGAGAAAGATACTGTGGTATCTGTAGTCTCTCTGGTTCCAACAGCACCCCTTGTCTTTTTTCAAATCCCACTGCTGGGACTTGTCAGAAGTGAAATCATTTGGCAGGGACAGCAGATATCCCTAAATCAAATTCCCTTCTCTCTCCCTGTTCCAAAGCAGTCAGTCTCCACAGACACCTCAGACTTTGCTATAGGAGCAGTTTTAGGAAGGGTAAAAGTGCAAGGTGTATCCTGAAAGCACTTAAATATAAAAGAGATGCTTGACCTGATCAAGGAATTCAACTCTCTGAATCATCTTTGGTGCACAGGAACTCTTCAAGATGTTGCAGACAATACCACAGTCATTTATTACATCGACAAGCAAGGGGGAATCAGGTCATACCCCTTCTGGCAGACTAATCATGTTAACTTGGGATATAGCGTCACAGCACAGTCTCACTCTACAGTCATCATACAGTCTGTGTGGTAGACAAGTTGAACAAAACAAGTACAGACCCTCAAGAATGGAAACTAGATCAGGGGTCTTCCAAGACTTGATTCATCTTTTGGGAGTTCCTCAAGTAGATCTGTTTTCCTCATCTCTGAACAATCAACTGTTGAGATTTTGCTCCAGGACTTCATGCAAGAAGGCCTGGAAGACAATGTATTTTCCTTTCATTGGAAAGGAATGTTTCTGTATGCTTATCTACCATATCCAGGGTACTTCTGAAGCTTCATATCAAATCCCTCAAGATCATTGTGGTTACTTCCTTCTGGCGCAGACAACCATGGGTCTCCCTTCTTTTGGTGATACTGTACATGCGTACCCCACCATCCGGTTTGCGTAGATGTGGACGTACCATGGGCATAACTTCAATTTTCCTCAATGTAGTGCGATTTCAGAGTTGGTATATGTAATTTGCAGGGGGTGTGGGGAGCTTGGGGAGGCAGCCCTCCTTCAAAAACATATTAAAAAATTCTCGAGTCGTGATAGTGTGATGGGTGGAATTAAGGTGGCCCTTGCTACTGTGCAGCCAGTGGGTACTCATGTACAGCACTGCCATTCTTTTTAAAATAGCCAGGGACAATTATTACAAGCTTCCTCACAGACTGGAACTACTAGCTCAAGAATAGGGGTGTTTGATACACCATAACTGTAATAAAACACAAGAACAGCAGAAGATAACTGCAAATGGTAACTAATAAAAGAAAAAGTGGTTCAGGCACACCAGAAAATAGCTCACAGGTGTGCCTGAACCGCTTTTTCTTTTATAACTGTAATAAACTTCAGCTACCTTGCCTGGATGATAGATCTTAATTCCTTTTAGGCACCTGTTTACTGAGGACAGTGCAGCAAGTATTAATGGAGGCAAGAAAGCCTGCTTAATAGAAAGTCATATATTAGCAAATGGAAAAGGTTTTCTGGTTGTTGCCAGTAACATAACCAACACCCATTCAAGGCAAGTTGTTCTATGGTTTTCCAGTATTTGTGTGAGTTACTATCCTATGCCCTTTCTTTCTTCTCTAACAAGGTTCGTTTATTGGCCATTGTAGCATGTCTGCTATTGAATCCTCCTCTTTCAATGCATTCTAATGTCAAATGCTTTTGAAAGGGTTTTTGCATAAGAGGGCTCCAAGAAAACTGGTTGCTCCTGCAATGCCCACCATTGCTACCAATATGTGATGGCCACCAGCATGTGTCGTCCCCAAGCTAGGCCAGTAATCAAGGAGCCTGAATCCTCACCACTGACATTAGGGAAGGACGTGCACTTGGAATACAAATGAATACACTCAGTATTTCCAGATGCAGACCTCTCTGCATCAAATACAATTTCCCTTACGAGCACATAGGGAACATACACAGCCCAGGATCTGGATATCTCTGTTTGTCTCCCTCCGAATCACCTAGAGCCATATTTTACACTGTTGAGTGGCTAGCCCTGCCACGGCGCGCAGTTTGTGATCCGTGTTCTCCTATCTTGAGGATACTGCGCACCACAATAGATGCCCAAAGCGGTTGGTCTTTTTACAACTCTTCCCCCCATTGGGCACCATGTAGAGTCTTTGCTGCTGCCCACAGCTCCATTCATTGGTGAGTTTGAGATGGAAACACTCAGCATGTTTTTCGAACATGGGAGAAACCCCACGGAGACACAGAGAACATGCAAACTCCAAACAGGCATTAGTCTGAGGTCAGGATCGAACCTTGTGCATTGGAGGCGAAGACTTTAACCACTAAGATGCTGGGTGAGCTAGGGGAGAAATGGCTCCTGAGGGTACTAATTGCATTGTGGAGAGAAAGGCGTATTCCAGATGACTGGAGATTAAGTATACTCGTGCCAGTGTACAAGAACAAAGTGGACATCCACAACTGTGGACAGTACAGAGGCATCAAACTCCTACCACATTGCATGAAAGTTCTGGAGAGGGTGATTGATAAACGGATACGCAGAATAGTAGAATGTAAGATGGGACATGAACAGTTCAGATTCAGATCAGGATGCAGCACAATTGACCCGATGTTTGCATTGAGACAGATACTTGAGAAGAAACTAGAGAAGAGGAGAGAGTCAAATTGGGCTTTCCTAGACTTGGAGAAAGCATATGACAAGGTCCCAAGAAAGCTGATCTGGGCCGTACTGCGGTGGTTTGAAGTCCCAGAAACATTGGTAGAATTAGTACAGGCTATGTACAAGGACCCAGTGACTCAAGTACGAACAGTGATTGGCCTCACTGAGGGGTACCCAGTGGGAGTGGGTGTACACCAGGGTTCAGCTCTGAGCCCACTGCTGTTCATACTGGTAATGGACTACATCAGCAAACAGGTGTGAGGGGTCAGAGCAACAAAGCTGCTGTATGCAGACGATGTGGCAGTACAGGCAGACTCTGATCACGAACTTCAGCAAAGGATAGGAGAATGGAATGCAAATCTGAAGGCACATGGGATGAAACTAAGCACAGATAAGACAGTGGTAATGGCAGCAGATTGGGGAAATCAGAAGAAGCTGAGAATAGAGATAGATGGGAAGATAGTGGAACAGGTAAACAGCTTTAAGTATCTGGGAGGGGTGGTTGAGGAGAAGGGTAGTCTGAATGAAGAGGTCAAAGCTAGAATCAGAGGGGCTGCAGCCAACTGGCATAGAGTATCAGGTGTAGTATATGACATAAGAATGCCAAAGAAGCTGAAAAGTAAGGTGTACAAGACAGTGGTGCGACCAGTACTACTGTATGGTACAGAAACCTGGGCAGTAAAGGCAGAACAGTTGAAGAAGCTAGAGGTGATGGAAATGAAGTGCCTGAGAAAGGTGATAGGATGCACATTGCGGGACAGGCAAAGAAATGAGGACATAAGAGCAGAAGCCAAAGTAGCTCCAATTGCAGAAAAGATCAAAGAAAACAGATTACGATGGTATGGACACATGTGTAGAAAAGCAGAAGACAATCTGGTGAGGGAGATTTGGGACAGACAGGAAGAAGGTAAGAGGAAGCGAGGGCATCCAGCAAAGAGGTGGATGGATTGTGTGAAAGGAGATCTGCGACAGTCAGGCATGAGTGTTGAAGAAGGCAGGAGAGTGGCACTGAATCGAGAGAGTTGGCGACAGTTAATACGATACCCCGACCCCATGTAAATGGGAACAAGGGGATGATGATGATGTCTCCCTCCAGGTCCCCAGTAAGACATCCCACTGGCACAGCTGTAGGGTTAGGTCCTCAGCAGAGTGTACAAGCCAAGTCCTCCAGCGCCTTCTCTGTAAACCCAGTGCTTCATGTCTCTGCCCCAAGTAGCTGACACACACACACACACACACACACACACACACACACACACATACACACACACACATTCTTAAGATTTAATTTTCACAAACATCTGGGAAAGGCTGGCATAGATTACCCAATCTTCCAACTTTGCCCAGACTATAAGGTAGTTATCAATGCCACCAGTCATTTACTATAAGGCTGTTAAAAGGGTTTCCAATTATACTGTGGAATATTAATACTAATACAAGTGGTAGTAGTTCACCAAGATGGCTAGGCCTTCTGCAGTGGTCCACACAGTGTCACCAAATAAATATAAGCACTCTCCGAGGTTAGATACTTTCTACAAGGACCAGCTATGATAAAAGTTTTAAATATATTTAATAATAAATAGTAAAACTACATGAAAATACTGAATATATATTCACGGTAAACCAGAGAGTTCCAATTACAGAAAATATTGAAAAGAACTTTGATGGATAGACTCAGACAAATAAAGAAAAACAATATTTAAACTAATCTTCCCTATATTTTTGACTGAATCTAAGAAATGTTTACTGTTCCCTGGTTAAGTTACTACCGCAAGGTCAGATGCTGTGGGTGAGGGTCTTTCTAGCCAGGCTTCCCAAATAGAGAATACTCAATACTCTAAGATTACTTCCTGTAAAATACAATATCCAAGATGACTTGCAGAATGACCTAATCTGGTCGCCTGACTCTAAGTTCCCACAATATCTCCTTTTGAAGTTTGAGACAGGACTTCAGCAGACTGTTACAACACACATTTAGAGCTTTTATGCCAGTGCATAGGCACCAGAAGCATTTACAACACTTCCCATCATCTTTTCAAAAGCTAACAGGTAATGGCTGCTCCCAGACCTACCATCTCCAGTCCCATTCAGCACTGTGGGGTGCCTTTTAATGGTTTAACAGCTCATTTACATTTCCCTTATTTTTCTTAAAACAAGTAAGCTTAACCTTTGCTGTGCCAGTATCCTCTGTTAAAACATACACATTTAATTCATTTACCATAATGCATGTACATTTCTTTCAGCAGGGTGCACTGTAGGCACATTTTAACACAATTAACAAAAACAAAACTCACAAATATATTTTCAGCACAAGCATCTGTACAGAACAGTTTGATATACTAATGACATATAATTATTTACAAAATTCCAGCTAGCTGTGCTGGCACAAGTCATACATCTACTGCCCTACTTCACCTGGCATGGCTGGCAGTACCTCCTATCATTACAGCCCCTCTTTAGGATCTTAATTTTGTGTTAGAGAAGCTATTGCTTGTTCCGTTTGAACCAGCTAACCTGGCTGACCTGAGGTTCTTAACATGGGAAACAGTTTTACTGATTGCTCTGACCTCTTCAAGAAGTGCATCTGAGTTGCAAGTTCCTACGTTGAGTCATCCCTATCTTATTTTCCACATGGATAGGGTTTCTTTGAGAGCTAGTCCTTCTTTTATGTCTAAAGTTGTATGTATCTGAGTTTACTTTAAGCCAAACTATCCATCTCCCCGTTTTCTGTCCTAAAACCAAATGTGAGGGAAAAAGGATACGCCATACCTTGGATGTCCACAGACAAGTCAGGTACTATCATGACAGAACTAAATCTTACAAATCTTTGGATCAGGTGTTCATTTCTTGTTAAGGTAAGAATGGGCAACCTGTGTCAAAATAGACTGTTTTGTAATGGTTGTTTGCGACTATAACCTTTTGTTATACTCACCACACAAATCTATTCCAGGCAGTGTCAAGGCCCACTCTAGTAGGGCCTTTGCTTCATGTATTTTTGGAAAGGGATGGATTCTGGAAATGTTCAAACTGATCATATGTACACCCTTTTACAAAACACTGTGAGCTTGATTTTCTCCAAGTCTGTGTCAGGCTTTCCAAAGACCATTCTCCAGGGTCTCCTGGACTGTCTTCTTTTGCTCCCTCCCAAGTGTAATAAGCTTAGGGTAATCTACACATATAGCTAAGGCTACTGCAGCAGTGTTTGATATAATAAACATAGTGTAGTTGTGTAAGTAAACTTACCATAACAGTAGATTTATGAATGATCACAGCTGTAGTAGCTTCTTTTTCCTTCCATCCACCTTGTTTTTTTGTTGTGGTGTTTTTGCCAGAGTGTAGTTAGTTATTTTTTGTTCTCCTTAAAATTGTTCTTTCATTGCTCAGCCTCCGGGTCTCTTTTACTCATCTCAGCTCAAGCTGCCTGACAGTTTGGAAGGTGAACTGAAGCTTTGGAAGCTGTCTGACTGTTGCATCCTTGGTAGGATATAACCAGTATAGTTAAGGCTACTGCGGCAGTGATCATTTGAACATCTACTGTTATGGTGAGTTTATTTGCACAACTGTAATTTTAGGCTATATGCTGGCATATTTTGAATTACCTGCAGTTTTAGTTGGTGTCGTGTCATTTGATGGTCTGTGCCAGGTTAATGAAGGCTTATCTAAAATTTTTATTTTTTTGAGTTTGAATTTGAACTTACTAGTGTTTAACCATGTTAATTTTTCTGCAGTTATAACAGCAGCATATAAACATTGATTCACTTTTCATATTCTTTAGATGATGTCACATCACGAGCATATAAACACACAAAGAAAGTACTGTGTTGTAACAATGAATTTCACACCCTGTGATATGTATTTATTTACAGATCGTCCTGACTGTGTGGCTGGAAGACTTGTCTTTGTGTTTTATTCTCATTTAAAGAATGTTAAAGAAGTTTATGTGACATCTGCAGTTAACAGACAAGAGCAAGCAGTTAAAGGACAGGTGAGTTTACAACATTGCTCTGTCTTTTTTGAAAAGAACAGTTTTGCTTCATTTGTTTACTATTGTTTTAATCTTCTTTTTGCTTTTCCCCCAAATATCCAGCCAAGTCCTCGATGATTTATTTGTTTTTTCACACTGCTGGCATCAGAAGGTGCTTAGAGAAAGAGGTTAGAGATGGGGAGAACAACCATCATAAGGCTTTTGACATTCCTTCTTGGTAGTCTTCCAGTACACTGTAGTGCCTGGTTACACTGATACTTCTCTGGAATGCATACTTTTCTTGGCCAAGCTTGTACCCCAGAGACCCATGGGCATCAGAGCATTGTATTGGACCTTCCAATACAATGAAGTAATTATTAATTCTCTGAATAAATTGTTGTGCTTGAGAAGGGATGGCACTAGTGTGGGTTAATGCTCTAGATGATATGAAGTCTGAATAGATATAGAAGTCATGCAGGGAATATTAGTGGTAAAAAGATACATTTTGTCACCACTTATAATATTTATAGTGTTGAGTTAGTAAAATTCCTAAGAATACTACTGGCCATTCTTACATAAGGGGAAGTCTTGGATTAAGAATTTACCTGATTCCTTTACTGTCTCTTATAAGAGAGCCAGAAATATAAAATACATGGTTGTTCATAATTTGTTTTGTGCCTACTGAAATGTTAACTATTCCTCTACAAAATTCTGGTACATTTCCCTGTGGTAAATGCTCTATTTGTATTCATGTGGTCAAGACATTTGATAAAATAAATGGCATTTCTTTTCAGCCTAGGGTTATTTTCTCCTGTGTGTCCAAAGGAGTGGTTTACTGTTTCTTATGCCCTTGTGGTTTCTTCTATATAGGATAAACCAAAAGAATGTTTAAAATCAGAGTACAAGAGCATGTTAGAGACATTAAGAATCAACATTTGGATAGCCCTGTAGCATCACATTTTCATGCAGTACACTTGGGGTCTTGTACCATTTTAAAAACATGTATTTTAGAACAAGTTCTGTTTAAGGACGATGTTGCATTTAAAAACAGTTATACAAAGAAGCAGTTTGTATATTAAAGTTTGGCACTTTGGTGCCTCATGGTTTAAACAAAGAACTTGAGTGCAAGGGAAGCAGTTTGTATATTAAAGTTTGGCACTTTGGTGCCTCATGGTTTAAACAAAGAACTTGGGTGCAAGGCTTTACTGCATTAAGTGTTTTAGTTAATTGATTAATGATGTGATATTTGTTATTTAAATGTAGCTTGTGCTACTGTGATGTTAACTCTGTGAAAGGCTTGCTAGCCACGGCGCTGGAGTATTAAACGATTTTGGATTTTATGCTTCTGCAGTTGGTGTTCACTTTTTCTGTGTTTTTTTATTGGACTCCCCCGAAGTGACACAACTTTAACTGACTTCTTTCCCCTCATGATTGGTGATCCAGCCTTCGCTGCTCTCTCCCATTCCTTCCCATCTGATCTGTCCAGCACTCAGGCTGCTGATCAAATCTGGGTTATCTGAGGTATAGTTAGACTCCTCTGTGCCACAGAGCCAGATGATCACTGTACTTTTACCTTTGGAACCACTTGCATTCAGTTGCATTTTGAAGTGATTCGGTCATCTTTTAATTTTCAGTTTTGACATTACCAAATCCAGCAATGATGCACATTCTTTTTTCCTGACATTTTTGTAATGTTTCATCCCAGGGCTCTCAAGTTATGATGGATAACGAGACTGTGTACATCTGCAGATTCTTCTAATTAGCTTAGTGAGGTCAAGGAGTTAAACCCTACTGTGTTGTAGTAGGTGCAGGCATGCTTAGTTAAGGCAGAATGTTTCCTTGTTTGATTGTCCAATGAGTGTATGTATTTAAACACACACATCACCAAGTGCAGTTTTGTTGAATGGCTGTGCTATTGTACTGCATATTTATGGGTGTTAGCTTTATTTTTGTGTGAATTTTATTTTCAGTATCGGTTTACTGATTTATCAGCGTTTTAAGTACTTTTACTGAGCAGCTTCCTTTGGTACGTTTTGCTAACAGTGGTTAGTTTACAAATTTAACCCGGATGCGATGTTCATGTTCCAGCCTGTGCTGAATAAGTATGCTGTTATTTTAATTAATGTAGCTACAATTCGTTATAATGAGCAAAGAAATGAGCTATGTTATTTGCAATCATACTGGTGAATACTTGTCTGCAACACACGAGAGTAGAAAACTGTGGGACATGCGTGACTGCAACTGTGTGTAAATAAACTCAACAGTTCAGTTGTTCCATGAAGCTTTGCCTTCTTTCATGTGTTTCCTTTTACTTGTGTTCTGTTTTGTCATTTATATCTTCAAAGTTTAACTAGTGATAATTCTGTTTGTAATTAGGTGTACAATGAAAATTGAAGTTGTGCAGACCCGTTAGACTTTTCCATCTATGTTGCATCTCAATAGTCCATGTGAAATTGTACTTCACTAATAAGTACTAATAGGCGAAGAGTGTTTATAGTACAAGTTGAGTATACTTCCAACACATTTCATGTTTGAAAGAAAGCCATGTTCATGTAAAACATCATACTCTATGTTACTTTGTAGTGGAAGTAATTATTACAAGCATTACAGACAGTACATATAACTGTGAAACACTCTATTCGTGTCTGAGGTAATAACATAAAACATGTAAAAGGTTACAGTGTATGTCCTTACATTCACTGCTCTAGTATTCTTAACAGATGGGATTCCCTGCAGTGGAAGCCCAAACATCCGCCAGTCTACCAAATACTATTTGTTGTTTTTAAAAGTTATGCCGAATGTCACCAAATTGTCCCTTACATAGCATAGGGCATAAAGGTGACGTTCAGGCTTACCATAATCAGACTTCTTTGCCACCAGTCTTAATATATCATTTTGCCATCAGTCTGTTTACATGCATTTCTCTCCAGGGCCTCTCAAGGTGTTCACAGACAAAACAACAGTGATGTGGTATCTCAACAAACAGGGAGGAACGTGATCTTACCTTCTTTACCGGTTGACACTTCGGGTATGGGACCTTGCTGTCAAGTATCAACTGACTCTTTAGGCAGTTTATATCCCTTCTGGTCAGAACATTGTGGCAGACACTTTGAGCAGATCCTTAACTCAGCCCCATGAATGGATGATTCACAGGGATGTGTTTCTGGACATTATCCACCAGTGGGGTACTCCTCAAGTGGATCTTTTTGCCTCCCCTCTAAACAGACAACTTCCTTTGTTTTGTGCCAGAGTGCCAGGTCCTCTGGTGTGGAAGGTGGACGCCCTCTCATTTTCTTGGAAGAGAATGTTTCTTTTTGCACTTCCTTCCCTTCCTCTCATTCTGAAAGTCCTTTTCAGGATTCAACAGGATACTCCCAAAATCTTGTTCCATCTACTATTTCATCTAGCCAGGGGCAGTCCTCACAAGTTACCTCACAGGATGGATCTTATCACACAAGACAAAGGATCTATCATCCATCCCCACCTGTCCACATTTCAACAGACATTGTGGGCGATAGGATTTTGATTCCTCACAGACACCTTTTTTCTGAAGATGTGCTGCAAGTCCTGCAGGAGGCCAGTAAACCTACTACTAGGAAATCCTACTTATCTAAATGGAGGAGGTTTTCTAGTTGGTGTCTCTCTTGTAACCTGGACGCACTTACTGTGGATGGTCCTTTGGTTCTGTCCTATTTGTGCGAGTTGTTCACTGCTGGTTTGGACTATTCTTCTGTTAAGGCCCACTTGTTTGCTGTCTCTGCTTGACTGCCTTTTTCTCCTCCTTTAGCTTCTATATTTGAAGTTAAACAATTTCTTAAAGGAGTCCTTAATATTAGACCTCCCAGGAAGATTGTTCCTCCTCCCTGGGATCTTAATTTTGTTTTAGAGAAGTTGACTCAGGCTCCTTTTGTGCCTACTGCTTCAGTTTTCCTTGCATTGTTCCTGGAAGACTGTTCTTTTGTTAGCTCTTACTTCTGCCAGATGGGTGTCTGAGTTGCAGGCCCTTATGGCTTGTTCTCCTCTTTTGGTCTTTCATGAGGACATGGAGTCCTTGCACACTTAACCCTATTTTTATGCCTAAGATGGTTAATGAGCTATCACTGAATCAATCTATTAATCTGCCTAACTTTTTCCCCTGTCCACAATCTGACAGTGAGAGGGTGCTGTATACTTTGTAAGTGCATAGGCAGCTCAAGGTTATTAGAAAATCTGATCAGTGTGTTTCTTTTCATCCTAGATCTTTGGGACTTACTGTATCCAAGCAAACTATTTCTTCTTGGATTTCACTAAATTAACTCGCTGTGGGGATATACATCCTAACCCTGGACCAATTACTCCTTCAAACCTCTCCATCCTTCAACCCCTCAACCTACCCATTAGCTTAAACCAACTCCCTAGAAAAGTATCTGACTTACTTTTTCTGAATATCAACTGTAGAAGTATCTCCAACAAAATTCACAATCTACACGCTTGTCTCTCATTGTACAACCCAGATATAGTGGTCATAACTGAGACATGGCTAAAGCCTTACATCACCGACAATTAAATTATTCCTCCAGGATACAGCATCCTAAGGAAAGATAGAATAGACAAAAAAGATGGAGGCATTGCTATTCTATTCAAGAATCACCTTACAGTGCATGCATTAAACATACAACAACCCATCATGGGTAATGCAGAAATAATTTCCACTCAACTTAAGCTCAACTCCAAAAAACTAATAAACATAATTGGATGCTACATACCTCCCGGTAACAATATACCCACTCTGGAAAACCTGCTCTACTGGTCCTGTATATCTCTCCATAATGAAACCTTCATTTTTGGGTGATTTTAATATTGATTGGCTTACCTGTAACTCTCCTACCCCAACAAACCATTTTGACCTCCATGGTTTTACCCAAACCATCCAAACACCTACAAGAATTGACAAGGTAACTAACAGGGAATCAATTCTAGACTAGATTCTAAGTAATAGACCAGTCCACCCTTTCTCTTGTAGGATGCCTCCCTGATGGACTAAGTGACCATCTGCCAACATTCCTACTCAGACAACATACACAACATACCAAAGGCACTGTCTACCAAAGCATTAGAAACAAAAAGAACTTTAACCCCAGCAGTTTCACAGTGGATCTAAAACACTGTAACTGGGCACCTCTAAAATACCTTAATTTAAATGAGGCAGTCGCATATTTTAATACCACCTTTATAAGCATATTAAACCTACATGACCTCCCAGAACTATAAGAACCAGGGCTAATCCCACTCCATGGCTTACTAAAGACACCAGGTCTCTCCTTAAAATCAGAGACAAAGCATGGGACCATTGGAATATTGTCAAGTCAGGAATAAAGCCAGAAAGCTGGTAAAACTCGATAAGGTTAACTACTTCTCCAGCCTTCAAACTAAGCACCAACATCATCCTCAAAAGTTCTGGACAGCCATCAATAAATTATTCCTGCCAGGCAAAAGTGGTACTCCCTCCCCCACCCTAGTAAACAGCATGAAAAACACTGCAACTCAATTTCTTTACTGAGACAGTTTTAACCCTAGCCAACCAACAAAGCAATCAAAATACCCCCCCCGAACCCTGCACAACATACTCAAACAATAACTTATTTCAATTCCAGACCGCCTCTATTGATAGAATAAAAAAGTATCTCAAAAAACTAAAACCCACTAGTCTGGCCTCTGACAAAGTACCAGCTGAATTTCTAAAAATTGCTACCGATGCAGTGGCCTACCCTATATCCATTCTCATTAATAGGTCCCTTTCAGAATCCTTGGTCCCCGAAATTTGAAAAATATCCCACGTAGTCCCACTTCATAAAGGAGGCAACTCCACAGAACTTACCAACTACCGACCAATAGCAATATTATCCCCTTTAGCAAAAATCCTAGAAAAGTGCATACATTCCCAAATGATAGACTACCTGCATTCACATAAACTCTTGTCAAACACTTAGCACGGCTTTCACCCCTTCCATAGTACCACCACTGCCCTTCTGTCTTTTACCAATATAGTTAACACACACAGAAACAATGGTAAATTTGTATCTGCCACCTTTCTCGACCTCTCAAAGGCCTTTCACATGGTCAGACATGACTTACTTATCAAAGCGCTAGCTGAACTAGGACTGACTAAATTTTCCATAGCTTGGTTCCAAAGCTATCTATCTGGCCATCAACAAGGAGTATTGTGGCAACAGGATCTTTCACCCCTTCTTCCAGTCACTCTTGGTGTGCCACAGGGCTCCATATTAGGCCCACTTCTTTTCACCCTCTATACAAACAAGCTGTGCACCTCTTCTCCCAATGCATCTGTCATACAATATGCAGATGATTCTACGTTAATTTGTGCAGCTTCCTCACTACATGAACTCCACACATTAACACAACAGTCTTTCCTCTCTATAGATGCATGGCTTTCCAATATCCGGCTCATACTTAACCCTGCTAAAACCAATCTGCTGCTCTTTAAATCAACTAGGTCCACCTCACTAGCCACCACCTTTAACATTACTTCCAGCAATAATACTTCTCTCCCACTGAGCACACCAAACTCCTTGGCATAGAGATTGATAACCATCTAAAATTTGACATTCATATTTCCCAAACCGTCAAGAAAGTCCACAAAAAACTAGGCACCTTCTATAGAAACAGACAATTCCTCTTCAAACAAAGGCAACCATATCCCACACTTAATTTATCTATACCCTCCTCTATGCCTCAACTATTTTTATCAACCTTAAAAAAAGACTTAGCAAAGCTTGAATCCTGCTATAACAAAATAGCTAGATTTGCTCTGACTCCCCATTTAGAACTCACCACTGCTCATCCTTAACTCAGCTTAAATATCTAAAACTCCCCCAACATTTACATGTCGGTCAACTTTCATTGGCCCATAAAATCCTATATCAACCAGATAAAACCCCTGCACTACAGAACTTACTTCACCAGCACACTAATAATGGGACTCTTTGCTCCATTAACAGACTTCTTCTTAATGTGACTAGATCAAACAACACAGCAAGCGACACCCTCTTCTCTAATTATATGTCAAAAGTCTGGAGCACTATCCCTAGTGATATAACTATTTCCCCTTCTTTCATAAAGTTTAAACATTCACTAAAAGCCCATCTCAGTAAAAATTGGCTGCGCTGCTGTACCACTCCAGGTTAGACATCCCGCATTCACATACTCCTCCTTTTACCTGCCTTCTTCTGCACCTTAAGTAGTATTAACAAGTCTAGGCTTTACAGTTGTATTGTATACTTAAGATATAGTAAAAATATAGCAGTTTCTAGTGTAGTCTTAATAATTGTATATATAAAATATAGTAAAAATTGTGTAGTTGTTTCTAGCTGAGTCTTAATTCCTCAGGGGGCTCTAGCCTAGTCACTGAACCTTATTGTAATGCATTTATTGCATAGTAGACATAACTAAAGATATGTAATCTTCTAACTCGTAGGACTTTAGTAGTGATGTTTTAATTTCTCTATCAACCTAATTGTATTATTTGTCTAAATCTTCAACCTTGTATGTTATTTAATTTATGTCTAAATGATTTCTTTGAGCATTTTCTAGACAGGTTTACTCAGTTATTGTATTTATTAGCAGCCTTAGTTTTTTAGTTGTTTGTTTGTTTGTAATTTACTGGAGCTTTTCTCCCCACCCCTCTACTGAAAAAGGACCTGTGTCCAGTGGACTTTCCCGGTTAACAAATGTAAAATATAAATAAAATAAATATTTCCTTTTGTTATACTTTTCATAGCAAGAGCTTTCATTCTTCAATTAAGGCTCATTCTACTAGTGCTGTGGCTTCTTCAGGTACTTTTTTCAAGGGCTTAAATACTAATTCTGTTCTTGAGGCAGCTACCTGGACTTCTGTGCATACCTTTACCAAGCATTACAAGTTAGATGCTAGCTCTTGAAGCTAAGGCTTGTATGGCTAGTGCAGTTCTTCTTAGCTTTTTAAGGGGCTCTTCTGCGCCTCCCCCTCCTATGTTTCCTCTTGAGCTTTGGCACTCTTCCATCTGTTAAGAATATTGCAGCAGTGAATGTAAAGACATAGTCCAGTTGTGTAAAATTTTACCATAACGTTAGATGCTCTTGCTTTCACTGCTGTAGTATTTGCTTCCCCCCTCCATCCCCCTAGTCTTTTGCCTTCCTGGATGTACAGGTTACCTCTTGGGTTTCATGGACTGTGTTTTTACTGGGGCATTCATTTATGATTATGGGTAGGCCTGAATGTCACCTTTATGTCCTATTCTACGCAAGTAGCATTTGGGTAATGTTTGGCATACTTTTTAAAAGCAACAAGTAGTCATTGGTAGACTGGCCAGATATTCGAGCTTCCATGGCAGGGAATCCCTTCTGTTAAGAATACTGCAGCAGTGAAGGCAAGGACATCTACCATTATGGTAATATTTTACACAACTGCACTTTCTCTGCTGCTGTTTGTCAGGTTGCAGTAATCATGTGGTAAACCTTCTCCATGACATCAGAAAAGTAGGAGGTCCCTGGGGAAGAAATGCAAGGGTGGAGCCACATTAACACTTAAACTAAAAATAACTGTACAGTAGACTCAGTATAATTCAGTGCAGTAAAACACTTCTGGAACAATTAAGGGAGCATTATCCTGAAAACAAATAAAACATGACTGTCTCACTCATATCACTGCTTATTGCAACAGTGGCCCTTGCTACTATTCAGGATTTGACATTTCTGTGAGTTCCAGTACTGTTTAGACTAGTAATGTAGGTTCCTCACTTTAATGTATTACCATTTCAGAAATATAAACTATTGGCAAACAGGAGCCACTATAGCTGCTCTTTGTGTTTACCCAATGCAAAATCTCTGAATTCTGATTAATCTTCAGAATATCTTGCTCATTCCTGGTTCTAAGTTTCCTCATACCCATCTCATCCATGTTTGAACTCCTTCAGTCCCTTTGACTGTACTATTTAAACTATAAATATGTAACATGTCAGTTATGCCTTTTTTTGTGAAGAAATATTATATTGCACATCCAAGATAGCTACACAATGAGTAACAGCTTAATTTTAGCTCTCCCAGTGTGAAAACAGAAGCTCAGAAAAGAGAGCCAGTGAATTTGTCTTTGTGGGTAAATTTCAGTTACTGACTAGTAAGTGCACTGCCTAGATGCCAGCAAAGAAGAAATTTAGGAGCCTGAAAGAAATTCGACTACAAAAAGTGAAGAGAAATACTGGCTGGGAGAACCCCCTGAAAATAGTAGAATTAGAGGACAGAACAGGTAGGGAAATGCTGATATTTTCTGCTCTACCAGAGAAATTGAAAGACGCAAGGAACAGACTGTATTAATTTTATGAAAGCACAAATAAACAACTGGACTGGTATTCCACAGCAAGAGCTGTTCAATTGAAAGGGCACATTGCGTGTATGCTTCAAACCTGACCATGAGAAAGCAACCAGGATTTCTAATAGTAAAGATGCAATGCTACCAACAGAAACAGTTTATTCTGATTCTTGTTAAATTCTTATATGTAATTACTTTTATTTTCTGTTTTATCATGTCATAGTATTTCATGTGTGTACCTTGTACATCTGGAGCTTTTCTTGTTGGGCCTCTGCTGAAAAAGGGCTGTTGCTCAGTTGGACTAACCCTGTCAACGGATGTCATAATAAATAAATAAAATAAATCGTGGCAGAAGGACAAAGTATTAAAAGCTAGAGACAGTATAATGTTTGTGGAAAATTATTATTCACTGTACTCCAGGCAGAAGAGGAGTAAATTTATTCTGATAATCAGGGACTGTCAAGAGGCAGGTGTGTGATTCAGGCTGCTGTTTCCTGCTATCTTCATAATATTTTTCTGGAGGGTCAAAGTAATTTTTTAATGCAGAAGATGCTAAGGAGAAAACACAAAAGTTTGTCCAAAAGAACATGAGCTATCAGACAGAAGGTGGCGGCTGTTCTTATTTTTCTGATAATAAAACTCAGAGAGAGACTTTGCCAATAAGACCTTTTCCAGTGTTCCAAAGGAAATGCCTGAGAGACAGAGAAAAGCACAGGAATTGACTAGAAGAACCAGAAGTATAATGGAAATGAACCAGAGACTGGAAATTGGAGATGGAAATCAACAAGAAGAAAACCAGCATCTCAGAAATTAATGAATAAATGTGGGACTACAAAGCATCAGTCACATTTATGAAATATGGTGGAAGACAAAATCTTGGAAATATTCAACCTTTTTGACTTTGTTAAACTTGTAGGGACTTCAAAGCATATGCCGTACTTCATGTCATTAATGTTTGGAAGAGCATAAGGAGAAGAGAAGAGATAGGAAGGAGGGAAGTGTAAGCAAAACCATTTTTGATCTTAATAGTGTTTTTATAAAACATGACATATACTGCATGTTATATAGCAAAACATTTTCAGTTATATTTCTGTGTTACAGGGATACCAAAGTTAACAGGTGCCCCTTTTCCCTTTCTTCTTTATTCTCATGTAGTTTTAAGAAATGTAGACACTACAATGTAAAAAGAGAAGACAGCCTGGTAAAAAACTTTTTTTAAATAATGGGTTGTAATCTTAGTTTGTTGAGGGGAGAGACTGGTTGTAAAACTATACAGAATGTGATATAAGTAAAGAAGCAAAAATATCCTGGATAAACCAACAGCCAATAAACAAACTGGAAAAATGCAGGAAAGCAGAGTGAAATCCACACAATATTAGCGTAATAAAACTTTTAATCCACGCTTTCATAAACAAACTTCTTCAGACTAAAATAACCATACCCAACCCCACATTTAAAAACAGTACTAATGTACCTCTACACCAGTTATACAATTAATCTTGCCAATTATACAATTAATCAAAGAATTTTTCCTCGGGTAGGTTGCAAGTGTTGGAGATGCAATGGGGATGAAAGAGGTAATTGGAAACACATTTTTTGGGAATGTAATGACTTGACAGACTTTAAATATTCCTTGCAGACCACTCTGTCAGAAATACTGGGTGCGCAAGTTGATGTAACTATGAAAATTATTTTTTGAGCTGTGATACACAATTGGAGTTGCCTAGACAAAAAGAGGCTTTGCTAAGTTTAATTCTGCTGGCTGCCAAAAAAGCAATTGGAAAATGGAAATCAAAATATTAACTAACAGTGCTAGATGTAGTGAATATAGTAACAGAGAAAAAAGAACTTGGAAATAGGATCTTTAAAAAAGAGTAGGAACAAATTACATAGGAAAAATGTGAATTGTGGCAACAATACATGCAGAATATTGGTTTGGAGGAGGAATGAGGCTTAAGAGAAGATAGGAATTTTGTATGAGCTATGTAATGTCCGATTGATAAAGACTGTTTAGAAAATTATATGTGATGTATAGTGTTTGCAACCAAAAATATGTCAATATAGGTTGTTTTCATTTTTTATAAATGCATGATTGCCTGTGTCATAAATGATAATTCAATAAATTGTTTATTGTTTAAAAGAAAGAAATATTTCAGTGCAATTACCTGATGACCTTCCAGTCTGAAGTAGTTAACTTCATTTGATCAGCAACCTGTGCGGTACGGATCCAATACGGATCCAAGCTAGCAGCATACCAAGCTAAAGATCCGACCTCCAAGCTCCACCCCTTACCCATACTACCCTGCAACCTCCTTCCAATCCCCAGATCTCGTTTGCCACGGCTTTGCCAAGCACAGGATTCCTCAAGCTCCAGGCGAGTTAAGTATTTTACAGTTTTATAGCTAAAACTTTGGGTACTCAGTTATTTGTGTGTGTGTGTGTGTGTGTGTGTGTGTGTGTGTGTGTGTGTAGTATTTTTCTCTTGTGATAGATATTCCTTTTCTTATTACTTTTTCTATATCCGCCTTATTCTTCGTAGCTCTGTCACAGTAGGCCCCTTTCTCTTCAGGTGTGCGTGTTCGTGTGTGGTATGGCTGATAGCCAAAAACTTACCTTTTCTAAGTGCACTGAGTGAGGCCATAAGCTGTCACCAGCGGATGGTCACACTCAGTGTGCTCTTTGCTTGGGGGTGGCCCATCTTTCCACAGGCTGCCAAATTTGTGCAGCTTTTAACCCCCTGACTTTGAGAGACAGGAAGAATAAGCTGAATCTGGCAGGCCTTCTACCCGCCAAATCAGCTTCTTCTTCCTCCTCTCCCTTGGTAGCGACAACTGCGGTTGCCCAACCATCTGGCTCTCCTCCCCTGGCTGAGGCTCACCCTCTCACCTCATCCCAGGGAGATCGAGAGGCGAAAAAAGACAGGAAAAAGAGAAGGGAGAGAGAGAAAGAGAGAGAAAAGGGACAGAGAGAGAAGCCACAAGCGGCGGGCCGAATTGAACCCCTCGGCCCCTCCCGCCAAGGTTCTCCCTTCCCCATCGAGGACTTCCAAGTCTTCCTCCCCACAGCTCCATTCTCCACGCTTTTCTCTGGAACCGGAGGAGGAGACCCAACCATCTTCGAGGTCGTCGCGTCGGCCCTCCCGACCGGCTTTGGCAGCCTCGTCCAGATCTACTTAGACGCCTCTCGAAGGCAGATATGGACCGGATGATGTGTCGCTTTTTACAGACTCATCTGCAGATGGGAGTGTTGCTGCCTCTACCCCTCGGGGGGGGGGGGGGTTCAGCTCCACTGTTTGCCCAGATAGCTCCTTCTCCGATCCACTACCGGGTTTTGGAGTCTTCAGAGTTAGTGAGTCGGCGCCGATGGTTTACGCTATCTCGACGCCGGCCATGCCCTTGAGCCTATCGGATCCCTTTTCGGATCCGAGCACTTGGAGCTGAGAGCCGGGCATCGGATCCAAGGGGGCGAGTGTGTCTTCGGCTCCATTGCGGTCAGAGCACACCATCCACTCGGATCCTAGCGGTTCGGCTCCGACTCCAATCCGTTCATCGGATCCGAGGGTGCCAGCCACCTCTCTGAGAGGCCGGTTCCCCTTCGGCATTCAATGTTGTGGAGAGGGTTCTCTCTAGATGATCGAGACCCTTCGCTCTGTCCTCAGGATCTGCTCCCGCTCCCTTGCAGCTCAGTTTGTCCTCCATCATCCAGTCCCAGGGACAGCCTGTGTCATTGTCACCCCAGCCAGTTCCCCTGGAGGAACACAAAGCTGTTGGTGAGCCCCCCTCGGACAGTCCCCCCTCGGACATTCCTCACAAACACCTCTGCAAAAGGAGGCACTTAGACTCCCCTTGAGTCCCTTACTGAGGATACCGATTTGGAGGAAGGGGAAGGTTCCCCCAAGTCACCCCCCCCGACGACATCTCCTTCGGAGACATTATGGAAATGCTCCGCCAAAGGGGGTGTGGTCCGCCAAAAAGCCTTCCTCAGACGAGTCGGTATTCCTGGAGGCGTTTGACACAGGCCCATCTACCTCTTGGGTGTGTTCCCCGGCCAACCCTCTGGTCGACCTGATTACCACCAGGGCGTGGAAGGAACCAGACACTGTAGAGCCTATCCCCAGGAGGCCCAACAAGATTTTGAGCCCCCCTACAGACAAAGCTTCATGGAGCAAGGGTTCCCCGGTAGATGCCATGGTGGTGGCGGCGGCCACCAAAATGAACTAGCTCAGGACAGTTCCTCAGTCCATCCCCCTGACAAGGAGTCACGGGCAATAGACCGTATTGGAAAGCGGATGTTTGCTTCAGCTACCTTCTCTATTAGGGTGCTGAATTACTTGGCCCATGTTATTAGACTGCAGCGGGACCTGGTTAAAGAGTATGCTGAGTCTCCCCCAGAGTCCATGTCGGCTGAGGATAAAAGGACTTTCTCGGCGCTTATGGCCACTTTCAAATCAGTGTCAAATACATCTATGCGGCTACTTTTCCCATCCCACGGAAGGAGCCTCTAGAGCTAGCGGGTCCGGTATCGGCATCATGCCTGGCTTCGGCTTTGTGATTTCTCGGAACCTTTCAAGGCGTCCTTCGCGAATGCACCCTGTGACATTTCTACCCTGTTCTGGAAGACTGTCCGCGAGACGCTGGTCCAGAGCGAGAAAGACGAGAAAACACTGTCAGCCATCGGAATCCGCTTCTCTACCCCTCAAAGTTCCTTCTCCAGGAACCAGCAAGGGCAGAAGAAGATGTGGTTCCGGAAATCTCAGCAGGCCCGGAATGCTCATGACTCCTTCTCCCCCAGAGGCAGAGGGGGACAAGGTGGACGCCGGCTCAGAGGCAGAGGGGGTCCAAAGAACTTTGGGTGATGGGAACCCTTTTCCGACCGACCCGCGCAGCAGCCCTGAGGGGTTGCCCGACTGCTCCCCTCTGGAGGCAGTCGGGGGACGTTTCTCGAGGCACCTGGCTCAATGGGAGTCCATCACGACAGATCGCTGGATGCTTCAGATAATATCCAGAGGCTATTCAATCCCCTTCATAAACAACCCCCCTTACTCAAGGCGCCTCCCAGATGTTCCACCCGCGGCTTTGGAAATAGAAAAGCTGTTAGAAAAAAGAGCCATCCAGCATGCGCCGCCAGACAAGTCTGGATCAAGCATCTACTCCAGGTTCTTTTAGGTGCCAAAAAAGACGGGGGACTTGAGGCCAATTTTCGACCTGTCAACAATGAACCTCTTCATTGCCAAGGAGAAATTTTGGATGGTCACGCTCCACTCCATCCTGCCCCACTTGCAGGAGGAGGACTGGATGTGCTCTATAGACCTCAAGAATGCATACTACCATATACTCATGGACAGACGGTCCAGGAGGTTTCTCCGCTTTTGGCTAAGTTCCAGTCATTACCAGTTCAGGGTCCTACCCTTCGGTCTCACCACAGCCCCCAGGGTGTTCAGCAAGGTCATGGCAGTTGTAGCGGCCCACCTGAGGCTCCAGGGCATACAGGTCTTCTTGTACCTATAACCAAAAAATAGCAGCAACCCGTAGACAACCAACACTTTAGATGCACAAAACGCTATCTGGTAACAATAAAGGCTGTCCTCCACTTGTATAATACCAATGAAGGAGCAACACTGAACGAATAATAAAATAATTTAATGTAAAACTTCACAAAAACAAATGTCACAAAACAGATTTAGCGCTCTTTCATCTCATATACTGAGACTCCATCAGAATCATCTGTTATTCAAAAGTAATTAGATATTTAAATAACCTTCCACTCTTTTCCATTGGCTCTCAATAGCCTAGTGAATAAAATCACTACCAAAATAAGACCAAATATTGTGAATGATAGTAAACATATAAATATACTACCAAATAACATTAAATCACAACAATAATATATATATGTATATGTTACGCTAATAAATAAATTGAATATGGTATAGCATAAATGTGTGTCCAGGTAAAAATATATAGTTACAATAAAACATTGTATAAATAATAACAAAGAATAACTCATCCCAAGAGAACACAATAATTTTACTATATAATGGGGTGACGTTTTATGTTCTATAGATTTTTTTATATATATGTATTTATTTTTTTACACGTGGATACATCCCCATTTTAAAATATTGAATATTACGTTATTATACTATATTAGTTTTCAATATATATTTTATGTGTTTTTATGTGTTAATGTACATTCATACTTCTGGTATTGAATGAATTATTTATGAAGTCTTGTGATTATGGTGTTCTACATATATAGTTTTATGTACTGGTGCACTTTTGATTAAACAGTTTAATTATTTTTTACAATATATAACAGTCCATAAATTACAGTGTTATAAGAAGGTTGTTTTATAACACATATATATATTTTTTATATTTTACCTACTTGTGAGATGAGTTATTCTTTGTTATTATTTATACAATGTTTTATTGCAACTATATATTTTTACTTGGGCACACGTTTATGCTATACCATATTCAATTTATTTATTAACGAATCATATACATATATATTATTTTGTGATTTAATGTTATTTGGTAGTATATTTATATGTTTACTATCATTCATGATATTTGGTCTTATTTTGGTAGTGATTTTATTCACTAGGCTATTGAGCGCGAATGAGAGCCAATGGAAAAGAGTGGAAAGTTATTTAAATATGGAAGTGCTTTTGAATAACAGATGATTCTGATGAAGTCTCAGTGTATGAGATGAAAGCGCGCTAAATCTGTTTCGTGACATTTGTTTTTGTGAAGTTTTACATTAAATTATTTTATTATTCGTTCAGTGTTGCTCATTCATTGGTATTATACAAGTGGAGGACAGCCATTATTGTTACCAGACAGTGTTTTGTACATCTAAAGTGTTGGTCTTCTTGTACCTAGGTGACTGGCTCCTCACCGCCCCCACCAGGCATCTACTCTCTCTAGCCAGGGACTTCTTCCTCCGTTTATCACCCCAGTTGGGGATCACTATAAATGTCAAGAAGTCGTTCCTTCAACCTATTCAGGTTATAGTCTTTATAGGGGCCAGGATAGATTCCTTTCAGGTCAGGGCTTTCCTAACGCCAGACAGTCTTCACAGCATGAATCTACATGTAGTAGCTCTTCTTCATTCTCCTACTCCCCCAGCAGAGTTAGTCCTGAGAGCTTTGGGTTCCATGGCGGCAGCGTTCAATTTGATCCCTTATGTTCGCCTGCACATGAGGGTTTTACAGTGGACTTTGCAAGTCCAGTGGTCCATTCTACATCATCCACTAAATTTGCCGCTCCCCCTCAGCAGGGTTTGCAGGAACTCCCTCATGTGGTGGCTCCAATCCTGAGACCTTCGGGAAGGACGACCGTTTGTTATGCCCCTACCCCAGGCTACAGTGACCACGGATGCCTCCCGCCTAGGGTGGGGGGGGGCATTGTACGGGTAGGACTGTCCAAGGCACGTGGACTCGTACAGAGACTGTTCTGCATATAAATGTACTGGAGATGAGGGCGGTCCTTTTAGCATTGCAGGCCCTTCATGCCTTCCTTCCTCCGGGGACTATTGCGATCCAGTCAGACAATATGTCAGTGGTCTGGTATATCAACAAACAGGGGGGAACCAGGTCCTACCCTCTTTGCCAAGAGGCCATGAGAGTTTGGGAATGGGCAATCTCCATCAATCGCTTCCTGTTAGCGACGCGCATTCTGGGTCAGTCCAACATTCTGGTGGACAAATTGAGCGGAACTATTCTCTCCCCTTACGAGTGGTCTCTGAACTCTTCCGTAATGGAACAGATCTTCCTCAAGTGTGGTCAGCCTTGCTGCGATCTCTTCGCATCGCCTTCCAATGTGAAGTGCAGCGAGTTTTTCACACTAATTCCTCCCTTAGGGGGGAAGCCCCTAGAGACACTCTAGTCCATGCTTGGCCGCCTGGTCTTCTTTATGCGTATCCACCACTTCCGCTGATGACAAAATTTTTGCGGAAAGCTCGTCGTTTGGGGAGCAAGATTATCCTCATGGCCTCATTCTGGCCTCATCATGTCTGGTTCCCCTGCCTATGGTCTCATCTCATAGCTCCTCTCTGGATCTTGGATCCTATTCCAGATCTGATCTCTCACCACTCGGGAATGACCCCTCCGAATCTGGACGAGCTCAAGCTCACAGCTTGGCTGATCCAGTTCCCTTAATTGCCAGGACTCCCGGTATCTCTTCCCTAGTCAAGTCCATTCTGGTGGCGGCTCAGAAGCCCTCTACCAGGAAGATTTACAATAGTAAATGGAAACGTTTTTCCATTTGGGCTTCACATAAGAAAGTGGATCCTTTTACTGCTCCCATTCCAGCGGTTCGAGAATTCTTGTCTCATATTTTTCAGCAAGGGGGGCAGTTCATCTACTGTAAAGGTTCAGCTGGCTGCTATTTCCCGTTTTCATACTGGGGACAACTTTGGTTCTCTTGCTGCTACCAGAATTTGTAAGACCTATCTAAAAGGTAGCTTTCTGTTGAGACCTCCTATCAGAAATTCATCCCCACCGTGGGACCTGACCTTAATTCTTCAGGCGTTAGTATCGCCTCCATTTGAACCTACAACTTCTGTTGATCTGAAGTTCTTGTCATGGAAGACTGCTTTTTTGGTAGCCATAACCTCAGCCAGGAGAGTGTCGGAGCTTCAGGCTCTTTCTATCAAACCTCCATACCTTGTATTTCACAAGGACAGGGTATCTCTCTGGACTTAATCCCCGTTTTCTTCCAAGACGAACATTAATCAATCCATTAATTTGCCAGTTTTTTTCCCCAATTACCAGAACAAGCGGGAGTATAAACTTCATTTACTGGATGTTCACAGACAATTATGTTTTTATTTACACTGGACGGCTGTCTTTCGTAAATCTGACTAACTTTTCATCTCCTTTGCAAAACCCGTTCTAGGGAAACCGATTTCTAAAGTAACTCTCCCCAGATGGATTTTGAGTTGTATTCTCTTTGCTTATAGAGAATCTGGCTTGCCAGAACCAATGGGAGTTCATGCTCATTCTACGCGTTCTATGGCAATGTCTGCTGCATTCTGGTCTAGAGTTTCCCTGGATGACATTTGTTCGGCGGCTACCTGGGTGTCCTCTCACACCTTTATTTCTCATTATAAGCTAGATTTGGTGTCTAGAGGAAGGGCTGCTTTTGGCTCTGCAGTGCTCCGGAATATTCTTCCTTGAGTACTTCCCAAGATTTCGGGTAGCTGGGGACTCTGTCCCACAGGTTGCTGATCAAATGAAGTTAACTACTTCAGATATAGAAGTTATGTACTCACCATAACGTTCCATCTGAGTAGGTAACTTCCTTTGTCAGCAACAGTCCCCCCCTCCTTCCCCCTAACCTGAATAGTTATTTAGCTGAACTCGAGGTTTGGATGCTCGAGTATTTTGTCTCTGAGTCAGGTTTTTCTCAGGTTGTTAGTTTGTTTTGTTGTTTGTGCAGGTGGCAAACGCGATCTGAGGATTGGAAGGAGGTTGCAGGGTAGTATGGGTAAGGGGTGGAGCTTGGATATTTAGCTTGGTATGCTGCTGGCTCGGATCCTTATCGGATCTGTAACCCACAGGTTGCTGACAAATGAAGTTACCTACTCAGATGGAACGTTATGGTGAGTACATAACTTCTATTTTTATAGCCTTGTTTGATGCGTCGTCATTGCAGGATATCATCTTTTCTGAAATATTCCTCCATTTTCTTTCTTCTCTGTAAGTTTAATGTATCTAAAGATGTCCTTCCATTTCACTGTTGCAGTATTCTTAACATGAGGGGTCCCATGCCAAAGGCAGCCTGACATCTAGCCAATAAACCAAAGCCTTTAGGTTAAGGATATGCCTTACATCATACTTATGCTCCCCGAGCTAGGCCGAACACCATCTTTGATCGTCAGTCTTATTGCTCAACTCATTTGCTGATTACCAAGCTGTTTTCAGATAAGTAGCCATTGTTTTTTTTTTTTTTTTTTTTTTACTTATCCTTTTCTTTTACATTTGTGGTGTTGCGGTGTTTCATGTCATCCAGAAAGGGTAAATGGCAGTGTGGGAGACAGATTCCCCATAAAGACCATCACACGTAGTGCTTGTTTTGTTTAGGTGCTTCTCATGACCATGCGTCCAGCACTATTTGTCAGGCTTTTGTTCCAAAGACCTTACATAGTTGTCTTTCATCCATAGCCATCTATCTTGAAAATCAGTGTCTAAAGCTTTAGAAAAAGACTCTGCAGGGTGTACTTCCTGGTCCAAAGGTCAGCTGTCTTTGAAGAAGAAAGCCAAAAAAGTCAGGTCAGATTCTTCGGCTGTGCTGCCTTCACTGAACATCTCACTTGAGGCTGGTGAAAACCTGGAGGATCATCTGGTTCTTTTGCTGCATTTCTGTGCTGTGACTGGCTTAGAGGTTGGCATGGATCCAGCTTCTCACACATACTCAGAAGCCTTGCAGATATCTGCTTCAAACATTCAGGGGGAACCGCGGTTGATTATCAACAAAGGGCATAGGGGGTTCCTCAGATACTGGTGGGGGAGGCAGTCCCGATTACAATAATTGAGTGTAGGCCAACATCAGAGCTTTCTAAGTTCTATAAGGTGGATGCCCCCTTAAAAAAAAGAAGTAAAAGACAAATATATATCTTTCCTGCTGCTAAGGGCCCTCAAACTGAATGGCAGAATTTGAAACGGGGGTTGTTCAATGCTCCTGTGGCCTAGAAGCCTCCTCAGGGGGTCTGTGATCTGGCTCCCCCTTTGTCATCTCCCCCCCCAAAAGAACTAGGGAACAGGATTCATCTGTTGAAGAGGAGGGTTCTGATGAGGAATCTCTGGCCTGTTCTTGTCAGATTCCTTCCCCTTTGGATTATGGCTGTGAGGAAAAGGAGTCTGTTAGTCTTGAATCTCCTTTTGAGGAGATTTCCTTTGGGGATACTATTTCCAGGATGATGGAATTCTTTAAATGGGATTGTGCCAGAGTGTCTGTCTGAAGTTCAGAGCAGGTATTATGAGCTACTTCAGATGGAGTCTTCCACACCTTCTGCTTTTCCTCCTGTTTTGGCTGCTTTATTGGATGCCTTTTCTTGTGTGTCTCAGGCCCCTGTCTCACAGCTCCCTGCTCCTAAAAAAACCTGATCAATTTTATAAAGTACCTGATGACTGCAAATTCCTTTATTAAAAACAAACCAAGCAGAAACGTTGCAGTGTGGAGTGTGTTAAGTACACTCACTAAAACATGTTATGTACGTAGTTTACTAATAAAAATCAAACTGTAAAGTACGTACTACAAAATATTTATTTATTTATTGATTGCATTTGTTTACCGGAAAATTCTAATGGGCCTAAAAGAGCCCATTTTCAGTAGAGGCCTGGGGACAAAAGCTCTGACAAGAACATAGATACAGAAAGTATTAAACATTAATTGGTACAAAAGTAGATGCAGTGTTACAGATATACAGAATATATATATATATATATATATATATATATATATATATATATATATATATATATATATATATATATATATATATATATATATATAAAAAGCAGGAATTTTGTTGGTTGCCAGATGAATTCAGACAGAGAGGTATAAACAGAGCTATATTAATCAGCATTATTGTACCAGTATCAACAAGTGATAAAAAATAATAATTATGGAGAAAATATCATAATAAAATAGTAGGTGGTCCAGCTCAGCTGTGGACTACCTACTATTTCATTATTTTGTAGTATGTATTTTACAGTTTGATGTTTATTAGTGAACTAGATGCATAACATATTTCAAGGGGTAAACTTCACACCCTCCACACTGCAAAGTCTCTGCTTGGTTTGTTTCTGACCCAGTATAGGTTGCATACTGGGTTTTTCTGAGACTTCGAAGGATACTACAGATTTTTCTTTTTGCAATTTCCTTTATTAGTGTTCTTCTGCTGACCTTCAGTGGTCTCTGTGGCATCCGACAAGCCTTTCTAAATTACTGCCGTCTATCAAGCTTCTTCCTTCTGATAAGGACAGCAGATCTATCGAAAGGCTGAGTAAAAAGGTTTATACTTTGGCTACCCTAGCCTTTTGGGTTTTAATTATCAGACTCATATAACTAGATATATTTTGGCTCTTCTTTTTCAGTCTTGCCAGGTTATTTCTGATCTTCCTGATTCTGAGGGAAAGAATTTTGCCTTGTCCCTGTTAGGGACTTCTCTGCAGGTAGCTTGCCATCCCATTACATGTAGTTATGCTGCAGAAGATGCTTCTTCTAGGGCTGCTGCTTTTGGCCTTGTGTTGAGGAGGTGTTCCTGGCTATGGCGTTAATGTCTGCCTGATGATGTTAAGGCTAAGTTGATGGATGCTCCTCTGGACAACAATTTTTTTTTGGTGATGCTGAAGCTGATTTATTCAAGTCCTTGCAGGAAAAAGGCAAGGAGTTACAGGACCTGAAACATATTTATGTTTCCCCTGTGCCAAACCTTCAGAGAAACTATGCCAGTAAATCAGCTCTTGTTAGAAGGCAGTCTCATCCTCCTCCTAAAGGCAAGAAGGGTGTTAGGAGGGCTCTACCTAGACCCCTACTGCTCAGAAGTCTTCCTTTCCTGATAAACCAGGTGCTGTCTGACTACCCTGTTCTTCCTAGCCACATTCCTCTTTCACACTGTCTTTCTCTGTCTCTTCCTGTTTGGGCAAACATAACCCAGGATTCCTGGGTTCTTTCCATCATTGACCAAGGGTATTTCCTAGTTTGGAACTTTCTTCCCCCTTTTATGGGCATTCCTCAACCACCTCAAGACCAGTTGGACTTTTTTTTCCAGACGTGCTTTTGGGTCTTTGGACACAGGAAACTAGTCAAGAGGTTCCAGCTGCTCAAACGGAGAAGAGGTTTTATTCCAGAATGTTTTTGGTCCACAGGAAAGAGGGCATTTGAAGACCCATTCTGGGTCTTTTTCACCTCAATACCTTTCTGAAGGCTCCCTCTTTTTGAATGTTATCCCCTTCAGACTTTGTTCCCTCTGCTTCTTCCCTCAGGTTTTTATGATTTCTCTAGATCTCAAGGATGCTTACCTCCATATCTCTATTCATCCCCATTTTCAGGAAGTATTTACATTGCTCTGTTGCTTCCTGGCATTTTGAGTTCTATGCTTTGCCCTTTGGCCTCTCTACTGCCCCAAGGCTATTCACAATATCTCTATCTCCTGGGATCACTTTTTTTGCAGTCTCAAGGACATCCAGGTCTTTCCTTATTTAGAGATTCTTTTACAGCACCTTCAGTTTGCCATTGCTCTGTTGCAAAGCCTGAGGTTCACTGTAAATTTTCAAAAGTCCTTCCTGTCCCCATCACAGGATCATGTTTTTCTGGAATGCAGGAACCTATGCTAGCATCCCTGCCTCCTCCAAAGGCTTTAACTTTGATCTTCTTCCAGTTCCTTCTTCCTCTGGTTTTGATTTCAGCCAGGGAATTTCTGAGGGCTCTGGGATTCATGGTGTCACGAAAGGAGATACTGCCAGCCCGGCTATCTGGAATTTTGTAAATAATTGTATGTCATTTGTGAGTGTTAGGGCGGGTTAGGTGAGTTAGGGTTAGGGAGATACTGCCAGCACAGCTGTCTAGAATTTTGTAAATGGTTGTGTGTCATTTTGTGAATGTCAACATGCTTCATGTAAGATGCTTGTGTTACAAATGTACGTATATATGTCATGTATATATCAAACCAGGTTTGTACAGACGTGTTGAAACGATATCTTATAAAGTACTGAGCTTCAAAATGGATCCACAGTGTGCCCTGTTGGAAGAGAACAGAAATGTACATACACTATTGTAACTGTTTAAATGTATATATTTTAACAGTGAAAACTGGAACACAGGGGGTTAACTTCATGCCAGCAAAACTTCAGAAAATAGTTGAAATTAAATTACTTTATGACAGCAAGAGACAGGATGTCTGTACTAGGGTGCTCTCTGTGTTGTCTGGAATGAGAAATAATTACTAGGTTTGAAATGTGGAATTGTTTTATTGTTTTATGAATTCTAGCAGCTGCACAGATCTGAGGAAAAAGCCCTTGTCTATGTATTTTCACAGGTGGATGCTAAATGCTGCTAGCTTTCAGCAGTAGGGATTTTACTTGGGATCGAGTCAGATGACAAGAAATTATGTAATTCTGCAAGCTATCCCAGCAGTAATATCTGAGATATTAATTTAAGAACTCTCTGAAATATATTCTGCATTCTGTATTCTGTCTTTGGCCTGACAATGTCTATATCCACTAACCACATCTGCCTTGCTCCTCTAATTAAGTAAGTGTACTAGGGTATAGTAATTCTCTTAGGGTCTATATTAGAACACCGAACTTTCACAATTTCGAGTGTTCTAATATCGACTCGTATTCAGTGAACGCTGAAAATATCGAAGAAACAGAAAATCAAATTTTTTCCTAGGGAAAGAATTCGGTTGTCTATTTCTGTTGCTTCGGTATTTTCAGCGCTGCGGTGGAAAGCTACGGGTCGGGTTCAGGTAAATGTGCAATTGTGTGAACATGAGTGTTAGGGCGGGTTAGGTGAGTTAGGGTTAGGGTGCGGGTCAGGTAAGTGTGCGATTGTGTGGACGTGAGGGTTAGGTGAGTTAGGGTTAGGGCGCGGGTGAGGTGACTGTGCGATAGTGACGGACCTTAGGGTTAGGGTTTGAGTTAAGGTAAGTGGATAGTTAGTGGTATATGTATAGTTTAGTGTAGGGTTAGGTGTAAGAGTTTAAGTGTATGTGTGTGGATTGCTGTTTGTTTGGTGTGCTTGTGTTGTGTGTATGTGTTTTGGAACAGCAAATTTTTTCCCTAGGAAAATATTCGCTGTTCTGTATGTTTGATGTTTTAAATTTTCGATTAATAGGGTTCGATATTAGAACACTCGAAATTTTGAAAGTTCGGTGTTCTAATATAGACCCTTCTCTTAGATATAATCATGAATATAACAAAGCTTAGCTTAGATAGTTTATTTATTTGAGACTCTCCTGCAACGTTATAAGTATTTCCTGTGATTTTGAACTCTGACATCACTGTAATTATATACTATTATTTTTTTCTTTTATTATTTATCATTGGTACTTTTCCGTTAAACTCCTACCACTTTGCGCTGCTGTGTTTTGGTGGTATTGATTCACACACAGTTATTTAGTAACAGAAACATTTTATTTATTAAAAATAACAGATATGACATTACAATTTTAACATCAGACCTGAAGGAAAAAGGAAACCAAAGTAGAGGGTGTGAACCAGATTCTGTGTACATTCCGCTTATGGAATTGAGAGGAACTATAGTATCTGTTGTTCTTTATTTATGTACAGGGATTTACTGACTCTCTGCCCGACATGATGCTGGTAAGTTGGGTTTTCTTTCTGGTTGTTTTTGAGCCTTGTTGAATTAGCAGTAGGTGTATATTGCTGAAAGCAGTGTTTACATTCACGGTGACTGTCTTTTCTCTGTATCTTCATGGACTGAAGCTTTTATGACACAGGTTAATTATCTACACTGTTGTGTTTTCTGGTAAAATACCTTGTTGGTGCAGTCTTAGCCCTCTGTGTGCGCTGCCTTCATGGGGCATGCTAAAATTCATGTGAACACTGACATGGTGAAACCACTCATTGTGGGTCTGGAGCTATCGGTTCTGCTTGGTGTATTAGTTGCTGAAAGTGTGTAAGGCCTTTAGTATAGCTTTTGTCTGTTTCTTACTCAGTATATATATTAAGGATGGGGAGAGTTCTGTTCTCAAGGTATTGAATTGCCTGGTGCCTGACAGCAGGGAAGTTACGTTTCTCATTGTTTGGGTGTCAGTGTTTTATTTAGTTGTAAGGATGGGCTGTCTGAGACGTGTATTTATTTAGCGTGAATAGAAAACCGTATGAATGTTAAAGGAGGAATGTGTGTAATGGAATATGCATTTCCTGAAGTGAAATAACTGAGTGGGAAATACTGCGCTTGACACTGTGAATAAAAAATGTCTGGACAGACGTGACCCTGTGTACAGCTATGCCTCTGTCATAATACTTTAACCCTCTTGCAAAGACAGTATTTCAGTGCACTGTTCTGAATTATCAGCAGGATTTTTACTTGAAAAAGGCTGGGGAAAATGATGCATGCAGCTTGTGTGAATCAATACCGCCAAACACAGCAGCACGAAGTGGTAGGTGTTTAACGGAAAAGTACCTTATTATTAAATATATTTAAACATTTCATTGTGGCTGATCTGTCTAGAGATATTTACATTCTGAGAGTACTTGCATATTTATTTGGTGACACTGTGTGGGGCACTCCTAATAGCCATGCTCTTGGTCAAACTACCATTTATATTGATAGTAACATTACACAGTAAGATTGGACACCCTTTGTTAAGGGCCTTAAAGTAGCTGATAAGGGGTTCTGTGGCAATGATAACTATCTTATAGTCTGGGCAGAAGAGGGCATAGCTAATAAACCTGTGCCAGCCTTTCCCCAGGTGTGTGTGTGTGTGTGTGTGTGTGTGTGTGTGTGTGTGTGTGTGTGTGTGTGTGTGTGTGTGTGTGTGTGTGTGTGTGTGTGTGTGTGTGTGTGTCAGCTACTTGGCAGGGACATGAAACAGCGGTCATACAGAGTGAGTGTAGGAGGACTTGGTTTGGAACCTTGGCCAAAGACTCAACTCTCTAGCTGTGCCAGTGGGGAGTCTTATTGGGGATCTAGAGGAAGAAACCAGCCCCAGACTGACTGTGATCTCTGTGTGCTCTTAAGGGAAATTGCACTTGATGCAGAGAGCTGCATCTGGAAATATTGTGTGTGTGTCTGTCATCCTCACAGTGCATGTCTCCCACTGATGTTAGTGGTGAGGATTGAAGCTCCTTGATTACTGGTGGGGCATCACACATGGCATCCACCATCCCTATGCTTCCCTTCACCAAATTGCACAAGAGAAAGCTTCAGTGGAATTTAAAGTTAGTTTGACTTCAGTATTCTCATCCTCTAGAGTTTCCAATTCCTCTTCCTCCATATCTGAAGTTGTAATTTCATTGGTGGATTCATAAACTGACTTTGATTCTAGGGCTTCCCCTTCAAAACCCGATTCCTTCTCAGGACCTGTTCACAGATGCCTCAGACAGGGGTTAGGGTCTTCATTTGGAAACCTAAAGATGCACGCCATCTGGTCTCCTCAGCAACAGAAGGAGCACATCAGTATCCAGGAGATGATCACTCTTCTGTTGGCTCTAACTGCTTTCTATCCTCTCTTTTCTCCAGGACCCCTAAAGGTCTTTACAGACAACACCACATTGATGTGGTACGTCAACAAACTGGGAGGGGGGGGGGGTCAGGGCGCTATCTTCTTTGCAGATTGACACTTCAGGTTTGGGAACTAGCAATTCAGTACCAAGTGACAATTCAGACAGTGTGCATTCCTTCAAGTCAGAATTTTGTGTCAGACTCTCTGAGCAGGTCCATAACACAATCCTACGAGTGGATGCTTCACAGAGATGTGTTTCTGGACATTAGCCACCAGTGGGGTATTCCTCAAGTAGATCTCTTTGCCTCCCCTCTGAACAGTCAGTTTCCTCAGTTTTGTGCCAGGACGCCATGTCTTCTGGCCTGGAAGCTGGACGCTCTGTCGTTTTCAGGGAATGTTTCTTTATGCCTTCCTTCCCCTTCATCTCATTCCAAAAGTCCTGTGCAAGATAAAACAGGATGCTCCAAAAATCTTGCTTGTGACCCCCTTTTGGCCTAGACAGCATTGATTCCCTCTTCTTCTGAATTTAGCCAAGGGTAATCATCACAAGTTACCTCACAGGATAGATCTTCTCAGACAAGACAAGGGATCTCTCATCCATCCCCACCTGTCCACTCTTCAACTGACACTGTGGATGATAGGATTATGACTCCCTATATGCACCTTTTTTCTGAGGTTATGCTTTGGGTTTTGCAGGAGGCCAAGAAACCCACTACTAGGAAATCCTACTTGTCCAAATGGAAGAGGTTTTCTGTTTGGTGTCTTTTTCGTAACCTGGACCCATTTACTATGGATGTTCCTTTGGTTCTTTCTTATTTGTTTGAATTCCTCAATTCTGGGTTGGCATATTCTTCTGTTAAAGCCCACCTCTCAGCTGTTTCTGCTTATTTGCCTTTAGCTCCTCCTTTGGCCTCTAGGTTCAAGGCCAAACCGTTTTTCAAAGGTGTCCTTCATATTAGATCTCCCAGGAAGCCTGTTCCTCCCTACTGGGATCTTAATTTTGTTTTGAAGTAATTGACACAGGCTTCTTTTGAACCTGCATCTTCAGCTTCCTTGTAGCATTGTTCTTTGAAGACTGTTCTTTGTTAGCCCTTACTTCTGCCAGACTTGTGTCTAAGCTTCAAGCACTTATAGCTGTTCCTACTTTTTTAGCTTTTCTTAAGGACAGTGTTTCCCTTCATACTAATCCTCCTTTTATGCCTAAGGTATTGAATGAATTGTCTCAATCTGTCTCTTCATTTGCCCACTTTTTTCCGTTCTCCACAATTCGCTAATGAGAAGGCGTTCCACACTTTGGATGTGCTTAGGCAACTCAGATTTTATTTGGAGAAAATTAAAGCTTTTCGAAAATCTGATCAGCTACTGCCCCTTTAGAAGTTCCTCCTCCATCCCCTCCTCTCAGTTTTGGAGTTTTTTGGATCCAAGTCTTCCAGGACAGTCAGCATCAGGTACAAGAATTGCTTTATCCTCAGATTCAAAGCTCGCTCTGAGTTCTTTGGTTACATCGGATCGGGAGAGCTCTCGGAGCTGGGGCTTCCCTGTCGGGTCCAGGGTGTCACAGTTGACTTGGAAGTTTTTAGAGGCATCTCTACAGCTCAGGCCTCATCATGAGTTCGGCTCTGACTTCAGCCTTGGGGGAGTTCCTTTCAGATCAGCAGGGGGTTATGGTCCGAAGGATTGCCCTTATGGATCCGGCATCCTGTTCTTCTCTGGGGAGTTCTGCCTTTGAGGCCATAGAGAGAGCCTTGTCTGCTTCCACGACAAAGATGGTTCCCTTCTCCTCGTATCCTTAGTCTGCAGTCTTGATATCTCTTAGTTCGGAGTCTCCCCTAGTCTCTCCACAGGGACAGCTGGTACCAAAACTCCAGGCTTCCCAGCAGGGTGTTCCCACCTCTTCTGATACCTCCCCAGAGCATCCCACTGAGGAGGTCCCTAAGAAGAGATCGTGCAAGAGGAAACACTTAGACTCCCCCAAGGAGTCAGTCATAGAAAATAGACTTTGATGAACATGAAGGGTCCCCACCGTCACGTCCTGAAGATGTCCAGTTTGGAAACATCTTTGAAATCCTGAAACAGAGAGGTGGCTGGAAGTCCAGCAACCCTTTGTCTGAGGAGTCTTTATTCTTGCAGGCATTCTGAACCAGCCTGTGCACCTCCAGGGTGACACCGCCTGCTGATGACCTCGTAGATTTGATCTCTTGGCAGGAGTGTAAGGCCCTGGACACCATTAAGCCAGTCCCCTGGAGACTGGATAACATTTTGACAGCACCAGAGGACAGGCAGTTTTGGACAAAAGGTACACCTGTAGATGCCATGGTCGTGGCAGTGGCCACAAAAAAGAAACTGTCTGAAGAAAGTTCCACTGTCTCTCCACAGAACAAGGACTCTTGGGTGATGGACAGGTTTGGGAAGCGTGTCTATGCTTCAGTGACCTTCACCTTAAGGTCTCTAAACTATTTGGCACATTTCATCAGATTACAGAGAGACATAATTAAGGAACTATCTGATACCCTCTCAGGATCCATTTCTGATGAGGTACAGACATCTGTTACCACTGAACTGACTACCGTGCAATCAGTATCCAATTCCTCCATGAGGTTAATTTTGCATAGAGCTGAAGGACCCTCAAGAGCAGTGGGTTTTGGTGTTTCTGTAAGGAGGCACACCTGGAAGAACTTGTGTGATTTTTAAGTAGCCCTTCAAGCTTTTGTTTGTCAGTGCTCCCTTTGATGGAATGTCGTTGCTTGGCCCCAAAGTTAAGGATACCTTATCCAGATGTGAAAAGGATAGAAAGACCCTGTCTGCTGTGAGTGTGCAGTTTTCCACGCCACAAAGATTTTTCTCCAGGAATCAACAAGGTACGGGAAAATTGTGGTTCAAGAAGTCCCTGGGTCTTTCCAGGACACATCCAGGAGGTTCCCCCAGGGGTAGAGGGGGGAATTCTAATGGTAGATGCCCTTGCAACAGAGGTGGCCCACAAAACCAAGGGTCTGGAAATTCCTTTTTTTGATGGGCCCTTCCAACGCTCCTGAAAGGAGGCCCAACTGTTCTCCAGTGGAGGCAATTGGGGGTTGTTTATCTCTGCACCAAGGAGCCTGGCTACAGATAACAAAGATATGTCCTTCTATTCACATGTTGCAGTATTCATAACAGTAGGGAGGTTGTTGCCTGCAGCACCAACATCCGGCCAGTATACCAAAGTCTTGCTTCAGGGGGGGTACGTGTGACATCCTGTGCCAGGGCCATAAAGCGATGTACGGTATAAAAGTGACATCTGCACATACCCTCTTCAGAATCTTTCTGCTGCAGTGAACGTCTGACTCCAGTTCGCCAGTTCGGGAAGCAGATTTTCATTTCAGACGACCGCTACAGGTAAGTACCCTGTGGGCTTTTCTTTATCCTTTTGTTTATTGCTAATAAAGCAAAAAACACAGCATCAATGGGACCGGACGGTGTCCCGGGCTGCGTCTTACACGAACTCCAAGAAGAACTGAACCCTCACGTAAAGTCACTGTTCAATCTCAGCCTTACTACAGGATATGTACCCAAGGAATGGCGTACAACAACAGTGGTCCCACTCCACAAAGGTGGCGCCACAACGGACCCCCGAAACTATCGCCCTATAAGCCTGACTAGCCTGGTCTGCAAAGCTATGGAGCGTATCATCATGAAACTCATAAACAAAGACATTGGGAACCTCCAAACACTGGATCCTACCCAATTCGGCTTTGTTAAGGGCAGATCTTGCCTCTTGAACCTGGTCGACTTCTTTGAAACAGTCACCAAGGCCATAGATGAAGGGAAGGTAGTCCACACAGCCTACCTGGACCTCGCAAAAGCCTTTGACACAATACCCCACTCGGGCATCTTAAATAAGCTCACCAGCTTAAATATCAACCTCTATGTCATAAGATGGGTTGCAAACTGGCTCAGGGATAGAACCCACATGGTCAGAATTGCAGGTGCCATGTCAGACTCTAAACCAGTTACAAGTGGCGTCCCACAAGGCTCAGTCCTGGGACCTCTCTTGTTTGGTATATATTTCTCTGAGGTACAGGCTAACATGGGAGGACTATGGCTGACCAAGTTCGCAGATGACTGCAAACTGGGTGCCATAATCGACTCGCCGACTGACACAAGCATCCTCCAAAAGGGTCTCACAGAGACAGATAACTGGTGCCAGAGCCATGGCCTAAAGCTAAATGCCAAAAGTGCATAGTCATCCCCTTTGGGAAAAACAAAGTGCCCACAAATTACCACATAGGTGGTAATCCATTAAGTACGGCAGAAGTAATTAGGGATTTGGGGACCCAAGTAGATAGCAATCTCTCCTTTGACAATCACGTTGCCAGAGTGGTTAGAAAGACCTTCTATATAGCCCACCTTATCACGAAAGGGTTCACATCTAGATCAAGAGAGGTCATTGTGCCCCTCTACTCATCACTCATCAGGCCCATAATTGAATACAATGCCCCATTTGGGATGTACCTTACCTGACACTTGCAGCAACTGGAAAGACCCCAAAAGTACCTCACCAAGAGGATCAAGGGACTCAAACAGATGCCCTACGCAGTTAGGCTAAAGAAACTCCAGCTCTACTCAGTTGCTTACCGCCTACTCAGAGGCGATCTGTGCCTGACGTATAAAGCCATGTCCAACCCAGAATTAATGGACATGCTCCACTTCAGGAAATCCAAATCCCTTAGAGCTACACGCTCCAGGGACTTAAACCTCAGCACAGAAATAAATAGGACATGCTGGAGGGACATATTCATATCCCAGAGGCTCCCCTCACTCTTGAACAAAATCCCAATCCATGTTAGGCAGAGTCCCTCAATGACCCTCTTCAAGAGAAATCTTGGCAAGTGGATGGGAGATCGTAGGTTTACCCCTGGGATCTCTTCTGTGTCCCTACTAGACAGAGGCACAGTAAACTAACCTCAAAAGGGCCATCTTCTGTGACCTACTATACAGAGGCACAGTCAACTAATCTAAAAGGGTGGCGAAAGCCAAACACACTCTGGCTAGGCTTATAAATGCCCTAGGGCAGATAGCCTAGTATCAACCTATGAACCTATGAACATACATGTCCATTAGGAAGCAGAAGTGTGCTTGTGGGAGACAAATTCCTCACAAGGACTCACATGATCAGTGCGTATTCTGTTTAGGCAAGGCCCACGACCATACTTCCTGCCCCATTTGCAAATCATTCATTCTGAAAACGCTTCGCAGCTGTCTGGCCACGCTTAAACTTTACTTAGAAAGTCAGAGGCTTCGATTTTTCACACTTGGTATGGAGGGAGGAACAGGCCTATCCGAAGAACCACTGCAGAAGAAGGCCAAGAAAACCAGGCCTGATTCCCATGCTGCACCTCGGGCGTCAGGGGAGATTTTTGAGACTGATGAAAGCCTGGGATCTCTTCGGACATCCGTTTCCTTGCTAGGCCCGGGAACCACTATGGAAGCTGGACTACCAGAAACCTCGAGTATATCCACTGAGGCATGCCAGCCATCAGATCCTGATAGCAGAGGGGAACCACAACTCATTCAGTCAGAGGGCCCTGCTCTTGCTCCTCCATCCACTCAGACATCTGCTCCCTTTCTTTCTCTACCATCTACCCTTATGAATAGAAAACAGAAAGTAAATCATACAGAAACACATCCTGTTCCAGGATGGGAAGCTTTCTCTCAGAGCCTGTTTAAGGCATTCCAGGCCCTACAGACACAACAACAACCTACTGTCTCTCCTACAGGGCCCCCTTCACTTGTATCAGAGGAAGAGCTTTCCTCAGGTGAAGATTCTGAGACCTATGAATCTCAACTACATTCACCCAAGGATTTCATTACCCCAGAGGAAGAGGATCCATTCACCCCTGAGTCTCCTGGGAAAGAATTCACCTTTGATGATACCATTTCCCTCATGAGGGAACATTTTAAGTGGCAGGCCTCAGAGGTCTCCAATAGTAAGAAAAGTTATTTTGACCTGCTCCAAATGGAACAGCAGTCCCCTTCAGCTGTACTTCCCTTGCTCCTTGCCTTACAGGATGCTTTTTTAGCCACCTCTCAAACACCTAACTCACAGCCCCAGCCACTAAACATCCGGACCATTTCTATAAGGTCCTACAGGACACCCAGTTCTTCTTCTGAAACCCACCAGCAGACCCTGCTCTTATTGCAGTCTGTGCAGATAAAACATCTAGACAATTGCCTTCTACTGCCCTCTATCCTACTGATAAGGACAGTAAATTTATGGATAGATTAGGAAAAAAGGTATATACCTCCTCCACTCTTACTATAAGAGCTCTGAACTACCAAACCCACATGGCTAAGTATGTCCTAGACAGAATTGCCAGGGCTTCTACCCTACTCTCAGAGGCACCCAAATCCAATATTAAAACTCAGCTAAGCAACTTACTCTCAACAGTATCCCAAGTAACTAGGCACTCCATCAAGAGCAATTAAGATGCTGTGGAAGCATCATCCAAATCTGCTGCTTCTGGCTCAATACTAAGGCAATACTCCTGGCTAAGACTTCAGCCTCTGCCCTTAGATGTACAAACAAAACTCATGGATGCCTCCCTGGACAATAAAGCCCTTTTTGGCCAAGCCTCAGCTGATCTCCTTAAATCCCTTCAAGAGGAGGGAAAAGAACTGGAAAACTTAAAACACTTGCTGGTATCCCCCATTCCCAGGTACCAGAAACTACCCACAGAAAACTTCCTTTGTCAGGAGGCAAACCTCCCACACAGCTCCTCAAACAAAGGGAGGCAGGCAACCAAGGAAAACCTTTGCCCCAGGTTTCTCACCAGTCCTGCCACTCCACCCTTTCGGAGACAGTCTCACGAAGGCAGACCACCTCCTCTCTGACTTACCTTTGCAACTTCTAAACACCCCTCTGTCCCTTTGCCTCACCCTCTCCCTACCCTCCTGGTAGAAGATTACAACAGAAAAATGGGTACTTTCCATCATTCAGAGGGGTTACTTCATGACTTGGTGGATGCTGCCCCCCTTCCAGGGAATTTCTCACCCACCAGCAAATCAAATCCACCTCTTCCACACTATCATTCAACAACTTCTAGCCCAAGGCACCATAGCACAAATAGCACTCCCCCCAAAAAAACAAAGGATTTTATTCAAGAATGTTTCTGGAGCCAAGGAAAGATGGCCCATGGAGACCATTTCTGGAGTTATCTTTCCTAAATCTGTTTCTGAAGGTATCCAGCTTCAAAATGATCACCTTACTTTTGCTCCTGCCACTCATTCCCTATCAGGCCTTCACGGTAGCCCTAGATTTGAAGGATGCCTACCTCTACATACCAATCCACCCAGACTACAGGAAATACCTTCGCTTTGCAGTAGGTTCCTGGGATTTTCAATTTTCTTTCTTGCCCTTTGAGCTCTCCACAGCCCCTTGTGTGTTCACAAAATGTCTAGCACCTTTCATTGCTCACTGCAGAACACAGGGTATACAAATATACCCAAACCTAGACGACCTGATAGTTCTTCATCAAGACCACCAAGTCCTCCAAGAGCACCTAAGACAGGTGATCTACATGTTGTCCCACCTAGGGTTCACTATAAACAATGAAAAGTCGCATTTGCAACTCGCACAACACATGATTTTCTTGGGATGCAGAATCAAAACAGACCTAATGAAAGCCTTTATCCCAGAACAAAGAGTCTTGGATCTTGGCACATACTTCAACAAATTCACCGGTCTCACTTCATTACCAGCACAAAAATTACTAAAGATGCTGGGACACATGGCTTCCCTGATATCCATATTACCCCTAGCAAGACTCCACATGAGAAAGATCCAGTGGATCTTGAAGAATTTATGGAGCCAACACGCCCATCCCCTGGACTCTCCTCTTCCCTTACTCCAGTGTGTGAAGAGAGAAATCCAGTGGTGGATCTCTGCCATCCATCACAACCAGGGAATTCCATTACAGGTACCTGCCCACCGGCAAGAACTCACCACAGACACATCAGACTTGGGTTGGGGACAGTGCTACAGCACAACCTAATATAGATCACTGTGCAGGGAAAATGGTCCACACTAAGACTAAGGGACCACATCAGTGTCAAAGAAATGAGTGCACTCCACCTAGGTCTACAAACTTTCAAAACAGCCCTACTTCCAGGGACTCTCAAAGTGATCACGGACAACATGACTGTCATGTGGTATGTAAACAAATGGGGGGACAAGATCCTACCCTCTTTGCAGCTTAGCCATCCAAACCTGGACCTTAGCAACAACCCTCAACATCCATCTACTAGCAGTTTACATTCCCTCCACAGAGAATGTCATGGCAGACTAAGCAGAATTCAGTTCCCTCTTACGAATGGGTGCTTTACATATAGGTATTCCTAGATCTTATACACAGGTGGGGTATTCCACAACTAGATCTGTTTGCCTCTTCCCAGAACAAACAGATGCCCAAATTTTGCACAAGGGCCCCACATCCACAAGCCTGGAAAGTGGACGCCTTCTCCTTTCCTTGGGGGGAATGTATCTTTATGCCTTCCCACCCCTTCACTCTTATTCAGAAAGTTGTCTTTAAGATCCAGAAGGACAACTCAAAAATCCTGTTGGTGATCCCCTATTGGCCAAGACGGCATTGGATTCCCCTTCTCTACCTACTAGCCAAGGGCAATCACCACAGGTTACCCCACTGGATAATCTTGGTCGAACAAAACAGGGGATCCCTGTTGCACCCTCAAGTGAACAACTTGAAGCTGACCTTATGGGTGATAGGGTTCTAATCCCCTTCAGACACCTATATTCAGAGGATGTACTCAATGTCCTGCAGGAGGCCAGGAAACCCAGCACCAGGAGAAATTACATTGCTGAATGGGACAGATTCTCCAGGTGGTGTCAGAGGAAAAGACAGTACCCCATGACTATCCCTGTTCCCTTGGTCCTTTCCTATTTGTGTGAGCTTCTTCACTCAGGACTAACCTACTCATCAGTCAAAGTCCATTTATCTGCCATCTCTGCCTGTCTGCCCATGTAATTACTGCTGACATCCAAATTGGATGTCAAGCTGTTCCTGAAAGGAGTTCTTCATATCAGGCCCTCCAGGAAGCCCATCCCTCCATCTTGGGACCTGAAATTTGTACTAGAAAAACTAACACTCCCTCCTTTTGAACCAGCACATTCAGTGACCCTAAAACTGTGCACCATTAAAACGCTCCTACTAGTGGCCCTTACGTCCGCTAGGAGGGTATCAGAGATACAAGCCCTTATAGCCATTCCTCCTTACCCCATTTTCCACAACGACAGGGTTGCCGTCAGGACTAATTCCTCCTTCATGCTTAAGGTGGTTAATGAATGTTCATTAAACCAAACCATCAACCTTCCTGTTTTTTGCTCTAACCGTGAAAATGCCTCCGAGAACACTGCACACTCTAGATGTACACAGACAACTGAGGTATTACTTAGACAAGACAAAACCTATTAGAAAATCTGATCAGATTTTCATTTACTTCCATCCTTGGGCTCTAGGGAAGGCAGTCACCAAATAAACCATTTCCTCTTGGATCTCAAAATCCACTGGAATGCGTTATTCCGCTCATGGTAAAACCTTACAGGGCCATGTCAAACCACATGCTACCAGGGCAGCTGCTTCCTCCGTTGCCTTTTTCAAGGTGGTCAACTATGCCTCAATTCTAGAAGCTGCCACTTGGCAATCAGTACACACATTTACCAAACATTACAAGCTGGACCTAGCCTCTAAGGCTAGAACTGGGTTCGCCAAGTCCATTCTTCAGGGTCTCATTGACCAAGGACCCCTATCCTCCACCCAGGTTCATTCCTAGAAGCTTTGGCATTCTCCCTACTGTTATGAATACTGCAACTTATGAATAGAAGAACATAGAATAGTTGTGTAAGAACTTACCATAACCTTATATGTCCTTCTCTTCCATGTTGCAGTATTCACTCCCTCCATTCCTGCCCCCTCTTGCTCACCTGCCTATTATACCTTACTTTCCTGTGGGCACATCATCATCTTGCCTTCCTGCTGACTTCTCCACTAATAACAAAAAAACAAAAAACAAAAAAACTCAGCTCAGTAACCTACCCTCCTCCAGACACAATAGGTCTCATTCGGGGATCCATCATAGATTTATGAATTTTAGGAAGGCCATATAGGCATGGAATTACAGGACATGAATGATGTGGTTACATTAAAACCTGTTCTCATTAGGTTACAACGTACTAAATTGCGTTGAATATTTAATTGATTTTTTTATATATTTTTATATTATTTTATTTTATTCTATTGTGTATAAAAAATGTTATTTGAAAAATATATATTTTTTTAAGTTTTTGTCATATGACCATTGGACTGCTGGTCATGTGATTCTGACCTGTATATAAACCAATTGTGGTTTGTAGTTGTATGTTATGCACTGAAGAAGGGTTTTTACCTGAAAGCTTTGTCGTTGTGTCATAAAGTGGTTTTCTCAATAAGTTTTTTTTGTTCTTGTATATTTATTCACAGCTTGTTTTATTTGACTTCTCCACTAATCACAGCTGAACAAGTACCCTTATTTTAGTCCACATGTGAGTATCTAGGGTCTAACTACCTTGACCCTCCTTAAACCTCCAGGAGTACTACTGTATGCGAAAGTCCATTCTGAAGAGGGTACGTGCAGACGTCACTTTTATACCCTACGGGCGCAGGACGTCACATGTACCCCCGTGAAGCAAGACTTTGGTATACTGGCTGGATATAGGCGCTGCAGGTAGCAACCTCCCTACTGTTATGAATACTGCAACATGGAAGAGAAGGACATCTAAGGTTGTGGTAATTTCTTGCACAACTATTCTACATGGGTGCAGAGGATCATTCCCAGAGGTTATATAATAGCCTTTTCCCTTTCACCTCCAACCTCAAGAAAAATCCTCGATGTTAAACTCAGTCCGAGGAACAAGCAGCACTTCAAATAAATAAGCTGCTAGAAAAAAAGAGTTATCCAAGAAGTCCCACCAGACCAGACAGACTCAGGAACTTACTCAAGATTCTTTTTAGTGCCAAAGAAAATGGGACTGGAGACCAATCTTGGATCTTGGCAACTTGAACAAATCAGTTTGATGGATTAAGTTTTGGATGGTCACAGTTCAGTCCATACTCCCATTTCTGGGATTGTGGTCAATAGATCTTCAGGATGTGTACTGTCACATAAAGATGAAGAGGCACTCCAGAAGGTACTTGCACTTCCGGCTGGGAGCCAGTCATTACCAGTTCAGATCTCTGCCCTTTGGTCTCACCACAGCCCCCAGGGTGCTCAACAAATGCATGGCAGTAGCAGCAGCTCACTTGAGACGGCAAGGATTCTGGGTGTTCCCGTACATGGGTGCAGAGAATCATTCTTAGAGGTTATATAATACCCTTTCCATAAGGAGGCACACCTGGATGTGCTTAGACGACTGGCTCATTTCAGCCCACTTTGTCCTTCAGACTCTAGGATCAATGGCAGTGGCGATAACTCTAGCACCTTTAGCAAGATTTTACATGATGATTCTACAGTGGATGCAAGCCATGCAGTGGTCTGTACGTTGTCACTCTCTATCAACCCTGATACATATTATTCAGAGTTGCAAGAGAGATCTCAATTGGTGGATTCAATCAGAGCTGGTTCTACAAGGCTGTCCATTCATTCCCCCTCAGCCCAAGGCCATAATGACCACGGACGTTTCCCAATTAGGGTTGTGGGGGCATTACTTGGGGAAAACAGTCCAAGGCACTTTGGTCCCCCGAAGAGGCCAATTTGCATATCAGTGTCCTACAGATGAAAGCAGTCCTTTTAGCATTGCAGGCCTTTCAAGAAGCTCTCCCCTCGGGGATGATTGCAGTTCAAATGGGCAATATGTCAGTAGTTTGGTACATCAACAAACAAGAAGGGACCAGATCTTACACCTTATGTCGAGAAGCACTCAAAAGTGTGGCAATAGACGATTTCATCCTGCTGCTTTCCCATAGCAACACATATTCCGAAGAAATCGAGTGTGATTGCAGACAAGCTGAGCAGGTGCATTTTTCTACCTCACAAATGGTCTCTCAACAAGAATATGGCAAAGATGATTTTTCATCAGTGAGGCCAGCCTTGCTGCAATCTTTTCGCTTCTCCCCTAAACAACAAATGCAGCAGTTGCTTTGTCCTGATTCCCCCAACAGGGATGCTGTACTTCATGATTGTCCCCCCCCCCGCCTGCTTTATGCCTACCCACCAATCCCATTAATTTCCAAGTTCCTGCAGAATGCTGCCATGTTGAAGAGCAAAGTTATCCTCATTGCACCTTTTTGGCCTCTACAAATTTGGATCTCGTTCCTTTGGCCTCACTTATTCCACCCACCATGGATTCTGGATCTGACTCCAGACCTCCTCTCACACCCAACAAGTGAGATCCATCCAGTCATATCGAACCGCAGGCTGATAGCCTGGCTTCTCCAGTTCCATTAGTAGCCATACAACCTATGTTCTCCTCTCCAGTCCATCAAATAATCTTATCTTCCCGTAAACCATCTACATGTAGACTGTACACCAGTAAATGGAAAAGATTTGCTTACTGGACCCACTAAATAAGGATGATCCCTTTTCAGCTCCTTGCATAGTATCCTTGAATTCTTAGCTTTACATTTTAAAGAAGGAGCCAGCTACTCCACAGTGAAAGTTCGGTTAGTGGCGATATTGAATTTTCATGTAGGATTTGAAGGTGCTTCCCTTGCCTCCCATAGGCTATGCAAAACTTTTTTGCGAGGTACCCTTTCTTTCAGGCCTCCCTTTAGGGACCCTACTCCCCCATGGCACCTTAATTTGGTACTGCAGCAACTTATTCACCCCCTTTTAAACCCGCAGCTAAATGTGACCTCAAGTATCTTTCCAGGAAAAATATTTTTCTATTAGCCATTACTTCTGCCAGAAGAATTTCAGAGATTCAGGCTTTATTTTTTGAAACCGCCTTACTTGATCTTTCACAAAGACAGGGTCACTTTACAAACTAACATTATCTTTCTCCCTAAAATTGTTTCAGAGACTAATATTAATCAATCTATTAACTTGATGGTATTCTTCCTCAACTTTTCTAATAAAGGCAAATACACATTACATTTATTGGATGTTCACAGGGAATTACGTTTTTACCTGCACAGAACAGAAACTATCAGGAAGACTGACCAGTTATTTGTTTCCTTTTCTGACGTGAAACTAGGAAAACCTGTTGCCATAATTACCCTAGCTAGATGGCTGACGGATTGTATTTCTTATATGTACAACAAATTGGACATTAGCTTATCGAAACCATTACGAGCTCATTCCACTAGAGTTATGGCTACTTCATCAATTTTCCAGCATAGAGCTTCCACGGACGACATTTGTGTGGCAGCAACTTGGGCTATGCCCCATGCCTTTTTTACTCATTACAAATTGGACATGGTCTCTGGGGCAGAGCCTCCTTTGGTTCAGTGGTGCTCAGGAATATCTTTCCTTGAGTCCACCTGGGGATTTAGGTAGCTGGGAAATCTGTCCCATAAGCTGAGGACAGCATGAAAATTGACAACATCAGATAAAGAAGTTGTGTACTCACCATTAACTTTGTCTGTGTTGTCCATTTTCATTCTCCCTCAACTCCCCTCCCACCAACCCTGTGCTCTAAAAACTCTTTGAAGAGCGAGTGTTTTTAAATATGTCACTTCCTTGGTACATAGCTCCAGATTTAGTCTCCTCTATCTGTATCTGCAATATGTCTTTCTGCTATTAGCAAACAAGATCTGAGGTATTTGGGGTTGGTGCATTGTGAGTAAGGGAAGAGATCAAGAGATTTCCTGGTTGCTGTTGATGTATTGTGGGTAAGGGAAGAGCTCAGGAGATTTCTGGTTGCCACAAGGTTTTGCAACGGTTGAGTTGGATCTGAGGGATCAGATCTGAACCCATAAGTTGAGGAAGAATGAAAATGGACAACAAGGATGGAACTTTATGGGGAGTACATAACTTCTTTTCTTCCATTTCTTAAAATTCTTCCAATATTCTTTTCTACTTTTCATATATTGTTCTAGTTGACACTTTTTCCCCTTCTTCATTTTAATTGTAATAAAATATGTATGTAATGAAACCATGGATGCAGTAAGTTTAAGCCACTTTTCTATTGTATAATATTGTTTTTTTCACAGAGTTTAAACTAGAACAAAGAAAGCCAAACATAGTAATTTCCTTTCCTGTTTTAACATTCAACATGTATTCGATAGCCATATACTCAACCATATCCTTCAATCCAGCAAGCTTTCTTTTGAAATGACAAGGTAATAATATTCCATAAATTAACTCCCTCCTGCATTTTTTGAATAATCATATCCTATTGTTTTTCCACATGTTGCTTTTTATTCAAAAAAGTTTTCATTTATTTTTCAGTAGAATGCACCCAACCTAACCTAACAATTTCTTATATCCCTTTACTTTTCTTGTTAATCCTACATATTGTAAGTTAATTTCTACTTTTTCCATTAATTCTACCATCTGCAACTTATTTTTTGCTGTTAATATCACATTACTGACCTAAGCAAGTAAGCCAGGACCCAGTATCCCTGCAGTAGTCCTTTTAATTTTCCTTCATTCATATAGCCTTCATTACTAAGCACAATATCATCCTGTTTGATTGGTACCATTATCTCACTCCTTTATCCATTTATATTTTGCCATTCAGCCATCTGCTTATCAACAAATTTACCTTTGAAGTGCTGTATATCATTTTAAGCATAGTTGTAAACTTTTGTCTGAACCTATAACATCGTAATATATTTGATATATCAGATGCCAACAGACACCTTAATTTCTTCTTTTGCTCTTTATTATTACATTTGCTGCTTAATAACGACATTTTGATATACCATACAGCCCCTCAATAAGGACATATTTAATGCCTTCTGTCACTGTAACCTGCAAAATTTTCATCATAATTGTATAATCCATGTTGCATTCCAATTTCTAAAGTCTATCTCATCCCTCTTTTCCAAGTGAATTTTATTACCATTATTTTATTTATGCCTGCTGATCATCATCCTCTGTCTTGGCCAAGCTGACCGAGTGGGGTTGTCATCCATGCAGCTGTGGGTGGTGGTTTGCAGTTTTTCTGTTTATCACCCTGGCCCTCAGTATGCACTTGGTGAGGCTGGTGGGTGGGGTCTTGCAGAAACCAGCTGCTGTAGGTATCCATCCCTCACTTCTGCAAGGGGCGTTGCCTTTAAGCCATCCTACCCTTCCCCCTCTGCCCAGACTTTGTCTCTCTTGCCATCACCAGGGAGCTTGTACCACCTTACTTGGCTCAAGTACAAGTGTAGAACAGAGTGTGTGTGTGCTGTATCTTTAAGAAGCGTTTCAAGGACTGAACATGCATATAAATAGCAAGCACATGCTAGCTTCATTGCCATTTTGAGAGTGCAGCCAGAGAGTGAGCATGTATGAATGTAATAGCTAGTTTGTATATAAGTTTATTTAAGTTAGTTATTAAGCCTCAATCCTGATGTGTTTGTACATAATAAAGCTGCTTGAACAGAACCCATAAAGACTGATCTATTACATCCTGACTAGACGAGCGACATGGTGTTAGAACCGGGATTCCAGAGACTGATTTCAGAGCTACGAGGTGCAGAGTTAACAGTGAAGGTAAACTAAGAGAAACAAGTACGAAAAGGGCCAGAAAAGAACCAAAGGTAATGAAAACATGTACGAACAGTTAATTTTATAAGAAAGATAAAACAGAGCATTACAAGGGCACAAACCATATTATTAAAAAAGTGAGGGGCACAAAAGGTTTATTAATTAAATTAAATGTTTAAAATTAAGATATTTGATAAAATGATTATCAGAAAAGCACATAAGGGGTTTGGAATTACCTCGGAATTGCAAAACGAGCATGTTTAAAGTAAAACTGGCATGTTTAGAGTAAAACAAGCACAAAAAAAGTAGAATGGGCATGAAGAGAAATTAAACGAGCAAAGTGAATGTAATAAAGGCAAAAAAGGCACATTAAGTATAAATAAAGCAAGGCGACTGCATGTTTTTTGGCAAAGTACTGTGTTTTGGCATGACTGCTACTTCGTATTGTATTCAAGGCATAACTAGAGTTATTTGAAGTATCTCAAAGTACAAACCAAAGAAATTACCAGCGTGGTCCAAAGGTCTGTAAGGTAAAATCCAAGAATCCAACAAAACAAAACCAGAGCGACCACCACGACTAAGGCTTCCAATTTTAATGAAACAGAAACATCAGTTTAAAACATACAGAAGGATAAGCGCTTTCACGTAGTTGACTACGCTTCATCAGATCCTAAATGACACTGCTCAAAAGACACTTTATATACCATCTTAATACTAAAACAAGTACATCAATTACAGCTTATTAAACAATCAAACAGCAACAATTAAAAACAGTTGAAACCAATAAAACAATCAGGACTTCTTGATTTTTCTGCTGCTCCTTGCTACTAATTCAGGTTTTATACAGACAACAACATTGTGTGTGTGTGTGTGTGTGTGTGTGTGTGTGTGTGTGTGTGTTCATGCATATTTGCAGAACCCTTCACTGATATGTGTTAATAATGGCAGACGTGTTTCAAAAACCCTCACCATTTGTATTTGATCAGAATATTGCAGAGAACTGGAGAATATTTGAGCAAGAGTACGATATTTTTATACAGGCAGCTTATTCTGACAAAGATGCATGCACCAGGGCATTCATTTTACTAAACCTAGCTGGGACAGAGGCCATTGAAAGAGAGTGTTCATTTGTGTATGCACCAACAGTTTGTGACAGAGGAGGTGAAAATAGTCATATTGTTATACAGGCTGAATCAAGGGAAGACTCCGAGTGTTTGAAGTGCAAGTTCAGGGAACTGTGTAACCCCCAGACAAATATTACATTAGAGAGACATTTGTTTTACACATAGCCCGCCTTAGGCTTAGGCCAACTAGGCAGCCGGCTAGGGTGCTGCTCTAGCAGGGGCATTTTTCCTGTAATCTGGATGGTATAGGTAGACCAGGATGGGGGCACAGGGTGGTGCTGGGGGGCTGTGGAGACCTTTTGCCTAGGGCACCAGTTGACCAAAGGCCAGTCGTGGTTTTACACAAGAGATCAGAAACCAGGGGAAACTTTTGCAGCTTATGTTACTGACCTGAGAAACAAAGCTAAAATGTGTCAGGTTGGTGACTTAAAAGATGAGATGATAAATGACAGGCTTGTGTGTGGTATTAATAGTGCTGCTGTGAGAAAGATTTTGCTTCGTGACAGTGATTTAATGTTGAGTAAAGCTATTGAGATTTGTCAAATCCATGAAGTTACAGAAAGGCACACATAGATAGTAATCTAGCCTTTGATCATCATGTGTCTACAGTGGTGAGGAAATCATTCTATGTTGTGCAACTTATAAACAAAGGTATGGCATCTAAGTCCAAGGAAGTCATTGTTCCACTGAATTCAGCATTCATCAGACCTATCATTGAGTAGTACAGTGCCTCCTTTGGTATGTACCTAACCAGGCATATCCAGCAACTGGAACGTCCACAGAGGTTCCTTACTAAAAGAATACAGGATGTAAGTAATATGTCCTATGCAGACTGTCTCAAGACCCTATCCCCGTATGCTGTTTCCTACAGGCTTTTGAGGGGAGATCTATGCCTGGCATACAGGGCATTGTCAAATCCCACTCTGATGGAGCTCCTGCATGTCCACAAAATAAACAGTGCCAGAATTACCCGTTCTAAAGACTTAAATCTTGCCTGTGATAAAAATAGGACCTGCTGGAGAAATAAGGATGTATCCCAGAGACTATGCCGTCTGTAGAACGGGCTCCCCATCCATGTGAAGCAGAGTTCCTCCCTAACCCAATTCAAGTGCAACTTGGACAATTGGATGGGAAACCGGAAATTCATCACTGGTTTGGCAACTATGTCTCTAATGCAAACAGGTAACTTGTAAATGGTTCATCTCCCCGGCCCATGCTTACACTTGTCAAGGGTATCGGTATTTGTCAGAGATTTGGGATGCATGGCTAGGCTTAAAAAGGCCCTTGTGGTCGTTAGCCTAGTAAACACCTATGAATCTAAGTATGCTTACAAGTGATAAGAGCATGGTTTCAGCAGGCTCCAGAGCAAATGTAGACAGCATGCAACACGTGGCAAACAAAAGCAGGCTTAAGCACATGGCAGCTACAGCCCCTGCTGGTTTTCATGGGAAACCACATAGTTTTCCAGCAAGTTCTAAGAAAGGATCATGCTCTGTGCAGTACAAGCATGAATCAGCAAAACCCAAATCCAGCTTTATTGTTAACTGTGGCAATTGTGGTGCCAATCATGAGTCTAAAAGAGAGAAATGCTTAGCATTTGGTCAGCAATGCCACAAGTGTAAAAAAATGAACCATTTTCAAAAGTTTTGCAAATCAAGTAAACCTCACACAGTTATAAAGGAGGGTCACTCAAAAGGCAAGTTGATCATATAGAGAGCTGCAGCTCTGCTTTCTACGTAGATGGTGTATCAGTAATTGGTGAAAAGGTTGATTCAGTGAATTTGTTGGCAAAGAAGAAAGTGTTTTGTACTGTTCGGATCAATGGTGAAACCACCAAGCTCAAAGTAGATCAATGGTGAAATCACCAAGCTCAAAGTAAACACAGGTTCAAAGTGTAATGTTATGTCAGCAGACACATTTGCTAAGGTAAGAGCTGGTGAACAACTCAATGTGGCTACTAGTGCAAAACGTGTTGGTTATGGATAAACTCAAACTGAAGGCTCAGTAGTGCTTTCATGTTATTTGGCTAGGAACTGTTACATTATTGGGTCTCAAGAGACAGTTTGAGAATGAATTTGCTTTCTTTTACCAAAGAAGTTAATCATATAAGCACATATCCTAGTTCAACGTTTTCTGAAACCATTTTCTCAGAGTATGCTGATGTTTTCAGTGACATGTTGGGCAAACTTCCAGTTGTGTATTCTGTGAAGTTAGACCCAGAGGTCATTCCAGTGGTCAGACCAGCAAGAAAAGTTGTGATAACTATGCAGGATAAAGTAAAAGCTCAGCTGGATAAAATGGTGCAGGAAAGTGTAATGTATCCAGTTATAGAACCAAATGAATGGGTGTCGTCCATGGTAGCAGCCCACAAAAAAGGTTCAGATGAAATCAGAATGTGTGACACGAGCCTTGGAATGCCTTAATGTAAGGAAGTATGGATCTGTTTTTATTCATGTCGGTACAAATGATATCACCCACAAGGATTCTCTGACTATCAGTAGGGAACTGACAACCCTCTTAAATAGTATAGCTTATACTGGTGTTAGGACATATTTTTCATAAATCACCTGTAGAAAGGACAGTCAGATCAGTGTGAATGAAAATATTTTTTGGGTAAATACCTACATGGAAAAAATGTCTTGTTTTAAAAAATGGAAATGTGTAGAGCATCCAAGCCTAGTTTTGGGCACACGTGTTCAGACAGGATGGTGTGCATTTGTCAAGATCAGGGAAGATAATTTTTTACAGCAGATATTTTGCAGTACTTGACAAACACTAGGCAGGATTTTTGCCAGGTCGAAAATTTAACAGTTCACAGGTAGCAAAATTTGATGCGTCTCTGATGGTTGTTAATGCTAGGAGCATTAATAATAACGTTTTTTTATTGGAAAATGTGCTACGTTCCCACAAGATTGATGATGATGTTTGTGAAACATGGTTAAAGAACAATGACTGGAAACCAGTTCTTTCAGGGTATAAATGTTTTTACTGTAACAGACATTCTAACAACAAATGAGGTTGAGGTGTTATAATAGGGATTAAAGATAGCTATGGGACCTGTGATTATTACATGTTCAGTGATAATACTAATAATATAGACTGTGTAACTCTAACAATAAAGACAACCCTGGAACATATAACAATCATTGGAGTGTATAGACCACCAAAGTCAAGTGCAGATGACCTAGAGGAATTCATACATTTCTTGCATGAAACAGGAAGGAAGAATAATATTAATTGGGGACTTTAAATTTACCAGAAACAGACTGGAATAATATTGATTCAACATTAATAAGGAAATTATTCACAGCGTATATTCAGGAACAACAATTGCTTCAGATTGTAAACAAAAATACCAGGGGATGGAACAAACTAGACATTGTTTGTGTTCTCAAAGAAAGTACTGTTACTTCAAGTCAAGTTTTACCACAATTGCTGTATAGTGATCACGGGGTTATAAAGGTTAATTTGCTGCTAGATAATTCTGCCAAACTGAAATCTAAACCAATGCCCAGAAGATTAATTGCAGATTATAAGAAAAACAGTCACTGTGTAAAACTAATTAGAGTGAGATGTTCAGTGGAAAAACTGCAGAAGGAATGTAGAAAGTTTTGAAAGAGAAATTGTTTGAGTACAAAAAATAAAAAAAAATGTGTAACATCAGGATCTAGGCATACAACATCAGGGGGATATATTTCCATAAGAACAAGATATCTGATTAAGGTGAGAGACAAAAATATAAGAAATGGAAGAGAGGTCGAACTACAACTTTGAAAACTGAAATAAACAACCTGGACAAACAGATTAAGTATAGTGTGAGACAAGATCAAGAAAAAGTTGAAGAAAATTTATATAAAGATATTGAGCATAATAGGAAACTTTTTTATAGATACAGAAAATGTGGAAGGGGTAAAGACACACAACTTGATAAACTGTGTGCAGATTCCAAAATGTATTCTCAGACACAACAGATTATAGATGTATTTACAAAATCTTATGCAAAACAGATTGGTTCCACAAACAGGGTGATAACTTGTGAGTGACAGCCAGTTAACTCCAGATACTGGAATAAAATTAGATTATATTGAAAAAGAACTGCACAAACTGGATCCAAACAAAGCACAGGGAGGAGACGGAATTAGTAACAAAGACCTGAGAACACTTCAGCAAGAATTTACAGTACCATTATATCTATTATTCAGTAGGTCATATAAATATGGGGAGATTCCTCAAGATTGGAGTCATGCACTTATTAAGTCTGTCTTTAAGGGAAAGGGGTGTAGGACAAACTCAGTCATATAGACCCTTAAGTCTACTTTCCTGTTGTGGAAAATAATGGAGAAGAAAATACTGGGTAAGTTATTGACAGAACTGGGTAGATTGGGACCTGAAACCATATATCAGCATGCATATGTTGAAAACAGATCTATTACCACATGTAACATGATGTTCTATAACAAAATAATAACAGCTATGAATGAAACATTGTGATGTGATGTAATTTATATAGATTTAACTTCAGCATTTGGCAGGGTCATACACAAAACACTGATCAATAAATTAGTACAACTAGGTATTGATGTACTGTTGATAAGATGGATAGCTGCATGGCTTTCAAATAGGACATGGCAAGTATCATATAGCAACTGGACAGGTGAAATCCTTGGTTACAGTCAGGGTGTCCCACAGGGCTCTGTCCTTGGCCCTTACTTGTTTAGATTGTATCTTTCAGACCTGACTTTTTCATCTGAGGTGTTCTACAGTCTATATGCAGATGACCTGAAAGTGGGTAAACTGATTACATGTGTTACAGATAAGGCATGTCTGCAAAATAACTTTACTAAATTGACCATTTGGGCACAGAAGAATAATATGTTGATAAATGCATAAAAAAATAAGCATATGAGATTTGGGAGACATAAATTGAAAGGTGAACATTTAATACAGCACACAGTGATTAAAACTTTAGACTCATTTAAGGACTGGGGATATGGGTAGATTCAGCTATGAGTTGTTCTAATTATGTTAACCAATTGGTTAATGATAGTTATATAACTATAGATTATATAAAAAGATTTATAAAGTCTAGGAAATCAAAAATAATGAAGTCATTGTTTGTTAGTTACATTAGACCCAAACTTGAGTATGGAATAACAATATGCAAACCCTATAGGAAAACAAGCAGGAGTAAACTGGAAAGAGTACAGCAGAAATATACCAAGGGCATTCATGGATGTGAAAATTTATTATGAAAGACTAAAATATCTGAACTTGTACAGTGTCTCTTACAGATATCTAAGAGGAGATCTTATTCAGGTATATAGGGCATTTAGAGACAACTACCTCTGGGAATGTTTGGAGTTACCAAAAAGTACTAGAGAATCATCAGACAACCTATGTAGAAGATTCAGTAGGAATGAGAAGTGTACTATTTGGCTCTCTGTCAGAGTAACCGATGCATGAAACAGACTACCCAATTACATTAAAGCAAGTACTAGTTTAGATAATTTTAAGAACAGCCTGGACACTTATTATGGAAACAAGCTAATGCCCGTGCTTGAAATATTTGTATGTATGCATGTATAGACCCAAGAGATTTGAACAAAGGATTAAAGAGACCGCATCATCCAGTGTGTACAGTCAAAGAAGTCGCAGTCCTAATACCGAATGCCACTGTTTTTTCTGTCTTGGATGCAAAAAGTTAATTTTGGCAAGTGATGCTTAATCGCAAATTCTCATTACTGACTACTTTCAGCACCCCGTTTGGCAGACATAGATTCCTAAGGATGCCATTTGGAATAAATTCTGCAAGTGAAGTCTTCCAGCGTGCAATGGAGCAAATTTTTTCAGGTTATCCTTGTGCCATAATAGTAGACGACTTATTGGTTGGAGGCAATGGTGAAGCAGAGCATGACAGAAACCTTAAGAAAGTTCTAGACAGTGCACGTGAAGTGAACTTAAAGCTCAGTCCTTCGAAGTGCAAATTCAGACTACCAGAAGTTACATATGTAGGTCATTTATGTACTAATACTGCCTTGCGACCAGACCATTCCAAGCAAGCAGCTATTCTTGAGATGCCAGCACCAGATAATGTTCTGGTTCTACGTTTTCTTAGTATGGTCAACTATTTTGGCAAGTTCATACCAGATTTCAGTGACAGCACCTTTGAGAGAGCTGACGTGCCAAAATGTTATATGGTCTTGGTTGGAATAGCACCAGAAGCCGTTTGAAGACCTTAAGCAGAAAATTGCGACCCCACCTACATCAAAATACTATGATGTCAATAAACCAGTAACTCTTTCCTGTGATGCTTCAAAATCTGGTCTTGGCCCAGTTATTCTTCAAAAAGGCAGACCAGTAGCCTATGCATCTAGAACTCTTACCCAGACTGAAATGCAGTATGCTCAAATTGAGAAAGAACTTTTAGCAATAGTATTTGCATGTTCAAAGTTTCATGATTTTATATATGGTCGAGCTATTCAGACTGACACTGATCACCAGCCTCTAGTTACTATTCTAAACAAGCCTATGCATTCAGCTCCAGCGAGATTACAAAGAATGATACTCAAATTGCAAAATTACAACTTCAAAATGGTCTATACAAAAGGCAAACTTCTTTATCTGGCTGTTACTTTATCCAGATCACCCAGAAATACAACTGAACAGCTTGATGCAGAGATTTTTGACTTTGACGTAATGGAAGTGCGTAATTTGTCTACCACAAGACTTGAGCTGAGGAAGATCATACAAAGACTAATCCAATTTTGCAAAAGCTCAACCACTACAATAATGTTCGATAGGCGTCAACGCAATCTAGTGTACTACCTGAAGTACAAACTTACACTTCTTACAGAGATGAGATGTTGATGGAAGAATGCATTATTTTCAAAGATCCTAAAATTGTTATTCCTGCTTCCTTACAACATGAATATATCCAGATTTTGCATCAGGGTCACCCAGGTACCGAATCTACCAAAAGAAGGGCAAGAGAACTAGTATTTTGGCCTTCGCTAGTAAAAGACATTGATAAAGTGCTTTCTTTTTGTTCAGTATGCAATAGTACTAAACCACATTTGCAAAGAGAACCACTTCAGCTAAGTCAATTCATAGGTTCATAGGTAGGTACTAGGCTATTGGCCCTAGGGCCCATACAAGCCTAGCCAAAAAATGTACCCTGGCTTTCGCCACCCAAGAAAATAATTTTCCTGTACCCCTGTCGAGCAGAGCCACAGAAGTGATCCCCGGGGTGAATTTCCCATTTCCCATCCAATCAAGATTTTTCTTGAAGAGTGCTAATGAGGAGCTCTGTTTGACATAGATAGGTAGTTTGTTCCAGAGTATGGGAAGTGTCTGGGACAGGAATCTATCCCTCCAGAATGTTCTGTTTATTGTGGTGACAAGGTTTAGGTCCCTAGAGTGTGTAGCTCGGAGGGATTGGGATTTCTTTAAGTGGAGCATGTCCAACAGCTCTGGGTTTGACATAGCTTTGTATGTTAGGCAGAGATCGCCCCTGAGTAGGCGATATGCGATGGAGTAAAGCTGTAGTTTTTTGAGATGGTCTGCATAGGGCATCTGTTTGAGGCCAGTAATCCTCTTTGTGTGGTATTTCTGTGGTCTTTCCAGTTGTTGTAGATGTCTTGTGAGGTACATACCAAAAGGGGCGTTGTACTCTATAATGGGTCTAATGAGTGATGAGTAGAGGGACTCAATGACTTACTTTTATCTGGATGAGAATCCTTTTGTGATGAGATGAGCCACGTAGAAGGATTTCCTGACCACTGTGACGATGTGATTATCAAAGGAGAGACTACTGTCCACCTGTGTCCCAAGGTCTCTTATCACATTTTCGGCATTAAGTAGACTACCAGCTATGTGATAGTTCATGGGTACAGAGTTTTTACCAAAGGGGATGACAATACACTTTTTGGCATTGAGCTTCAGGCCATGGCTTTGACACCAGGTATCTGTCTCAGTGAGGCCCTTTTGTAGTTTGTCCGCATTGTTAGGAGTTTCGATTATGGCTCCTAGTTTGCAGTCATCTGCAAACTTTGTTAGCCAAGGACCTTCTGTGTTGGCCTGCACTTCAGAGAAGTAGATAACAAACAGGAGAGGACCCAGGACTGAACCCTGTGGTACTCCACTTGTCACTGGTCTGATGTCGGATTTGGAATCCGCTACTTTCACAGTGTGGGTTCTGTCAGTGAGCCAGTTGGCAACCCATCTTGTGACATAGGGATTTATACCTAGTTTAGTGAGCTTATCTATAATTCCAGAGTGGGGGATGGTGTCGAAAGCCTTGGCGAGATCTAGATAAGCTGTGTGAACCATTTTACCCTCATCTATGGCTTTGGTGACTGCTTCAAAGAAGTCAGTCAGGTTTAGGAGACATGATCTGCCTTTTACAAATCCAAACTGGGTAGGGTCCAGAGTTTGGAGATTACCAATGTCTTTGTTTATGAGTTCCACGATGATACATTCCATGGCCTTGCAGACCAGGCTCGTCAGGCTAATGGGGCGGTAGTTCCCGGGGACCGTCGTGGCTCCCCCTTTGTGGAGTGGGATAACCGTCGTGGTGTGCCATTCAGTGGGTAGAAAGCCTGAGGTGAGGCTATGATTGAACATGGTACTTAGGTAGGGTGCCAGTTCATTCTGTAGTTCGTGTAGAACGCAGCCTGGGATATTGTCAGGTCCCATGGATGCTGTGTTCTTGGCTTTGGAGAGTGTTTTTGTTTACCTGTGCTGCCGTGATTACTTTGCATTCTCCCGGTATAGAGATGGGCCCTCTAGGGGGTGAGAGGGGGGTAAAGTTAGCACTGAACCTATCTGCTAGGATGTTGGCAATATCAGTTGGTTCTGTATATTTAGTGCCATTGTGCTGTAACTCAGAGCAGATCTGAGTGTTCCCATTTAGATTCTTGACATAGCTATAGAATGCTTTGTGGTTGTCTTTAGAGTCAGTGGCAATTTTGTTTTCGTAACTAGCTTTGGAGGATTTTATGAGGGATCTCAGCTTCTTACTGAGGTTGACCAGGGAGTTCCTCCAGTCATGGGATTTTACTCTTTTGCAACAGTTTCTTTCTTCTGTTGTAGAGTTTGTTTATGGCAGAGGACCACCAGATTGGCTTCCTTTTTTTGGAGGATAACATCTTGGTTCTATTAGGGATAGCATGATCCATGCACTCGTGTAAGTGCTTATAAAGTGCATGTGTGTAGGATTCGGCAGTCATACCTCTATTGTCCATCTGCATGGGTGTCATGAAGTTTTTCACTTCTGTCTTAAGAAGTGTGAAGTTGGCTTTGGAGAAGTTTTTTACAGTGGTTTCCCTAATTGGAGCTGGGGGTGGGATGTGGATGTCTAGGCTGATTAGCTTGTGGTCGGATCTGACCAACGAGGAATTGACCTCTGGTGTGGAACACCAGTTTCCCATGTTGGTAATGACCAGGTCTAGGATATTACTGCCCCTGGTGGGGGTGGGAATAAGTTGATCCAAGGCATTGGAATTTATGAATTCTAGAAAACGTTGAGCAAAAGAGTTGGTACATGAGTAGTTTTCCCAGTTAATGGTGGGGTAGTTGAAATCGCCCATTATTAGGGTGTTGGGTTGTACCCTAATACTTTCCAGTGTATCAAGAAATGAGGAATGTGAATCCTGGGGCATGGTGGGGGCTCTGTAGCAAGCTACAATTTGGATTGCGGTCTTGCCCAGAGTTAGTTGCACTTGGATAATCTCGGATGCATTATGCTGTGCAACTAGCCTGGAGGTGTGGATATCCTTAATGAATATGGACACGCCTCCGCCTTTAGTGCATCTTTCTGGGTTAGGTGGCTGAAAGGTGTGGTATGAATTGAAGCCTGGTAATGCAGAGGTGCTCTCTGGAGCTTTGAACCAGGTCTCTGTCACTGCACAGATGTCAATGTTCTCCATTTTAAGGAGTGCCTCGAGTTAGTGCATTTTGAGGTTTAGACTTCTAGCATTGAGTAGCATTACCCTCAGAGTTTGCTTGCTTGTACCTGTTACGGTGGTGAATTTGTCATTTGAACCTTGCCTAAAAAAGGCACTATAGGGGTGGCAAGAGCCTTAGCCAGTATCCGGAATCCTAAGGGTGACAGGTGCAGGCCATCTCTGGCAAAGCATCGTGGACTGTTTATCATGTTGTCCCAGGCAGACAAATACTGGATCCCCTTAGAATGACACCATAAGCTTAGCCAATTGTTTAAGTCAATCATTTTGTCCTTGTACTGTGGTATCATTCTGGGTGATGGCAGGATGCTACACAGGGTTAGGGTCATACCTGCCTGGGATACAAGATCGGAGAGCTCCTCCATGTCTCTTTTCATGTAGTCCAGGGAGGTACGTCTCAGGTCATTCACACCAACGTGGACAATGACAGTGTCATATTTGTACTGATTGTGGAGTGACCTGAGTGCATACGTTATGTGGTGGATCCTGGCACCTGACAGGCAGCTGACAGTAACTTTCTCCTTGTTTAGTCTAGTGAGTGGAACATCAGTGTGCCTGACAATAGAGTCACCTTTGACTTGAGTGTTGGGTACGTTGTTTTGCCTTATGGGCTGTGGTTGAGTGGCACACTGAGTTTGTGGGGTATGTGTCATCTGGGTTGTGTTGATGGGTTGGAGTTTGCTTGCGTTTATGCTTTGGATGTCCCTGATGCTTGGGCAGGTTTTTATTGAGAGCCTCCGCAAATGTAGGTGTGTGTTTTGTGTTTCTATCTATGTGTTTTGGTGGTGTACGTTTTGAGGGACTATGTGATGAGTGTGGTGTGGTGCAAGTGTTTACCTTCTCCTCTTGACTGTCTAGTCCAGTCTTGGGTGAAGAGAGCTTTGCTTCCAGTTTGGCTATATAAGTGCATCTCTCGCAGGTTGTAGTGTTGGGTGGTAGGAGGAGAGGGTTGTCTGTGTACATGAGGCAATTGCTGCATTGCCCCAAGATGCCCAGATTCATCAGGTAGACAGGAGAAATCACTGGGAGCTGACCCTTAGACATACCTGGATAAGTGCTTATTTATTAAGTACTAAAAACTGCTTCCCACTAGACAAGTGAGGAAAGTTGAGTGCTGTAGTAATTTGCAGCTTATGTAGTGCTTACAATGAGTTCTGAGCAAGTGCTGAGTTCATGTGCTGAGTTCAAAGTAACAGATTTGAGTGCTGAAACTAGAAAACTGGCTAGTTATAAGAAACAAAACTAAGCTAGAAGGCTTCCCGCCAACACAGAAGGGCTTGGGGGCTCAGAAGCCTACAAACAGTCTAGACCACTTAACAGGAAAGGTAAGAAACAAGTTTAATTTTTTTTTTGTTCTCTTTCCCTGATGCTCTCTGTGTACACAGTAGGAGTGCCTGAAATCAGAATATGATCCCACTGCACTCAGTTGAGTGAGCAAATGAGATGGGCCCAGAAGGAGTATCCAAACACAAATTTACAAGAGGGGTGGGCAGTTTCAAAGCCACCAAGATTAACACCAAAACAGAAACAGGGAGGGTGGGTGGGAAAACTAACTGAAGAACGGAGTCAAAACTTCCAGTTCAGTTAATAATCATGCAACACAGTTAAATCAATTTAAATACTGTATTATTTGAAAAAAAGTGCAGATAAGGTACTTAAATTCTCTTATACATCCAGTTGAATACAGCTAGATCTTAGTCGGCCAAAGCTGAGGCTTTTAAGCAGAAAATATTTCAAACTGTACCACTTAAATAGGCAAGGGCAGGAAATCAAAGAATGTGGCTACCCTCACACCTGCAATTACTAACAAATAATAAAATTCAAGCAAGCACTAACTGAAAAACAGAGTCAAAACTTCCAGTTCAGTTAATAATCATGCAACACAGTTAAATCAATTTAAATACTGTATTATTTGAAAAAAGTGCAGATAAAGGTACTTAAATTATCTTATACGTCCAGTTGAATACAGCTAGATCTTACCCGGCCAAAGCTGAGGTTTTTAAGCAGAAAATATTTCAAACTGTACCACTTAAATAGGCAAGGACAGGAAATCAAAGAATGTGGCTACCCCCACACCTGCAATTACTAACAAATAATAAAATTCAAGCAAGCACTAACTGAAGAACAGAGTCAAAACTTCCAGTTCAGTTAATAATCATGCAACACAGTTAAATCAATTTAAATACTGTATTATTTGAAAAAAGTGCAGATAAAGGTACTTAAATTCTCTTATACGTCCAGTTGAATACAGCTAGATCTTAGCTGGCCAAAGCTGAGGTTTTAAGCAGAAAATATTTCAAACTGTACCACTTAAATAGGCAAGGACAGGAAATCAAAGAATGTGGCTACCCCCACACCTGCAATTACTAACAAATAATAAAATTCAAGCAAGCACTAACTGAAGAACAGAGTCAAAACTTCCAGTTCAGTTAATAATCATGCAACACAGTTAAATCAATTTAAATACTGTATTATTTGAAAAAAGTGCAGATAAAGGTACTTAAATTCTCTTATACGTCCAGTTGAATACAGCTAGATCTTAGCTGGCCAAAGCTGAGGTTTTTAAGCAGAAAATATTTCAAACTGTACCACTTAAATAGGCAAGGACAGGAAATCAAAGAATGTGGCTACCCCACACCTGCAATTACTAACAAATAATAAAATTCAAGCAAGCACTAACTGAAGAACAGAGTCAAAACTTCCAGTTCAGTTAATAATCATGCAACACAGTTAAATCAATTTAAATACTGTATTATTTGAAAAAGTGCAGATAAAGGTACTTAAATTCTCTTATACGTCCAGTTGAATACAGCTAGATCTTAGCTGGCCAAAGCTGAGGTTTTTAAGCAGAAAATATTTCAAACTGTACCACTTAAATAGGCAAGGACAGGAAATCAAAGAATGTGGCTACCCCCACACCTGCAATTACTAACAAATAATAAAATTCAAGCAAGCACTAACTGAAGAACAGAGTCAAAACTTCCAGTTCAGTTAATAATCATGCAACACAGTTAAGTCAATTTAAATACTGTATTATTTGAAAAAAGTGCAGATAAAGGTACTTAAATTCTCTTATACGTCCAGTTGAATACAGCTAGATCTTAGCCAGCCAAAGCTGAGGTTTTAAGCAGAAAATATTTCAAACTGTACCACTTAAATAGGCAAGGACAGGAAATCAAAGAATGTGGCTACCCCCACACCTGCAATTACTAACAAATAATAAAATTCAAGCAAGCACTAACTGAAGAACAGAGTCAAAACTTCCAGTTCAGTTAATAATCATGCAACACAGTTAAATCAATTTAAATACTGTATTATTTGAAAAAAAGTGCAGATAAAGGTACTTAAATTCTCTTATACGTCCAGTGGAATACAGATAGATCTTAGACGGCCAAAGCTGAGGTTTTAAGCAGAAAGCATTTCAAACTGTACTACTTAAATAGGCAAGGACAGGAAATCAAAGAATGTGGCTACCCCCACACCTGCAATTACTAACAAATAATAAAATTCAAGCAAGCACTAACTGAAGAACAGAGTCAAAACTTCCAGTTCATTTAATAATCATGCAACACAGTTAAATCAATTTAAATACTGTATTATTTGAAAAAAAGTGCAGATAAAGGTACTTAAATTCTCTTATATGTCCAGTTGAATACAGCTAGATCTTAGCCGGCCAAAGCTGAGGTTTTAAGCAGAAAATATTTCAAACTGTACCACTTAAATAGGCAAGGACAGGAAATCAAAGAATGTGGCTACCTCCACACCTGCAATTACTAACAAATAATAAAATTCAAGCAAGCACTAACTGAAGAACAGAGTCAAAACTTCCAGTTCAGTTAATAATCATGTAACACAGTTAAATCAATTTAAATAATGTATTATTTGAAAAAAGTGCAGATAATGGTACTTAAATTCTCTTATACGTCCAGTTGAATACAGTTAGATCGTTGCCGGCCAAAGCTGAGTTTTTAAGCAGAAAATATTTCAAACTGTACCACTTAAATAGGCAAGGACAGGAAATCAAAGGATGTGGCTTCCCCACACCTGGAATTACTAACAAATAATAACATTTAAGCAAGCACTAATTGAAGAACAGAGTCAAAACTTCCAGTTCAGTTAATAATCATGCAACACAGTTAAATCAATTTATATTCTGTATTAGTTGAAAAAAGTGCGGATACAGGTACTTAAATTCTCTTATACGTCCAGCTGAATTCTGAACTACTTTGGTCAACAGTAGCCACTGATATATTTTAGTGTAACAATCAGCATTACTTAATGTTGGTAGACTCTTATTCAAACTGGTTTGAGATCAATTTACTACCTAATCTGACGTCCACTTCTGTTATCACTAAGTTGAAACACCAATTCTCAGTCCATCGTAGTCCACACAGTTATTTCTGACAGTGGTACTCAATTTACTAGTTAGTTGGTTCAGAAATTTTCAAGAGAATGGGACTTTGTACATGTTTCTAGTAGTCCAGAATATCCACAGTCAAATGGACTAGCTGAATGTGCAGTACAGTGTGCAAAGCAATTACTTGAAAGATCAAAGCTTGATAATACCAGTGTATTTTTGAATTTACTTTATCTCAGAAACATACCCTGTGATGATGTACTTGGCTCGCCTGTTCAGAGACTTCTATCCAGGCAAACCAGAACAACACTGCCTATGGTTCCAGTTTACTGAGAACTAAAACTTAGAACAACAGAACCATTAGAGCCCATTTATTCAGGAAACGTTATATTCAGAAGTCCAGCTATGATAAATCAAGTAGATTTCTTCATCCATTGAAAGAAGGAGAGACGGTGAGGCTACAAACGGTGAACGGTTATGACCGGATTGGTCAAGTAACAGCTATATATTCCGAGCTGAGCTCCTACTTTGTAGAATCTGAGGGTGTAGAGTACAGGAGAAATCGCAGACATTTTCTTCCTGTACCAGAATCGATATCGCAGCATTGTTCCTGTGATACAGACTCTAGATCTTAGAGCAATCCTGACAGTGCTCCTTTTGCAGAATGTGTCTTAACTACTTCTTCCATTCCTGATGATGTTCCTGATGTCCCTAAGGTTGAACATTCAGTAGAGACAGTCCCAGTTGCTAAATCTATTTCTAAATTCTAAATTTTATGTCACACGATTTGGTCGTATTTCCAGACTTTGCTTGAAATACACAGTGACCTGGACATAACTATATATATGTATCTAGTTCTGTATAATTGAATGACAAAGAATTATTTGTATTGATTGCATGACCTATTTCTCAAAGAGGGAGGATGTAGAACAGAGTGTGTGTGCTGCATCTTTCAGAAGCGTTTCAAGGACTGAACTTGCATATAAATAGCAATCACTTGCTAGCTTCAGTGCCATTTTGAGAGTGCAGCCAACGAGTGAGCATGTATGAATGTAATAGCTAGTTTATGTATAAGTTTATCTAAGTTAAAGTTATTGAGCCTCAATCTTGATGTGTTTGTACATAATAAAGCTGCTTGAACAGAACCCACAAAGACTCGTCTATTACATCCTGACTAGACGAGCTACACAAGTGTAGGTTACTGTTCAAAAGAGGCTACTTGCTATAGTTCTCTCTATCCTTGGGCATCTCTGTAGTTTATGAGAAGTCAAATCTTCACCCGATGCACTCCATTTTGTATATTGGATTTCATTTGGACAATATAAATTGCTCAGGACAGAATCAAAACACTAAGACATCAGATTCAAAGTCTTTTGAAGTCTCCATCAGCACTGTTTGTACTTTTGGTACTTTGAGTGATGGCGTCAACTAGAGTTATGGTTCTCTTAGCATGCTTCTATGTGCGAATTCTACAGTGGCTTCTCAGAGTTCAGTGATTATTGTTCTTGGACCACCCAGTGATCCTTACAGTCGTAACTCAGCTGTGCAGGGCTCATTTAAAATTGTGGCTCACCTCTCCCACTTTCTCAGCAGTGAGACCATTTGTTCTTCCTCTTCTTAAGCGCTATGATCACCATAGATGCCTCCTGCTTTAGCTGGAGGAAGACATTTCAAGGGGAGGATGGTCCAAGGGACTTGGAATCAGACAGAGTCCAATTTTCACGTAAATGTTCTGGAGTTGAGAGCAGTCCTCCTGGATTTGTGGGAATTCCAGGACCAATTTCCATTCACTCAGACAACATGTTAGTGGTATAGTACTTGAACAAGCAAGGAGGATCCAAATCTTACTTCCCTTTGCCAAGAAGCCATGAGGTTTTGCCAGTGGATAATTACTTCATATCACTTTCTGATGGCAGTGCACATTCTGGGGATTCCAAGTATGGCTGCAAGGATATCTGAGTAGAATTTTTCAATTATCTCTGTATACTCCTCTCAAACTTGACCCAGCAGCTATAGCTTTAGTTAATCCAACTGCTGCTAAACATTGTTAATTCCAGTCCTTCCCTTTCTGGCAAAGATCATAAGCTCATAGGAGACTACTAGGCTATTGGCCTGGAGGTCATTTCAAGCATAGCTGTTTCATCCCAATGTAATATCATAAAAATGTTAGTTAATACCCAAGACTGCATTTGGTAATACCTGCCCATGTGTAGTAGGGTTGTGGGCGCTATCCCCGGTAAGAATTTACGGTGCCCCTTCCACTCGTCCAGGTTCCTCTTGAACACTGTCATAGATGTGCTGTGTCACATAAATAGGTAGCCTATTCCAAAGATGCAGCAGTCTTTGAGAGATAAATCTGTCCCTCCAGCATGTCCTATTTAAGTGACAGGCTATATTTATGTCCCTGGAATGGGTAGCCCTAGTTCCGTTAGATTTATGGATGTGCAGCAGGTTCATTTGTAACAGGTCATACTGGTTTGGGTCTGAGATTGCTCTGTAAGCCAGGCATAAGTGTCCCCTAAGAATTCTATACGATACAAAGTATAGTGACGGGGACTTTAGTTGGTCTGTGTAAGGCACGTGCTCTAGTCCCTTGATCTTCTTTGTTAGAAACCTCTGAGGTCTCTCCAATTGCTGCAGTTACTTTGTGTGGTACATGCCAACGGGGCATTACACTCAGTTATGGGCCAGATTAGTGCAGAGAATAGAGGAGCTATAACCTGCTTTGCTCTCGAGGCAATGTCTTTACTAATCGTGTGCTATGCAGAAAGCCTTCCTTACTACAGTAAGCAAATGGTAGTCAAAATTAAGGTCACAGTCAACTTGTGATCCCAGTTCCCTTACCACTTCATGGGTACTTAGGGTATCATCATTGATTCGATGATGTGAAGGGACATTGTTTGTGCAGAAGGGAATGCTGATGCATTTCTTTGCTTTCAGTTTGAGATCGTGACTAAGACACCTGTCATTGGTCTGCGTAAGACCCTACTGGAGTATACTGACATAATTTGGGGATTCAATAATTGCACCCAGTTTGCAGTCATCTGCAAACTTGGTCAGCCACAACCCCTTAGTTTTAATCTGAACGTCTGAGAAGTATATACCAAACAGCAGAGGGCCCAGCACTGATGCTTGTGGCACCCCATTGATAACAGGTCCGCTGGTTAATGTGGAGTCGCCCATTTTGATAGTGTGCATCCAGTTTGTGAGCCAGTTGGCAGCCCATCTTACAATGTCCGCTAAGTTTATCATTAATGCCCAAGTGTGGGATTGTGTTGAAAGCCTTTGACAAGTCGAGGTATGCTGTGTTCACAGATTTGCCCTCAGTGAGGGCCCTGGTCACATTTTCAAAAAAAGTCCACCAGGTTTAACAGGCAGGAGCTGCCCTTGACAAAGCTGAATTGGGTAGGGTCCAGGGTTTGGAGGTCACCTATGTCTTTATTTATGAGGTCCATAATGATATGTTCCATGGCCTTACAAAGAGGCTGGTCAGGCGTATGAGTCTGTAATTCCCTAGGTATATTGCTAGGCCACCTTTGTGGAGGAGAATAAATGTTGCTGTTCGACAAAGTCTGTGGTTAGACTGTGATTGAAAAGGGTACTTAATGGTGATGCTAGTTCATGTTTTAGCATGTTCAGTAGACAGCCTGGGATGCTGTCCGGTCCCATAGAGGCTGTGATTTTTGCCTTGGACAAGGCTTTGATGACCTGTTCTTCAGATATGTAGGTGGTGTTGGGGAGTTTGTGATAGGTTTGGAGGGGATAAGGGAGTGAAATTTTAACCAACCCTATCTGCTAGCAAGTTTGCTCTCTCTGTGGTGTCAGTGTGTGTGATATTGTTGGCCACCAGTTCTGCAAATGTTTGAGTCCTACCTTTTAAGCTACGTACATAGCTGTAAAAGGCTTTATGGCGATCCTTGGCTGTGCTTGCTATGTTTTTCTCAAAGAAACCCCTAGAAGATTTGACAAGTTATCTTATTTGCCTGTTGAGGCTGAGGACGGTGTTTTTCCATTATTGCGGTCTCACCCTTGTTTTCTTGGATAGCAGCTTTTTGCATTTATTGTAAAGTTTATTGATGCTGATGTCTACCATGGCGACTTGTTTTTACTTGGGGCTCTGGCTTTGATTCTTTCTGGTACAGCTGAGTCTATACACTTATGCAAGAGTTTGAGGGCTTTAGAGTAAGCTTCCATGTAGTTAACACTTCCAGCTGGGGGTGAGGCTTGGAATACATTTATACCTTCACCTAGGAGGGTATAATTGCCTTGGTGATGTTTTTTTAGTTTGATTTTGCCATTTGTAAGTTCTAGTGTTAGTGTCAGCTCGAAGGTGACTGATTTGTGGTCAGATTTAACTAATGAGGGTCCTACAGTTGAGGTAGTGTATCTGTTTGACATGTTAGTGAGGACCAGATTTAGAATGTTTGTTCCTCTTGTTGGGGTATGAACAATTTTGTTCTAGGGCATTTGCATTAACAATGTCAAGAAACCTTTGTGCTAGTGAGTTATGGGTAAGTAGGTTTCCCAGTTGCTGGTGGGATAATTGAAATCTCCCATAACCAGAGTGTTCGGCAATATTTGGATTGTCTCCAGTTTGGTCAAGTAGGCTTCATGTGCATCATGACCCATGGAGGGAGATTTATATCTAGCTGTGAAATTGAATCAGGGTCTTACCCACCATACCCTGAACTTGGTAGCTCCATGGAGTTGTCCAGTCTGACTAGACAGGAGATGAATTTATCTCTAATATAGATAGACAGGAACACCGCCTCCTTTGGTTGTCGCACATTCATTTTGCAGTCTGAAGGTGTGGAAGGCATCGTAGCCTTGCAAGACTGGAGTACGCTCTGAGGCCCTGAACTAGGTTCCTATGACTGCACACAAATCTACATCTTCCAGTGGTGGAAGTGCTCCCAGGGTGTGCAGTTTTTGGTTTAAGCTCCTACCATTCAGCAGCATAACCCTTATTTTGTTATGATTGGCAAATTTTACATCTGTAAATTTGTTTTCGAGACCTTTCCTAAAAAAAGGCACTGTGAGGGAGGCAAGAGCCTTTGCCAGCAGCCAAAAGCCTAGAGGTGCCAGGTGCAAACCGTCTCTGGCAAAGCAGCGAGGTTTGTCGACCATGGCTTCCCATACTGGCAAGAACTGAATCCCCATTGAATGACACCAAAAACTAAGCCAGTTATTGAGATAAATCATTTTCTGTTTATACTGTGGCACCATTTTAGGTGAGGGTAGTATGCTGCTCAAGGCTAGCGACATACCTGCCTGGGAGATGTACTTTGAGAGCTCAGTCGTGTCTCTCTTCATATAGTCCAGGGAGGTACATCTCACGTTGTTCACTCCAACTTGAACTGTGACATAGTCATAATGGTACTTGTTGCTGAGAGACCTGAGTGCATGCGTGATCTGACTAATCCTGGCACTGGACTGGCAGGTGACTGTGACTTTCTCCTTGTCCAGCCTGGTGAGTGGGACATCCATGTGTCTCCAGTTACTGAAAAATTTGTTTTTTTGAGTGTTACGACTTACGGGCTTGGTAGGTGAGACACTGGTGGTGCTATGTTTCATTGGTGCTGTGGGAACTGTGTTAGTTGTAGCAGTCTTGTGTTTTGGAGTTCTCTGGTGTTTCGATAGTTTTTTTTGAGAGAACCTCTGCGTATGTTGATTTTTGTGTTAAATGCGTACTATGTGTATGAGTAGTGGTACTATGTGCTTGTATAGTGGTGGGTGGGTTAACAACCTCTTCTATGTTACTGTTTTCAGTGCGAGAGAGCATGGATTCAAGATTCTTCGTGTAGATGCATCCCTCACACTCTGTACTAGAGTGAGATATTAGTAGAGGGTTGTCAATGTACATGAGGCAATTGCTACACTGCCTCAAGAGACCCAACAAGACAAGGTTAGCAGGAGAAACAAGTGTGGTTCAACTGTTCATAATGCTAGGTTGAAGACTTTTATCACTAAAGGGACTTTTCTGGATCGATCAAGGAGGAGCTCAGTGAATGGATATTTCTGCCAGTTTTTTTTAGGCTTCTACTCACTAACAGTATTTCTTTGACCAGGAAAGTACTAAGGATGATAGCTACACTAATGTGCTACATCTGCATGTAAGGGAAAACTGTTGAATTTATCTGTTTGGCTGTGGCACAGAATTGTGCAGCAGTGGAAGGTGCTGGGTAATGTGCAAGCAAGCAGAAACCTGCTCAAATGCAGGGCTTAAATACCAGAAGCTAAAAACTTGAAAAAAAAAACTTTAAAGTGGTCCAAAAGGACCAATGAGGATGCTTACTCCAAGCCCTATACTGACCACCCTTTACCAGACAGGTTCCAATCAGTAGAATCCTCTCACTAGAGTGCAGAAAGGCCCCTTTCTGTTTTTTTTTTTTTTTTTAACAGAGGTATCAAACTCCTATCATATTGCATGAAAGTTCTGGAGAGGGTGATTGATAAACGGATATGCAGAGTAGCAGAATGTAAGATGGGAGATCAGCAGTTTGGATTCAGATCAGGATGCAGCACAAATGACCCGAGGTTTGTATTGAGACAGATACTTGAGAAGAAGCTAGAGATGAGAGAGTCCAACTGGCCATTCCTAGACTTGGAGAAAGCATATGACAAGGTCCCAAGAAAGCTGATCTGGGCAGCACTGTGGATGTTTTGAAGTCCCAGAAACATTGGTAAAATTAGTGCAGGCTATGTACAAGGACCCAATGACTGAAGTACGAACAGTGTTCAGCCTCACAGAGGGGTTCCCATTGGGTGTGGGTGTACATCAGGGTACAGCTCTGAGCCCACTGCTGTTCATACTGGTGATGGACTACATTAGCAAACAGGTTGGAGGGGATGGATCAACAAAGCTGATGTATGCAGATGATGTGCCAGTACAGGCAGACTCTGAGCTAGAACTTCAGCAAAGGATAGGAGAATGGAATGCAAATCTGAGGGCACATGGGATGAAACTAAGCACAGGTAAGATGGTGGTAATGGCAGCAAACTGGGGAAATCAGAAGAAGCTGAGAATAGAGATAGAAGGCAAGATAGTGGAACAGGTAAGCAGCTTCAAGTATCTGGGAGGAGTAGTTGAGGAAAAGGGTAGTCTGAATGAAAAGGTCAAAGCTAGAATCAGAGGGGCTGCAGCCAACTGGCATAGAGTATCAGGTGTAGTCTATGACAGAAGAATGCCAAAGAAGCTGAAATGTAAGGTGTACAAGACAGTGGTGCGACCAGTACTACTGTATGGTATGGAAATTGAGCAGTAAAGGCAGAACAGTTGAAGAAGCTAGAAGTGATGGAAATGAAGTACTTGAGAAAGGTGATAGGCTGCACACTGTTGGACAGACGAAGAAATGAGGACATAGGAGCAGAAGCCTAAGTAGCTCCAGTTGCAGAAAAGATTAAAGAGAACAGATTGCGGTGGTTTTGGGCACATGTGTAGAAAAGCAGAGGACAATCTGGTGAGAAAGATTTGAGACAGACAGGAAGAAGGTAAGAGGAAGCGAGGACATCCAGCAAAGAGGTGGATGGGATTGTGTGAAAGAAGATCTGCGACAGTCAAGCATAAGTGTTGAAAAAGGCAGGATTGTGGCAATGAATCGAGAGAGATGACAGTTAACACAATATCCTGACCCCATGTAGAAAAATAGGAAAAAGCAGGGCTGATGATAAGTATGGGAAAAAGTTATGCTTCTGCAAATTTGATTTTCAGAACTTTGAATTGCCAGGCTTATGTGTTAAAATGTACTCTTACAAACTGTGAAATTATGAAGAATGTTTTGTCTGCAGCTCCTTCTTGTGTGGAAGAGTTTGCTTTGAATTGTTTAGTTTCTTCCATTTCACAGGTCACAACTCCATTAAAGTGTGTTTATTATTCTGTAGATACTTCTTCCAGGGCTGTGGCTACTGGTCCTGTATTGAGGAGGTTTGCCTGGCTGCATTCTCAGGACCTCCCAGAAGATGTAAAAAAAATGACATTTTAAATTCTCATTTGGCTAGAGAGTTAGAGAGTAAAGCCGCGGTAGTGTTGTTGCCTCACAGCAAGAGGTACTCCCATTCGATTCTTGGCTGGAGCGCATACTGTGTGGAGTCTACATGTCCTCCTCGCGGTTGAGTGGCATTCGAAAGAAATGCGTGAATGGGTGTGCCTTTGTTGAAGGTTGGGCGTCGGGTTGGCAACTTGGCACCGTAAAAATCTGCTGCCAATCATTAGCGGACCAGAGTTCCACTGTGGTGACCTCTAACCGGGAAAAGCCGAAAGAAGAACAAACATTTGGCTAGAGCGTTAATTTTTGGACCCTCTGCTGCAGAGGTCATCAAAGATGTAATGCAAGGGGTAAACTGATTCTGGGAACCTCTCAGAATTTTCATCCCTGCTTCTCCAAATTTTTCAAGAGATTCTGTAACCTCCTTCTCCAATTTTGGTAAGAATCAAAATAAGTGGTCATAACAAAATGCTGGTAAATGGATGTTTAAGAAGCAATGCCTAGGATATTCCAAAGAAGTAGGCAGGAACCCCCCCCCAAACAAAAGACAGTCAAACCATTCAGAATGACTATTTAAGGAATCATGCCCCCTTCCCCCATGCTGGCAGCCCCTTATCCCTTCTGGAAAGTCTGACTCTCCTTTTCTTTCTTTGTCAACAGATAGTTTCAGACAAATGGATTCTTAAAGGTTATTCATCAAGGTTACAGATGGACATGAGAGGAAATTCCTCCCTTTCAGGGATTAATTCCTCATCCACCAGACCAAACTCCTGTATTTTCCCCTGTCCTTCAACACATGTTGTTTCAGAGATTAATAGAGCCAATTCCTGCTTCCCAGTTTGGGAAAGGTTTTTACTCATGGATATTTTTGGTTCCAAAGAAAGAAAATGCCTGGTGAACAGTTTCTGGATATTTCTTTCATAAAACAGTTATTGATGGCACCCATGTTCAAAATACTGTCACTTACCAATCTGTTACCCTTTCTGCCTCATTTAAGCTTTCTAGTAACACTAAATTTAAAAGATTCTTATCAAATTCCTGTACGTCCAGACTTCAGGGGTTTCTTAAGGTTTTATATGCCTGGATCTCATTATCCATTCTCTGCCTCACCCTTTGGATTATCCACTGCACCAAGAGTGTTCACAAAGTGTCTAGCTCCAGGTGTAGCTCATTACAGGCTACAGGCTATCCACAATTTTCCATAGTTAGATGATTTGCTTATCTTTGCAGAGTCTTTTTCAAAGTGTCAGGAATTGTCTTGGGTGAGAGATCTCTTATATAAACCGGGATTCCAAAAGAACATTCAAACTTCTTGTGTGTTTCTGAGGTTTCCACTCAGACTTCGGTTAATGCAAGGGAATACTTCAGGATTATGGATCTCATGGCATATATGATTCTCATGATACCCCTGGCAAGACTCCAAATAAAAAAAGATACAGTGCTATCTGAAGTCTCTCTGATCCCAGCACCAACACCCATTATCCTTTCAAATTCCAGTTCTAGAAATCCTAAATCCAGGATTCTTCTTCTGTGTCCCTGCTCCAAAGCAGTCAGACATCACAGTTGCTTTAGAGTTTGCCTGGGGAGCAGTACCAAATGGAATAAAAGTGATGGGTATCTGGACAAAAAGGACAGATGCAAAACACATAAACATCAAGGATATGCTTGCTGTTATTAAGGCACTCAGTTCTCTGAACTATTTCTGTTGCCAAGACCTCTTTCAAGTACTGGTACAGAAACAGGCAAGGGGGAACCAGGTCTTACCCCCTTTGCATACTAGCCATGTTAGCTTGGGATTTTGCTTTACAGCACAATCTCACTGTACAGACATCACACATTCCATCAGAGTGGAACTGTTTGACAGACAAGCTGAAAAGGATAAAGCCAGACCATCAAGAATGGAAATTAGATTGGGGTCTTCTAAGATTTGATCCAGCTGTGGGGAGTTCCACAAGTAGACCTTTTTGCCTCCTCTCTGAACAATCAGTTGGCAAAATCCTGCTCTATGACTGCATGCAAGAAAGCCTGGAAGACAGATGCCTTTTCTTTTCCATGGATAAGAATGTTCTTATATGCTCTTGCACCCTTTCCACTGATATCCAGGATATTTCTGAAGATTCAGAAGGAATCCCCTAGAAGGTCATGGTTTTCATTTCTTTTGGAATTGGCCAGCAGCAATTACCAAAAGCTACCTTTTTGAATGTATTTGCTCCCACAAGAGCAGGGATGTTTGACACACCATCTTCAGTTGACTGCCTGGTTTATAGTGTCTTAATACCTTTTAAAGTATCAGTTTTCCAAGGATGTGCAGCAGGTACAAATGGAGACAATAAAGTCTGCTTCTAGAAAATAATATATAAGTAATTGAAAAAGATTTTCTGGTTCTTGCCAACATCATTACCAGCACCCATTCAGGGTAGTGTTTCTCTGGTTTTACAGTATTTGTGTGACTTTTATCCTCTAGCCTAATTTACTCCTCTGTCAAGGTTAGTTTGTTGACCATTTCAGCATATCTGCCTATGGGTCCTTCTCTTTCAATGCATTCTCATGTTGGAATGTTTTTGAAAGGGGTGTTGCATAAGAGACCCTTAAGAAAATGGGTAGCTCTTCCTTGGGATCTTAATGTTGTGTTATAGAAACTTACACCTGCTCCATTTGAACCAGCTCATCTGGATGACTTGAGGTTTTGTTTTACTGATTGCTCCATCCTCTGTAAGTAGGATATCTGAGTTGCAAGTTGTGATGTTGGGTTGTCTGTATTTAATTGTTCACAATGACAGGTTTTCATTCTGAACTAATCTTTCATGTATGCCTAAGGAAGTACCCAAGTACAAAACTGTCCATCTCCTGGTTTTCTTTTCTGAACCCAAAAATGAAGGAGAAAGGATACTGCACACTTGGATGTTCACAGACAACTCTGGTACTATATTGAAGGAATAAAATATTTTTGATCTTCTGATCAGTTATTCATTTCTTGTGAAGGTGAGAAGATGACTTGTGCCTAAGCAATCAATTTCCAAAAGGTTGTCTCATACTGTTGCCTTTTGATCTTCCCACCACAACAGAACTATTCCAAGCCAGGTCAAGGATCAGTGTACCAGGGCCTTGGCTTCATCAGTGACTTTTTGGAAAGGGTTAGATTCCTGAAGTATTCTAGAAACACCAACTTGGTCCTCTGTACATACTTTTACAAAGCACTACAAGCTTGATTCCTTCTCTAGGTCTTGATCAAAATTTGCTCAGACCATTCTCCAGGGGCCTCTATCCTTCCCCTTCTGCCTCCAAGATGAAGTAAACTAGGGTAGTCTACCCGTATTGCTAAGGCTACTGTGGCAGTGATCAATATGATGAACATTATACAATTGTGAAATAAATTTATAATAACAGTAGATGTTTGAATGATCACTGCTCCAGTAGCCGCTCCCTCCCTCCATTCTCCTTATTTTTGTTTATATTCTTTTGCCAGGGTGTGGACACTTTTGTCTTTTTACTCCTAGATATGTCCTCTCAAAACATGACCTTCCACTCTTAGCTGGCATGAAGGCTCGGATTGGACTGGTGCCTAAACCAGTCTTTTTGACAGCACAGCTAGTGCGCGTGTGATCGTGTGGAAGGTTCTTCAAAGGTGTGAAAGCTGGCCTGCTGTCATGTCCTTGACAGGATATAACCGATATAGCTAACACTGCTGCAGCAGTGATCATTCAGGCATCTACCACTATGGTCAGTTGACTTACACAATTGTACTGTTTCTCATTAAAAATAACTGCCCATAATTGCAGTAGGTGCTTTTATGTTGCAAAATTGTATCTTTAGTAAAATATTGCTCCTACTTTTTTTTTTTTTTTGTCCATGTTGAAAAAAAATGCTCCACAAACTCATGGTAATTCATATGACTCAGCTGCAACATCTGCATGATTTATCAACAATGTCATGTCAGATACCTTACACTCAGTGATTGATTTACTATATTGCCCAACAAAATACACCTATGCATCATACTGCATCTTTAGCTCTAATTTTTACCAACAGCTTTTTAAGCAGTTTTTGTTTTGCTGCCTTGTGCATAGGTTTTTAGCATTTCTGATGTATCTCTGCTTTTTCCTTTTCCAATTGCATGTAGATTTACCTCATCATCCTTTCAATTCCCTTTAGCAACATCCGTGTTAGCTATACTGCTCTCCAAATCCATGGAAGTAACTGAAGGTTCTGTATCTTTACCATTCCAGATAGTCTCTAAAGGACACTGTTTTGCAACAATTTTGCCCCATGCCACCTCTTTCAGTATTAATTTCACTTTCAGCTCTGTTTTAAAGTTTCATTTTCCAAGTCGCAACTCACCACAGAGTTAACTGTAACATCACAAACATCTCCACTGTTCACAAAATGCTGCTCATTTTACAGTCCTTACACTCTGCTTCTTTGGTGTACTCCCCTGTACAGGACACATTCTCCAGTGCTTAGTTTCAAAGAGTAGAGGAAGTTCCTAAGTGCCTTGGCCAAATTTAATATAGTCAGTAAGAATACCCCTTTGGGAGTCCCCTGAAAATGTACCATAGGACTAGTGGGAATATCCCAGTAAACAAAAATAAAATAAATAAAGCTAAATTTCTGAGTTGCCTAGACATAGTTAAGTAGTTGAATCCATTCCATTGTATTTCTTTTAGCCATCAAACTGTACTGAAAATTTTCAGTATTATGACACTTAAACATTGGAACCATGAAAGAGGAATCTGTGTCCAGAAAAGCAGTATATTATTATCAATTATTATCAAATAATAATAATAATAATAATTCATGAGAAGAGTGTGGGTTATGGTGGGAGTTAGTCTTGGCTTATAAGGCTTGGACCAGATGTTATAACCAGAAAATAAATCCCACCATAACTCTACACTCCCTTTCCCTTTTCTGTAAGCACCCATATTTGTTTCTTTATGTGAGAGTCACAGTGGCTTGTGGCCTGTTAGAGAGCTGTAAGTATTTTTCTGTTGACATGTTGTATGTGTGTCTGTTTGTGTACGTGCACATGTTCAGAAACCAGTGAACAAAATTAGTAATGCTCATTTATAATTATAGAAAATTGTGTATACAGATTGATTTTATGATGCTTTAACTCCAAAAGGAGCACATTCATATGATTAACAGCCAAGTCCTGTAGTGTGATTATTGAGCTATTATTCAATATATTCTTGTTAAGGGTATTCTACAAGATATTTGTGGGTGGCACAGTTACACTCTGCCAAACAGTGCAGATGTATAATTGGAGATATTGTTAAGTCTTAGAAGACTATTGAAGTCACAACATTGGCTTTAATACAGTACCATGTAGTTGCTTGTGAGAACATCTTTGTATCAAATCATACAAATGTGTTGAGTGAGAATCTGTTCAGTGGGATTTGTAGCATATTAGCAGGAGTCATTGCAGACTTTATTCTGTCTGGCATATTTGATTATCCAGTAAAATGTTCAGATTTCTGATGCTTTATATACTTTTGTTGAATAGGTTAGTCCCCTAGGCCTGAGGTGATATCTGCATAGATGTGGAAAATTTGACTACGATTCTGGGAAGATTAATCTTACTATTTTGATACATACCATAGTGTAAACTAACTAGGCAACACTAAGCAAAGTAAATGCAGCAATTTTAACTTGAATATATATGCTACATAGGGCACATGGGATGGCAGTACAGTCTAAACGCTATATTAACAAGGGTGAGGGCAACAATAGCAGAACAGCAAAGAATAACAGAAGTAATCAATAATATTAATAAAAAAGAAGAATGCTGTAAGTTCTTAATTCTCTTTTCTGCTTTATTTGCTTAGGAGCTGTCACATTTTGTTTGCATAAAATGTTATCCAGTAAAAAACACTTTTCCAAATTGGACAGTCCTAGTTTGATAACCATGTAATTCCCAGGCTTTGTCACAAGATTTGTAAAGGTTTTCCTTTCAGTGTCATCCCAGATCCTGATGCACAAATAACAGACTCCAAACTGCAGGTGACACCATCTGGTTACTTGCTGTTTGAACCACTCATAACCAAACGCACGCAATAACTAACTCAGGCATTGTTTGGTTACTCTGCATTTAGAGAAAGTAAATTTGTAGAACTTGTTATAAATGTGTGTGCTTTATGTAGTTCAGCTTGCTATGGCTATGTTTATATCTGTCTATATAAATACACACACACACACACACACACACACACACACACACACACACACACACACACACACACACGTACACGTATTTATATCTATATGCATATCCATCCGTCCTCCCATCCTTAACCCTTTTTTCCCATTTTGCACATGGGGTCGAGGTGTCACTTCAACTGTATATGTATAAAATTATCTCAGAGTTAGAGCATAGAGCAAACATTGGTAAACAACCAATATCATTTCTGCATTTTATATCAGGTCTACTAACAGATCTTTCCTAATTTACAGTAAAGCAGTCACTCTAGCAATGGTGAGTATAAATGGATATATCATGGGTAACAATGAGTAAAGTTTTGTCAGAGGGAAACTGAACCCTGTACTGTGAATGCATTTGTTTAATGTATACAAAATAATTTTTAACAGTTCATTTTCCTTAACAGAACTCAGTCTTTTTTAATTACTCCAGAAACTATGGGAGGAATGTTAGCACTTTAATATGCACATAGTACAATATGGGTTGGGGGATTAAGGCTCTGAACTGTTCACAAGCTGCTTCCTGTATGCAGGCTACAGGGTTTGATCCCTTCCACCTCCATTTGCTTACTCTGTGACTCTGAGCAAGTTACTTAACCAGACAGTGCTCCCAGGATGCCCTGTGAATTAGGACACCTGTGCTCATTGTGCTTATCCAGTTAACAAATGTATAACATTTAAAAAAATATGAACCTATTAGAAGTAGTAGTGGTGGCAGCAAGGGTTAATTGCTTTTGCAGATTTCTTTATTTTTTTTATTTTCAGCAAAGAGGTGATTGGTTTAGATTGAGGGGTCTACTTCTGTGGTTTCAGTAGCACATTCTTGCAGTAGTACTTATTAATTTTCTGGATGAATTGTAGGAGCCATTGGCTGAGTAGATGTTTGTCTTAGCTTCATCATAGTATATGCCGGCTTAGAGATTCAAGGTGATCATCTGCAAAATTGTCATGGGACAGATTTTTGAAGAATCTGCAAAAGCAAGGTTAGTATTGTTTTATTATGGAGAGATTATACTAGTAGTTTAATTTTTTTATTGTACTCTGTTCTGTCAGTCTGTATCATTGCGAAGACTGGTTAAAATGTTTAACTGTAAGGCTTTTTATTGTTTGTTTTAAGATGTGCATTTTCAGGTTTTTATTTTTAAGTTCTTGTACTATTTCATTGTTTGGGGGGACAGTTCTCTCTTCTAGAAAAGTGGGATTATGCTTTTACATTTTTGTTTTTATTTGGTTTTCTTTTTTACATTCTTATTTATGGGTGGTTAATTTCTTTCTGTATATGTGGAGGAGGAATTTTTATGACTGTTTGGCAGCCATTTTTTATATTACTTAAATTATTTAAATAAGTATTCTTCTATTCTTCCAGTATTATACTTTCTAATGTATAGATTGCATACTTTCAAATGTTTATATTGCATTGTTTCTTAATGCCTTTTATTCACTTATAACTTAAGAACATAAGCACACATGCATTGACAGAGAAGAAAAAAACAATGTTTTTTTCATGCATTATACATTGCATATTTATTTTATTTTACATTTGTTGACCGGGCTAGTCCAGCTGGATATATGTCCATTTTCAGTGGAGGCCCGGGGAGAAAAGCTCCACAAATTACAACAACATAAAAGGTCAAGACAAAGACAATAACAGTATAATTTGGTACATAAGTTTTAACAATTATAGTACAAGCCTAAGATTATATATTTTATATTTCAGTAGGAAAAAGGAAAAATTTATCTAAGAATAGATGAATAAGACTAATACATTTGTATTAGAAATGGTGTAGTACAAATCTTTATAACATATTACAAAATTAGATACACCTAGTAATTTATAAGAGATACTAAGGTCTCTCAAAAACCTAAGAAAGAAAAACACTAGAGATCAATAGATAGAGTATAGAAGAACAGCAAACAAGGATGGATTTCTAGTGTTATTTAACACATAGGTTGTGATACTATATGAAAGTGTTTGATCATTCCACAGTATATACCTATTTACATGAGAAAAAATCCTAAGGAAGGTTAAGCTCACTAAAAATTTGTGAGACAACACAAGATCATGATAGGCTAGGAATTGTGGGAGTCTAGTTAATAGTTAGGTACTTAGTCTGGGTTAACACAGGGGCATAGCCAGTGTGATTTGAGGTAGGGTTTAAGCTTGCTTTTAAATAAGCTGACAGAGGATATTGAGGTTAGCTGGCTTGGGAGGATGTTCCAGGCTTTACCTACTGTATTGGAGAACAAGGTGTCACCAGCTAAGTTGTTGGATTTTGATATTTGTACAAGTAGGTTATTAGCTGGGTTTTGAGGTTATTATAGGGGATGACTAGGGATGTAAGTATGGGTGTATTTTGAGGTAAATACAGGATCTTATGGGCTACTATTAATTGATTGAAAAGTATTAAATTTGGCAGCTCTAACCATCCTAACTGATTCAGATTGATACAGTGATGAGTTCTATAGGAGGACCCAGCTGCAAATCTGGCAATATTGTTGTAGGAGGATGTAAGTTTACTCAGATTACTTCTACATATTTTGGTATAGATAGGGGAGGCATAGAGCAAGGTAGAGATGAGGTGGAGTAACCCTGGCTGGAGGTGTAAGAAAGGGTTTTATTCTATAGAGGGAACCTAGTTTCTTGTTTACTATTTTTATGGTGTTATTAATGTGAGGTTCAAAGGACAAGTTGTTATCTATTAGTACCCCGAGTAGTTTGGTGGTTGGTTCCGGAGATATTATAGTTACATTTTCTTTCTTTATAACAGCTGTCATATACATCAACATCGTACATATTGTGCAGTTCTTGCCTTCTCTTAAACCTCACTCTTCCTCCTGAACATTATTCTGCATGTATTGTTGCTACAACTTCCATTTATTTATGTGTAATTTGCTCCCAATCCCATTCTCATTTTTTAAATCTTTAATAGTATTCAATACTTCACTTACAAATGGTTTAGATTTTGATTTCCATTTTCTAGTATTTGCTTTTTTGGCAACCAGCCCAGCTTAAAAGAGTAATTCCTTAGTTACAGCAGTTTGCTCTGCCAATATTTCTGTAGTGCATTTTAAAATCTGCCAACTCATCACTTGTTGCAACTCTCTTTCCCATTACACCACCAGCACTTGCTATCTACCTGAGGAAAAATTCTTTGAAGTCTTCTTGGGGAATAAAAATAACTATGCAGACACTTCCTTGCAAAAATCCTAAATCTTCTGGACTTTGTTGCATCCTTGAGTCATACATATGTCCTCCTATTGTTCCCTTGTAAATTGCTTTTCCAGTCTCTCTTCTCAACCCTTTCTAAGCTCCACTGATTTATTCTTATAGTTATCATGCAATATTTTATATGCCTGTTATCCCTTTTTTAATAGCAGCGTCTGTTTATGCTTGACTTAAAACTCTACTAGAGCTGGTTTCTACTTAGGACTCCCCTTATCTTTTTCTTTGCGTAAACTCTGATATCAATCCTGGGTAGGGAAGGTACTCTCTAACCCGCAGTGATTATTCTCATCCCACCCTGTTACCCTTCCTTCTCTGGTTCTTTGCTCCAAACACCTTGGTTCCTTTGCCAGTTTCCCCCAGTAAATTCTAGTCCTATCTTGCTCATTTCATGTACCCATACTTGTAGTCATCAATATTTGTAAAATCTCCTTTCTCCATTACTATGTTGACTTAGTTCGTAAAGTACTTTCTGCAACTTTTTGGGTATACTATTCTGTATGGTTATTGTTCTCCTTAAGGATCTGCACCCAGAGTCTTACTCTCTCCTTATTTGTAGAACCCCTCTTCCCCTTGCTTCATCATCATCATCATCATCCCTTTTCACTTTGATTTATAATCTTCTTCTTGTATTATGTATATGAATCTTAACTGTGTAGCTCTGAAACATCCATACAAATCAGGTAATCGTAAATCACCTTGTTCTTTAGGAGAAGATCAACTTATCCAACTTAACTGTCAGTCTGTTCCCCACCCTAATAAATTCCTTCAACTCTTATATTAATTATTGTCCACAACTTGTCCGGTTGATAAAAATATGTCTGGTGTGTATATAAAACTAAAGGGACTAAAAACGTTTTCACTGCTTGTATTTTTTATCCATATCCATAAACAAGTGCTTCCATTTTTTTTATATTATCGTTCTTTTACTCTTCCCACATATCCTTAGCTGCAACAACAGAATCCTCTTTAATGTATACAACAAAAGACTTCATCTCATCATGCCCCCATTAATATGCATATTGCTGAACCAATTCATGTATAGGTATATAGTTTACCACTATAGCCTTTGTTTTGTTTTCATTCATTTTATATCCCAAAAAAGACTTGACACTGTCTCAAAATGTTCCACAATACAGAAATGTCTTTTTCTAGATTTTTCACTTACAAAGTAATATTGTCCTTGTATAAAACCAACATTTTGTTGCTACCATAACAACTTTATCCTTGAATTTGTGAGTTCCTTATTTTCTTTGCAGTGGCTTTAAATATAAAGCAAATAATAAAGGGGAAAGAGGACACTCCTGCCTGGTTCCTCTTCTCAAATATAGCCTATCGGAGAGGAACCTTCTCATCTTAATTCTTGCCTCTGATCCTTCATATATTCTCATAATTAACCATAGTATTGTATCAAGGAATGCTAATGCTTCTGTTGCCCTACTCATAAAATCCCAACTTACTCTAGCAAATGTTTCCATGCATCAAGGTCCACCAACAACAGTGGTGTTTTCTTCCATCCTTCTTCTCTCTACATTGTTTTTGTTGTATTAATGTCAAATGTTTGCCTCATTTCAGCACAAAACCATACTGATCCATAGCTATCAATTTTGGCCACACCTTTGCCATTCTCTTAACTAGTATAGGCATAAGCACTTTATAATCATGGTTTAAAATTAAAATGTCAAAGCACACAATAAAACAGAGAAACTTCACAAAATAATAAAAACGATCCAGACCACCAATGAAGGCAAAATAACTTTTATATAGACACACAGATTCCCGCTTTCGTCTTGAGGCAAGACTTCTTCAGATAAACAGCACAGGTGCTACAAATTACTTATAAACCTCTCACAATTACAAACAATTAAAATTTAAAGAACTACACACAGGTAAAAATCTGATGATGTAATGAATATACAATGTTGTAAATATTCTACCTGGTCTTAATGAGTATGTCAGCATTAAGCCAGTTTTGATAGCCAAAGCAGTCAGAGTTTGACTATACATATTGATGCAATGTGGTGGGGCATCATTATTGTATTTTTATTTTTATTATTTGTGTACTCTCATGTTGAGTTATTTGAAGGTATGGTAGATATGTACTATTTATTACAACATTGTATATTCGTTACATTATCAGATTTTTACCTGTGTGTAGTTCTTTAAATTTTAATTGTTTGTAATTGTGAGAGCTTTATAAGTAATGTGTAGCACTTGTGCTGTTTATCTGAAGAAGACGAAAGCGCTAATCTGTGTGTCTATATAAAAGTTATTTTGCCTTCATTGGTGGCCTGGATCTTTTTTATTATTTAAAATTAAAATGCGTCTATATGAAGCTGGGCTTGATTGGTCTTTACCCTTTTTGGGTAATACAGCTGCCACAGCCCTCTTTCAAGATGCCAGTGCTGCCCCTCCTTTTAAAATACTATTAAACAAAACCTTGCAAATCTTTATCATTTTCTTCCCTCCTAGCTTCCACAGGAATTCCATCTGTTCCTGGAGTCTTCCCATAGACTGACGATACATCACATGTTTTTATCTTTTCTCCTCCCTACATGACTTATTTGTTGAGATTCATCACATTCTAACCTTGGCATAATTAAGTCTTTCCTAAATATTTCCATTTGTGCTTTTTATTGGTTTCCACAGTCTTCTGCTTTATACAACATTTTCATAAACTTTCTGAAATATCTCAGTAGGATCTCTGGTTATTTTTCTTGTTTTAGGCTTCTGAAGTTAGGTGGCAAACCTTTATACTTTGTTGCCTATGTTGTGTGCTTTGGAGTTATCAGAGAATAGTTGCTTAACTGTAGTTTTTATAAATGCATGCATATTATCCACATACTGTCTTGTTTTCCCTTTAGCACTCTGCAGTTTGCTCCTCTTCTTGTTTTGTGAGAGTTTCCCTTTTCTGCAATAATTTAACCTCAGCCCCTGTAAATATGCCCTATTTACTTCTTAGCCATATCTCTTTCTCTCTTATTTTTACCCTATGTAAATTCTATCTGAGTTTCTACTACTGAATTCACGTTTTCTGTATCAAACATTTTCAAAACTTTCTTCAAAAATCTACCTTCTTGTGTTGTATTTCCCCTCTAGGTCCCCCGATATATCCAGACTGTTGCAAAAGACGTTCCAGCCCTTGCCTATAAATAATATGCCCTGATGAAAACTGATTATTTCCCCCAAAATTTTCTTAAGCTGTGTAATAGCAGCTTTTGGTGTAACATAAATGCATGCCAGCATAATCATATTCCCTTTCTAATAGCCCTTACAACAATTAACCTCCCATTGTTGTCTTTTTTTCTGTCCTGCAATTATTGGAGCCTCTCTAGCGATTAGTATTATTGCTCCTCTTTTCCTTTGTCTCTGACATTCTGATGAAATCCATTCTGAAATCCTTTGTTATCAAATGCAAATGCTCATCTCTATCCAAATGCATCTCTTGCAACATTGCAATTTGCGCCCTACGTATAATATAATTCGGCATCCTTTCCTTTTGTCTATACCTGAAGGACATTTACATTCCAAGATAATATGGACAGAGTAGCCATTATGAAGGAAAGCTGTTGCTTTCCCATTATACATGACATTTCACTTGATTGTGTATTTCCAACTTTTGTCTTGCATGCACACACTGTTTGGCAAGCTGATCCTTTACACAAAAACAAAAAATAAATACATTTCTACCCCCTTCCACTATTAACTTTGTATAGATTGCATTGTTGAACTATATTTTTTGTGGTTTAGTATATTTATGTGTTATGGTTCTAATGTAAGATACAGAGCTGTGTTTTTATTTTGCTGGTTTGTTGCAGTTACATTTTTATTGTATTTAGACTAGCAGGTGGTGGTGTAGTGTAGCAGTTAGTTTTGCTTCCTCACAGTGTTTGGGTCTACAGTTTAGTTCCTGACTCTGATACCTTTTAAGTGGAGTTGCTATGTCCTCCCTGTGTCAGTGGTTTTTTTTTTTTTTTATGCAAGATACAGGGTCCTTTTGCATCCTAAAAATTGTCATAGATGAATTTGTAATATTACAAAGTACTTCTAGGTTTGTGCTTAGACTAAAATTCTATGCAGGAATAATTCCTTTGCCTTCCACTCAGTGAGCATTTGGTTAGACTCTAGCTCTACAGTAGTCCTGAACTGGATTTACATCAAAAATAAATATACTTCAAGGCTGATCAAACAGGACAATGCACTTGAGCTGCTCCATGTTCAAATCACTAGAGGTGAAATCCGATACCACTTTTTTGCAAGCTATAGGCCCCCCTCTATGACCTAGGAAACCCATACCATGTATTTAAACTTATTAGAAACACTAAGTATCCAACACAATACCATAGTCATGGGTGACGTTAATTACTCCACTATTAATTGGGAGTCCTATACGACATCAAATGTACATGCACAGAGATTCCTGGATTTTGTAAACACAAACTCACTGGACCAGATAGTCAGTACACCAGCCAGGGGTGCAACCATACTGGATGTGGTCCTCACTAATATGGGAGAGTGCTGCACACCCCCTACTGTAATGCCTTCCCTGGTAAGGTCAGACCACAAAATGGTCTTCTTTGAAATAAAAATAAAACCTTGTCCCCCAGCTAAACTGGGAATATTCAGGAACTATTCTAAGGCTAACCTGTTGCTGTTAAGTGAGCACCTGGCAAAATTCCAAGCCCCTATAAACCCTGAGAACACTTCTGCCTATGCAAAACTGTTCACAGAAGCCCTGTACAAGCATGTTAATAGCTGTATAGAGGCAGCTGTACCCACCAGGATGAAGTATAGAACTAACTCAAAAAACAAGCCACCCTGGTGAAATCATAAAATCAGTCGGATGTATAACATGAGGAAGAAAATCATGACAAAAATTAGGAGGTGCAGCACCCAGCAGGATGAAAGCACGCTCATTAAACTAAACAAACAACTCGGAGGACGAATAAAGTCTACCAAAGCTAAATTTGAGGTAAGTTTGGCCTCCCCAAGGAGAACCGCAAAGCATTCTTTAGCTATGTCAGCAACCTCAAAGGCAATACACAATTGTGTGCAGAGCTCATTGTAAATGGAGCCACCTATATTGAGCTGGAAGATATAGCAAACCTCCTGGCTGATATATTCAGCTCCAGCTTTGCTCTCCTCTTCCCCCTCAACATTCCCTCAGGAAATATCAAATATAACTCCCCCTACTATCACTAGAGAACAGGTCTTTAATGCTTTCTCTAAGACCAAGAACACTGCATCAGTGGACACAGACAATATCCCAGGATGCCTTCTAAATAGCATGAAACATGACCTGTCAGGACCTCTGGAATTACTATTTAACTGTAGCCTCCAAACAGGCTTCATGCCTCATGAATGGAGAAGGGCAATAGTCATCCCGCTGCACAAAGGTGGGTCATCTACAGCCCCTGTAAAGTACAGACCCATAAGTCTCACTAGTCTTATATGTGAAGCCATGGAAAGAATTATCATGGAGATGATCAATAGAGATATAGTAAACCTCCAGACAGTGGACCCAACCCAGTTTGGTTTCGTAAAGGGCAGATCATGCCTACTTAACCTTGTGGACTTCTTTGAGAAGGTCACCAAAGCAATGGATGAGGGCAGAATCGTTCACACTGCTTACCTTGACCTGGCCAAGGCATTGACACAATACCCCACTCAGGCATTGTTGACAAACTCAAGAGGTTAGGTACAAACCCATATGTCACCCAGTGGATAGCCAACTGGCTCACAGACAGGACTCAGGAAGTTAGAAGTGGGGAGTCCACCTATACAAAGAGCCCAGTCACAAATGTAGTCCCTCGGGGATCATCCTTGGACTGCTCCTTTTAGGCATTTACTTCTCAGAAGGCAAGGCCAATGTCAGTGATCTCTGGCTGACTAAATTTGCAGATGACTGCAAATTCAGAGCTATCATTGAATCTCACACCTACACAAATGTTCTCCAGGAGGAGCTATCACAGACAAAACTGGTGTCAGAGCCATGGAATCAAACTAAATGCCAACAAATACATAATACTATCCTTTGGGAAGTCATCCATTCCTGGTAACTATTACATTGACAACACACCCCTTAGAGTTGACCCAGTAGTCAGGGACTAGGGACACACATAGATACTAATCTAGCCTTTGATCATCACGTGTCTACAGTGGTGAGGAAATAATTTTATGTTGCGCAACTTATAAACAAAGGTATGGTATCTAAGTTCAAGGAAGTCATTGTTCCACTGTATTCGACATTCATCAGACGAATCATTGAGTACAATGCCCCCTTTGGTATGTACCTAACTAGTCATATCCAACAACTGGAATGTCCACAGTGGTTCCTCAGTAAAAGAATACAGGGCATAAGTAATATGTCCTATACAGACCACCTCAAGGCCCTAGCCCTTTATTCTATTTCCTACAGGCTTTTGAGGGGACATTTATGCCTGGAATACAGAGCATTGTCAAACCCCACTTTGATGGACCTCCTGCATATCCACAAAAGAAACAGTACCAGAATTACCCATTCTAAAGACTTAAACCTTGCCTGCGATACAAATAGGACCTGCTGGAGAGATAGGTATGTATCCCAGAGACTGCCCCGTCTATGGAGCAGGCTCCCCATCCATGTGAAGCAGAGTTTCTCCCTATTCCAATTCAAGTGTAACTTGGACAATTGGATGGGAAATCGAAAATTCATCCTTGGTTTGGCACCTATGTCTCTGATGCAGGCAGGTAACCTATAAATTGTTCATCTCCCAGGCCCATGCTTACACTTATCAAGGTTATCGGAACTCGTCAGAGATTTGGGATGCATGGCTAGGCTTAAAAAGGCCCTTGTGGTCATTAGCCTAATAAACATCTATGAACCTATGGATAAAGCTGAATATCAGTGAATGAATGAATTTAGAGTAGGTTTAAACTGTATAATAGTTTTAAGCTTTTTACTATTATTTTTCACTTGTGTTTTATTTTTATTTTTTCTTGTGTTCTGGTGGATTATGTAGGCACTTGTGGCCTAGTTTAAGTGGTAGTGTTCCTTGATACTACATGGCTGAATTTTAGGTAGTGGACATAGGATCTGGTCAGTTAATGGAGAAGTCGTTTATTCTGATGGTGCAGCAAGACTGCAGTTAAATGTTTTATCTTTGTATGTGTACATGTGTATAATATTTATGTCTGGATGTATAAAAATGGGAGAGGGAGAAAGTGTATGTGTGGGTGTATACTGGGCTTTGGAGACGAGATAAAAGGAGGGAGTGTAAGATTAGCATTTTATGTGGAAAAAAGGAAAAGAGATGAATGTTTAAAACTATTCTAAGGAGTAATCTAAGTAGATATTTGTTATAAGTGGTGGTAAGAAGGAAGTAATGCAACAGGGGCTATGATGTGTGTATGTACTTGTACGTACTGGTGGATGGGCTGATGTTTTTGATTACTTGAACAAACTGTGGCAGGAAGTTAATTTCTAGAAGGAACGGCAGCTGTAGCTGGAAAATCCAAACAAATGCTTGGATTTAACATAAGAGACCATCACTGGTGGATCTTCTGCTAGGTTCATCCTCTGTTCTTTTCTGCTTCTGCATTTTTTAATCTGAATTGCCCATGCTGTGGATTGTGTGGTCCGTGTTCAGATGCACACAATGACACCATGCGCCAGACTCCAAGTCAATAAACCTACTCGTTCCTTTCTGCCACTCAACCAGTTGGTGAAAAGGGCTCCCTATCAGACGATCGAAACGCCGTTTCCACGAACACGAAATGATCGACACGTATTGTGTGAACTATGTAAACACCGAATGTCCAAAACAGCGAAATCCGAAATTTCGAAGTGTTTTGGTTGGCCCATCTGCGGTATAGCTCCGTAAGGTAAGTGTGCGATAGGTATGAACCTTAGGGTAGGGTGCGGGTTAAGGTAAGTGTATAGATAGGTAATGTATATAAGATTTAGTGTAGTGTTAGAAGTAGGGTTTTGTTAAATGTATTTATGTGTATTATTTATTTTGTTAGGGTATATCTCTGTAGAGGAAGTGTACGGTAGTTACGGACCTTAGGGTTAGGGAGGGGTTAAGGATAGTGCATAGATAGTTGTGTATGTGGGGTTTAGTGTAGGGTTAGAAGTTGGGTTTTGGTGCTTTACTTTAGGGTTAGGAGTAGGGTTTGGTTAGTGTATGTATGTGGTTTATTTATTTTGTTTGGGTAGGTAGTATGTAGCTGGTGGTGGGGTTGGCCGACTATGACCGTTCGATGTTTTAAATTTTGCGGTTTAGTGCGTTCGGTCTATTCACGGTTCGATTAATACGTGTCACTCTTTTGGTATTCGTTGAAATGGACTTTCACTGAACTGATATATACCTGGTGAAAAGACCCACATTTGATTCCTAAAACCAAACCTGTATTATTTCCATGCCTGAAATTATAAGTAGAAATCTTTACTGGCATTCTCTCTACTCCTTGAGATTGGAGCACAGCTTGAAGCATTGCCTTAACTACTAAATTGCATATATATACTCACACACACAAATGCCAACAGGCCATCTACTGGCATTGTTAGAATCATGGAACTATGAATAGAAAGTATTAGCTGTCATTTAGGACTTAAGCCGAAGATCCCCAACATTATGTGCTGGTGTCACTACCATTGGGCTAAGAAGAACCTCTGGACAGATGGGCATTGAGTATACTGATACACACAAATAGAGACAAGCCTTCTGCCAAGACATTGCCGGAATCGTGAAAATATGAAAGGAAAATATTTTATGTCATTTGGGACTTGAGCCCAAGACCTCCAGGATTTTGTGCTGGTGTCACAGCCACTGGAATAAGAAGAGCTTCTGGACAGATAAGCATTGAATTTTCCCTTAAAAGCTAATTTTCTGTCAGTTTGAATATCCCTATCATGGTGATTATGGTCAAATTACATACAGTGACACTCACAAATGGAGATTGTTGGACTAAGATGACAGTGATTCTAATGATGCCTAAGCAGAGGTTTAGTCTGCATTTTTGTGCATCAGTGATTTAACCCTTGCCACCTAGCCGCATTGTGGGAACAGGGTGACCTCCTGACCTGATTTACTTCCAAGAGGATGTAGGTATTTGAAGGTTCCCCATATATAATCAAGAATGTCCTACATGTAGTGAAATGTATCTTCCAAAGCATCATTAGAAGATCCAGGAAACTTCATTCATGTCCTTCAAAATATACATGTCAATTTCTGAAATGATCATCAGCCCCCACTGTGGTGTTTATCTTCAGCTGGCAAGTATGTAAGTTCTCACCCATATTCTGCTTTGTTGGACATTGAAGGGTTTGGAGGAGACACCCACCCCCCGAATTAACTGACCTGAGCATGCATATTTGCAGCCTGCCTCATCTGCATGCTGGTGTGACTCATGGCAAAGGCTGTTTTCCAAGGTCTCTCTTTGGACACAGGAGCATTCAGATGTAAGGAGCATATTCTGGATCTTTCTGTGTCCTGTTCCTTTTCCTAAGAACTATTTTGATGACTATCTGGGGAAAGTGGAGAAGGAACCTTGGAATCCTTTAACTTTGAGGCTAGCCATTAAGAATGCTGTAAATGCAACCTTGAACATTTTGGACTCTGCCACTGTGGTGTCTTGGAAACTACACACACTCTATAGATCCCTGGTTGAAAGAAGTTAGATTTTGAACAGTCATCATGAGACTGAAGTTTGATTTTCTCAGTCTAGTACAGAGCCCAGAGGCAGCAGTAGTTTTCCACTTCACCACTAGGCAGGGTCTGAAATATTAAACAGGAACAGTAAGAGGTGTTTCAGCTTAGAGTCTTCATCTTCTAATCTCACTTATCCACATCTTAGTCCTTCCTTGGCACTGGTGATTCTTTCATCCATCCATAAATCTGGGATGAAGGAAGATGTCAGGAATTGGTCTTTGGCTTCCTCAGTGGGCTTTCATGTAGCTTACTGCAGTTTAAATTGTACTGATGGTCTGGCTAGAGACCCAGGCTGAAATATGTGACCGTGTGTGTGATGGGCTGGCTGAGGTTCTGCTGCCTTAGGAGGATGCTCAGACGATCCATCCTTGATGCTACATTTAGGTGGAAATTTTATTTGGTCAGTTTTTTTTTTTTTGGTCCCCTCAGACCACATTGATACTGGCTCAGCCCCCACTGCCCCACTTTCATGCTGGGTCTACTGGCATTTTCCTAAACCCTATCCTCCCCCCAGACTTGCTCCGCTGTTCCTGGACTGGTTGTGGATTTTAAGGACATCCTGTGCTCAGCCATCCATACTTCTGTCTAGTGTTTTATTTGATATGCTCTACCCACTTTTCCCTTTTCCGACCCCACATGCTTGCTGATTGCTCCCAAGGGCAAATTCCTGGTTTGGGCTATGCCACCCTATTTTAAATAGCAAAATTTGAAAATGCAAATGTTAGGGGCAGTATGTGCTAAGTCCAAGCTTGTGGTGTCATGGGTATTTTCCCCTAAAGTAAGGTATAACAATCTAAGAGTTATTATAATAAACAAGTAGTGGTGTGGACCCTGTGTCAGGAATGCATGGAGTGCAAGATCCTTCTTGTAAAAAAAAATGCTCTGAAAATGGGATAGTGAGTTTCAGAATTTTTTTTTCCTAAGTCACAGTTAAGTTGTGAAGTATCAGTATGTCAGAACTTGCTGGAACAGGCCCCAAATGTCTGATAGGGAACCTTAATATCTGATATGTTATGTTCCATATTATGACTGTCCAAGTGTGTTTTTTCCGTGTTACCTCAAGGTGCCTGGATGTTTTCACTGGACATGATGGATAAGGACACATCATTACCTGGAGTTTGCATAAGTGGCTCCCTTGATTCACTCTGGATTTGTATCACTTTCAGAAGAAAGGGCTGCCATTTGAACTTGCATCTGTACTATGTTTTTACCAGGTTTTTGCCCTTGGTGGTCAGTACCTTGCAGGGGAAAGATCTCCATCAATTCCAATACTTGGATGACTTTTTTTCTTGTGGCCCTGTCAGAAACACTACATCTGAAGTAGGAGATTCATTTGTCAGCAACCTGTGGGTATGGATCTGATATCGGATCCGAACCGGCATGGTTTATCCAGCTATGGATCCGAGCTCCTCCCCTCACCCATAATGCCCTGCTCTCCCTACATGACCCCAGATCTAGTTTGCCGCGCATGGTGACAGCTGGATTTTCTTGAGCTCCTGAGCTAAGTGATATTTTTCTGGTTTAACTTTAGATTTTGATAGTTTAAATTTTAAAACTGTGTGAAAGTTTTAGGTTCCCTATCTAATTTATCTTTTTTGAGTTTAACTTACTTACCTTTTGTTACCCTCCCCTTGCTGGTGCGTAGTAGTGTGCGTGAGTTGTCTTTGGGGCCTTGTGTGAGTGTGTAATTTTCAGTACTTTACTTTTTTGTTGATAAAAAAAAGCATGTCTGAGGCCCCAAAGCCTTTTTTCTCTAAATGCTCCGAGTGCAGCCATAAGCTTTCCCCTGCTGATGGCCAGACTCGGTGCGTTCGATGCCTTGGGGTTGAACACCTCACTTCTGGGTGTTCAATCTGTGCAGGGTTCAACCCCAGGGCATTGAAGGAGCGGAGGTCGAAGCTGGTCTTGGCGGGACTCTTGCCCCCGGACTCGGCCGGCCCCGCCTTGGTAGTTACTGCTCCGGCAGTTCTTGCCTTGCCTGCTCCCCCTCCTCCTCCCGGGATTCAAACTCCCTCTACGGGTTCGGAGGAGAGGGAAGCCAGGAAGAAGGACCGGAGAGAGAAGCACCACAAGCGGAGGGCCGAGTTCTCCATCTCGGCCCCGCTGGCTAAGCGGGCTTCTCCTCCGGCCTCTTTGGCTTCTGGATCTCCTCCTCCTCGGCTCCGGTCTCCTTGTTTTTCACCGGGGCCTGAGGATGAGGAGACCTGACCTCCGTCGAGGCTATCGAGGCGGCATTCAAGGCCTACCTCGGTAGCCTCGTCGAGGTCTACCTACAGCCTCTCCGATGCTGATCTGGACCGATTGATGCAAAGGTTCATCCAGGCCCAGATGCAGATGGGAGTGCTCCTGCCTCCCCCCACTCTGGGGGGGGAGCTCAACCCCATTTTTCAAGCCCATAGCTCCTTCTCCGACCCGCTACCCGGGTTCGGAGCGCTCGGAGCCGGGCAGCCTCGGAGCCGGGGGTGGGTCAGCGCCAACAGTACTGGGTACTTCGGATCCGACCCTGCCCTCGAGTTTGTCGGATCTGACCTCTCTGAGTCTTGGCCCGAGCTTCAGATCCGAGGGACTCAGTGTGCCTTCGGCGCCGTCCCTGTCGGGGCGCACTGTTCCCTCAGATCCGAGGGGCTCGGCGCCGGCTCCGATCCATTCATCGGATCCGAGGGGAAGCCGACTTTCGGATCCTATTGTCGAGGCTGGCTCCCCCTCGGCTTTTGATGTAGTGGAGAGGGCTCTGTTGAGGGCATCCGGACCCCCCGGCCCTTACTTTGGCTCCGTCCCGCACTCCATCTGCTCTGGGCCAGGCTTCCATCACCCGGCCACTGGGACAGCCCGCTTCATTGCCCCAAGCAGTTCCCTTGGATCTGGACATTGCTGGCGAGGGCTCCTCGGACAGCCCCCCCGAGGAAGCACCTCGCAAGCATACGTGTAAGAGGAGGCACATAGACTCCCCTGAGTCTTTAACTGAAGACACTAACTTGGAGGAAGGGGAAGGGTCCCCAAGATCACCCCCTGAGGATGTCTCCTTTGGAGACATCATGGACATCATGGAAATGTTGCGGATAAGAGGTGGGTGGTCTGCTCCAAAGTCTTCCTCGGACAAGTCCGTGTTCTTGGAGGCATTTGAAGCGGGCCCGTCTACCTCTTGGGTGTCCCCTCCTGCCGACCCCCTGGTGGACCTTATTACCACTAGGGCGTGGAAGGAACCGGACACCGTGGAGCCAATCCCCAAGAGGCCGGACAGGATCCTTAGCCCCCCTGCTGACCGTGCCCACTGGAGCAAGGGACCCCCAGTAAATGCCATGTTGTCGGCAGCAGCCACTAAGAGGGAACTCGCTCAGGAGAGTCCCTCAGTCCATCCCCCGAGCAAGGAGTCTCGGATGATGGACCGTTTGGGGAAGCGAATGTTTAGTTCAGTGACCTTCTCAGTGAGGGCGCTCAACTATTTGGCACATGTCATTAGGATGCAGCGCGATCTTATCAAGGAATACGCTGCACCCCCCCCCAGAGTCCATGTCGGAGGAGGACAAACTTTTGCACTCCACCCGTATGGCCACTCTTCGTTCCGTGACCAACACCTCTATGCGGTTACTTTCCCATGCTACCGAGGGAGCCGCTAGAGCTGCAGGAGTGGGCCTAGTCACAAGACGCCAGGCCTGGCTCCGCCACTGTGATTTCACAGAGCCCTTCAAGGCGTCATTCGCGAACGCCCCCTTTGACGGTTCTGCCCTTTTTGGCAAGACGGTTCGCGACACCTTGGTTCAGAGCGAGAAGGATGGGAAGACGCTGTCTGCCGTCGGAGTCCGCTTCTCTGTGCCCCAGAGGTCCTACTCTAGGAACCAAAAGGGCCAGAAGAAGATGTGGTTCTGGAAGTCGCAGCAATCCCAACCCGATCCGGACAACCAGTCCTTCAGTGGCAGAGGAGGACAGGGAGGACGCCGCCCTAGGGGCAGAGGGGCTCCCAGGAATTTTGGTTCCAGAGAACCTTTCTCTGAACGGCCCATGCAGCAACCCTGAGGGGTTGCCCGACTGCTCCATTCTGGAGGCAGTCAGGGGACATTTTTCGGAGCACCTAGCGGCATGGGAGTCCATTACATCGGACCGCTGGGTACTCCAGATCATATCCAGAGGTTACAAAATCCCCTTTCTTCATGTTCCAAGATTCAAAATCCTCCCCGATGTTCCACCCGATCAAAGGGAGGCCGCTTCAGCAGAAATTGGCCATCTGCTGAGAAAAAGAGCCATCCAGCCCGTCCCCCCAGACCAGATCGGATCAGGGTTCTACTCCAGGTTCTTTTAGTGCCAAAAGACAGGGGACCTAAGACCCATTCTGGACCTGTCCCTATTGAACCTGGCAGTTCCCAAGGAGAAGTTCCGGATGGTCACTCTACAATCCATCCTCCCCCTTCTAGGGGAGAATCACTGGATGTGCTCTATAGACCTCAAGGATGCGTACTACCACATTCTAATGGACAGACGATCCAGGAGGTTTCTTTGCTTCCGGCTGGGAGCCAGTCACTACCAGTTCAGGTTCCTTCCCTTTGGTCTCACCACAGCCCCCAGGGTGTTCACCAAAGTATTAGCAGTGGTTGCGGCCCACCTGAGGCTTCAGGGGGTGCAGGTCTTTCCGTACCTGGACGACTGGCTTCTCACTGCCCCAACAAGGCATCTACTATCCTTGGCAAGAGACTCTTTTCTTCGTCTAGCTCCCCGGCTAGGCATCACGGTAAACATAGAAAAGTCCAACCTGGTCCCTACTCAGATAATAGAATTTATAGGGGCCAGGTTAGACACGAGAAATTTAAGAGCCTTTCTCACAACCGACAGAGTTCAGAATCTGCAACTCCAGGTGCGGGTCATCCTTCACTCCAGCTCAGCTCCTGCGGAATTGGTCCTGAGGGCACTAGGGTCTATGGCGGCAACGATTACTCTTCTTCCACTCGCCCGCTTGAACATGCAGGTGCTTCAGTGGACACTTCAGGTGCAATGGTCATTTCTCTCTCTCCCCCCACATCACCCCATTGCAATCAGCAAGGCTTGCAAGCGGTCTCTCTTGTGGTGGCTCCATTCCCCGGATCTCCACAGAGGCCGCCCTGTTTGTGCATCTCCCCCTCTCGCCACAGTGACCACGGACGCTTCCCGCCTCGGGTGGGGGGGGGCATTTTGCGGCCCGAACGGTCCAAGGCACGTGGAGCGATTCAGAGACCTCCCTGCATATCAATGTTCTGGAAATGAGGGCGGTGCTCTTGGCGTTGCAAGCACTTCAAGCCCTCCTTCCCCTGGGAACAATTGCGATTCAGTCAGACAACATGTCGGTGGTCTGGTACATCAACAAACAGGGGGGAACCAGGTCTTACCCTTTATGTCGAGAAGCCATGAGAGTGTGGGAATGGGTGATCTCCACCAACCGCTTTCTCATCGCAATGCATATTCCGGGTCGGTCCAACATCCTAGCGGACAAGCTGAGTCGCACCATTCTCTCCCCGTACGAGTGGTCTCTCAATACTCAAGTAGCGAAACTTATCTTCGCACAGTGGGGGACCCCCTGTTGCGATCTCTTTGCTTCTCCCTTAAACGCCAAGTGCGACAGTTTTTTCGCTCTAATCCCCCCTCCAGGGGATTCCCCGAGAGACGCTCTGGTGCATGCTTGGCCTCCCGGTCTTCTTTACACATACTCCCCTCTGCCTCTGATGCTCCAAGTTCTTCAGAAAGCCTCTCGGTTGGGGTGCAGAATGATCCTCATTGCCCCATTCTGGCCTCGACAGATGTGGTTCCCTTACCTAAGGTCTCATTCAGTGAATCCACCTTGGATTCTAGATCCCATTCCGGATCTGATATCACACCCATCGAACCTACCAACTCCGAACCTGGACAACCTGAAGTTGACTGCTTGGCTGCTCCAGTTCCACTCCTAATCAGGACTCCCGGTATCTCGTCCCCAGTTAAGGCCACTCTGGTAGCGGCCCACAAGCCCTCTACCAGGAAAATTTACCGCAGTAAATGGAAGCGTTTCTCCATTTGGGCGGAGCGGCAAGGTCTAGATCCCTTCACGGTTCCCCTTCCTTTGGTTCTAGACTTCCTTACTACTCTTTTTAATGATGGCGCCAGTAGTTCCACGGTCAAAGTTCAGCTAGCGGCCATTTCTCATTACCATGTTGGTCATGACTCTGGGCCTCTTATGTCAGCTAAGTTATGCAAAATCTTCCTAAAAGGCACCTTTTTGCTCGGACCCCCTGTCAAAGAAACGGTTCCCCCGTGGGATCTTTCCTTGGTACTTCAGGCCTTGACCGCTCCCCCCTTCGAGCCTGCGGCCACAGTAGATCTTAAATTCTTGTCTCTTAAGACTGCTTTTTTAGTAGCCATTACTTCGGCTAAGAGAGTTTCTGAACTTCAGGCCCTGTCCATGAAACCGCCTTATTTGATCTTCCATCCGGACCGGGTGTGCCTCAGGATCAATCCCTCCTTTCTTCCTAAGGTAGCTTCGGAAGCTAACATTAATCAGTCCATCAGCCTTCCTGTTTTCTTTCCTAAGTATCAAAACAAAGGTGAATACAAGCTGCATTCCTTGGATGTTCACAGGCAGCTTCGTTTTAATCTTCACAGAACAGCTGGTCATAGGCAATCCAACCAGTTGTTCATTTCCTTTGCCAAATTCAATCTGGGTAAACCAATTTCCAAAGTTTCTTTATCACGCTGGATTTCTCAGTGTATTCTGTTAGTGTACCAAGCTTCTTGGAGGCCCGCACCAGAGGGAGTCCATGCTCATTCGACCCGGTCTGTCTCTACTTCAGCGGCCTTTAAGTCTAGGGTTCCTCTGGATGACATTTGTTCAGCAGCCACTTGGGCTTCATCTCATACCTTTATTTCTCATTACAAGCTGGACATCACGTCTAGAGGTAGAGCATCCTTTGGCTCCGCGGTGCTCTGGAATATCCTTCCATGATGGCCACCCAAGATTCAGGTAGCTGGGGACTCTGTCCCACAGGTTGCTGACAAATGAATCTCCTACTTAGATTTAGAAGTTATGTACTTACCATAACGTTCCATCTGAGTAGGTGGATTCATTTGTCTGCAACCATCCCGCCCTCCTATCCCCCTGGCCTTGTCAGTTCCTGCATTGGGTGTGTTACCCTTTAGTTAGGGTAGTTGGTGCAGGGCAAACTCGATCTGAGGTCATGTAGGGAGAGCAGGGCATTATGGGTGAGGAGAGGAGCTAGGAGCTCGGATCCATAGCTGGATAAACCATGCCGGTTCGGATCCGATATCGGATCCATACCCACAGGTTGCAGACAAATGAATCCACCTACTCAGATGGAACTTTATGGTAAGTACATAACTTCTAATTTTAAACAGCATTCAGAGTACTACTTTGTTTGCAGTGCCTGAGAAGGTCTGTAAACTGGATGAAGTCTTCTCTGATCTCATTTCGTAGGAGTGTCTCCATTATTAGGGAGCTGAGTGTATTCTATTGTCAATCCTACCCTCAGAGAGGACCCAGAAAGTCATGAATTTGACAATCCGGTTAGGGGCACAGTAGGAGATCCAAGCCTGGATTCAGAGTTTTTTGGTTCTTACAGCTGCTACTGTTTTTAGGAATTTGAGATGTCATTGGTTCCAAAGCCACCACTTTCAAATTCTTTCCTGTGCAGATCACTGTTACAAGACCTAACTGTGTTAAATAGTTCCCAACAATCTCCAGATAGGCCTTGTATTGTTTTGACTGAATCTGTCACAAGTTATTTTGACACCTGCATCAGTGGCATGGTGGGATGCTTACTCCGGCTCTTCATAGTTCAAGGAAAGTTGTCGCTCCTGAAGATGGGAAATCCACATCAACCATCTGGAGGTAAATGCTATGCTTCTAACTCTACAGGCTTAGGAGGGAAAGCTGCTGCTAGGGTCCCTTCTAATGTTGTCCAGTTGCCAATCCATCATGTTGCATTTAAACAAAGAAATGATTGAAGCCCCATTTGAAAAGAGGCTTTATGTGTGTCTGGCAGTAGGTAGTACACAGAGGCATCAGTCTTTTAACAGTTCATATCCCAAATAAAGTGAATGTACTGTCAGACTGGCTGATTCACTCTTCCAGTACTGTCTTAGGGCTGAAAATTTAGAAAACATGTCTTGATCACATCTTGCACAAATGAAGCACACTGGAAATGAACCTATTCATTATACAGGAGAATATGCTTTTGCCCTTCTGCTTGAATGTTGTGGGACAAGAGAGAGTTCATTATGTACATATCCATTCTTCTGCATGGGAGATTTCTAAATGCCTTTACCCTTTCTTTCTGATTCCATAACTCATTGAAGAATTTAATGAAGAAGGACACAAACCAATCTTCTTCAGTCACTGCTGACCAAGAAGGGTGTGGTTTCAGGCTGCTGCATGGTTGGAGTGACTCACTGCCTGGTTCTGTCTCTCCCCTGATCACTGTGCTGGGCCATCTGTCTAGGGTGCCAGGAATGACTGAGGATGGCAGGTAGCTTTCCAGCAAGCAGTCATACTCAGCCAAATGGAAATGTTTTTAATTTTGGCAGAAAGTACCCAATGCTGTCACAGTCATTCAGTTCGTAAGTGATCTTGACATGTTTCTGGTAACTGTATTATTTGCTCCTCAGTTATTCCATTGTCAGGTTGCATGTATTAGCTATTTCTCTCCATCATAATATTTTGCAGAACTGAATTGCTGTTTGGCACTGGTTATTTGGGCAGCTCCATAAAGGACTTCTGCATCTTGGCCCATATGTTTAAGTATCCCTCCTTTCCTCTGTGAGATTTGAACTTCATGGTTGACAAACTTAGTCCTGACCTGTTTGAAACAGATGGTTTAACAAGGTAAGTTCATATCTTTGAAATACTTTTTCCTGATGGCTGTCTGCTTGAGGTGTCTTGGAAATGTAGGCCCTTGTTCATGGAAAACCATATGTGGACTTTCAAAAAAATCTGGGGTCCTTTCATACCAAACCACTTTTTTTCCATAAGTCCTTACATGCTCATTTTAAACTGATGGCTCAGAAGAATGTGCATAACTTCTTTCCAAGGCAGGCACATGAATTTAGGAAGAGCAGCTGTTGTTCATCTCCTTTGTTCTAGGGAGGGAAGTGCTGGCAATCGCTGAATGACTATCCCGGCTCAACATAACATACAAACACAGTCCTCCCTTAACCTATCCATTACTTAAAACAAACTGCACTCATCATACCACAGCTCTTCAAAGATGGTCCCCCTAACTTTGGAGTCACTCCCTACCAATGTGCAATCCATCTCACCATTCCAAACATTCACAAAAGAACTTAAAAACACCTGTTTGATCAAGTGTTCTGTAAATGCTTCAACATACAGGGTATCACGTAACTAAATGTACCCCTATGCAGACTACTAGTCTCTAACACCAATTTTACTACTAAATGAATCTGTAAAAATCATATCCATTCACTCATTCTTCGCATACTTCCAATATTCTACATCTACACAGTCCCTTCTCCACAAAACCCCCACCGCATCCTCGTCTTCAGCACTCCTTCCCTCTCCAGCATTATACATAGTGTCAGTAACCAGGTTCTTGAAAAACTATACCCCTCAATAATCTCATTTTCTTTCTGTTCCTAACTTCTTCCCTATAACCGCCAACTTCTTAGGACTGTCATACTTCCACACTACATACTGTACATAACCAGTGCTCCCCCCATTTTCTAACATTTGTGTCAGCACTTCATATTTTATGTCACTGCTGACACACACTGGATGTATTATTCTGCACACAATATTCACTACCAGATGTGCTGTACTACATTGACTGCATTCTTCTTCATGCAATGTCTACTCTGATTGTAATGCTTTGAGTATGTCTGCTGCCTGTATTTACAGAAACTGTACAACTGTACTGAGCCTTTAAAATAGTCTGACTGGATCAGCTCCCTTCCCTAGTTAACAAACAATAAATAGAAATAAAATGTGCAAATCATTTCTAAATACATTAACATCTGCTTTATTTTTTGCTATCATACAGCTCCCTACTTATTGAAAAATGCTGTGATCAAAGGCCACTCCAAGAAAGGTTTATGTTTGCTTCCATTGCTTGCTGTAAGACTGCTTCCTTATCAGACATCTTTGTCCTGGACACTTGGCCCATTGCTCATATCTTCCACACGCATTATTGTCTTGACTGCATCTCTTAAAAGTCAGCCTTTTTTTGTTCCTTCTTTTTTGAGGACATCCTTATCTTTTGGTCTTTTTGCATTCATTCATTGGCTCCTTCCACTATGGTGGATATATTGTTTAGGATGCATCCCATTTAGTGACCCATCAAGGAGAGCCCATGATGTTAGATATAGTAGATATGTACTTCCCATATGAAATAATCTGAGTGCATCCCCTTGATGGTTTCCTGATACTGACTCACTGTCAACTTGTGCATGGATGTCCCCTCTGTCTGGCCTTCTCTGTTGGAATTCCCTGTAAGTCGATGGTTCATAGAAGGTTACTAGGCTAATGGCCCTAGACCCTTACAAGCCAAGCCATATTTATCCCGATTTGCCCCAATTGTTGGTGGTTATGTGAGTGAAGTTTGCAGAGGTATGGGACTATGGAAATTAAAACCGACTTCCTCTGTCCAGGACTGACATGGGTGCCACCCCAGGAGTGAATTGGCAGTCACCTATCCATTGATCTGTTTGCGTTTGAAAATGGTCAGGGAGGGACTCTATTTCACGTGAATTGGAAGCTTGTTTCAGAGAAGTGGCAGTCTCTGGGAGATGTATCTGCTTCTCCAGCATGACCTGTTCTTGTCAGAGGCTAGGTTAATATCCTTGGAGTGAGTGACCCTCGTGCAGTTTGATTTACAAATGTGTGTAGCATCTGATGTTGTCCTTTTCATTCTTCCTTACTATTGGGTCTCAGATCTGACCCTCGGATCCAACTTGGCTGCATTCTACAGGCTTGGATCCTAATCCCCTCTACCCACAGTGCTCTACCCTCTCTATAGCTTTCTCAAATCTCGTTTGCCGCCTCAGCGAACAGATGCAGATTTCTGATCTCGAGTGACTGCAGTTTAAGCTAAGCTTTTTTCCTCCAATTTCTATACTTCTCTCCCATTTTGACACCTTATCTGTTTCTTACTTTACCTCCCCTCCCAGTAAATTTTTCAAAGGTGTTTGGTCTCTTTTTGCCTTTCTTTCTCCTTCTTCGTTTTCTTGTCAGGGCCTTCCCGCCCTTTGACTTACTTAAAAAAAAACTTAGAATTTGTTAGTTTAACTGTGTGGTAGTTTAAATAGTTTTCTCTAGTGCTTATAGTTGTTTGGTGCGACTGTTTATTAAGACTGCTATTAAGTGTGCATATCTTCTTGTGTCAGACAAGGGGTGTTGACATTTTCAGCAAACTTTTTTCTTTTCTTCTGTGTTAGCGTCAGGATGTCAGACAAACTTTCAGGTTTTAAACACTGCTCTGCCTGTTCTCTTAAGAGTCCTCAGTTAGACAGGCATGAGAAATGTGTATACTGTCTAGGACCAGAAAATATGTGGTCTTCCTCTCCTATGTGTGAAGATTTTAACTCCAGAGCAATTGCAGACCACAGGAATAAGTTGATCCTAAAAGGGCTTTTGCTTGCATCTTCTCCAGGAGCTCAGACCCCATCTGAGTCATAGTGGATACTCGGTTCAAAAGAAGCATCCTTTTAAATCTTCAAGAGTATCATTAGAGCCACCAGTGAAGGTTTCAAAGCCCTCGGATCAGACCTCCTTTGATCCGAGACCAGCTTCTACTACTTCAGATCCAAAAGGCTCCTCGGATCTGACAGAAGTAATTTCTGTTCCAAGTTCCCCTAGGCCTTCTACCTCCACCTCAGATCGTAGGTATAAGGATCCTACAGCTAGGACCCTAACTCCTGAATACTCAGTCAGGACTGTTTCATCAGCCTTACCTGCAGAGTTATTACAGACTCCCAAGAGACACTCAAGACCTGCTTTATCTACTTCCTCCAGGTACTCTAGGAGTTTTTCCGATATGGGCATGGACAGCGTTTATCAAATCCGTCCCCCTTCAAGTCCATGAGTGTTCCTGCCAAAACTATCCAATCTCCTTCTTCAATCCGACCAACTTGTTTGGAGACCCTGGATCCTAAATACTTCAGAGAGTTTGTGTTGGATCCGAGGAAGCTCCCTTCCTTGACTCCGACAGTTACCCTGAACGGCTCTGCTCCAATGTTGTCACATCAGAATGAGTCTTGAATCTGAGATCTCTGAGTATGATCCAAGGGTAGGGTTTCTCCTTTGAGTTTGATGGATCCTTCCCTCCCCTCTGGGCTTCATCTCTGGACAGCTCGGGCCCTATTCTATCTAGAAGCCGTGGCTCTGGTGTTGTTCCCGATGTTCATCGTGTTTCACTGTTGCAGTCCTAACTAATGGGTTATCTGGCTCCCGGTAGCCCTCGGTCAGCCAGAATACCAAAGGTAAGTAAAAATGATATTGGTTGCCGTCGGTTGTATAGGACGTCAGGGCATCCAGTAGAAAAGGAGGTAGCTGATGTCACTTCCTCAGTCTTAACAAAGGTTTGCAATATTAAGCGAAGTCAAAAGCTAATGTTCACCAGAAGACAATTTAATGAAGCTCTTTTTGTCTGCACTGTGTGCAGACTTCTTCAGACATACAAAAAACCTTTTAAAAACTTCCTTTAAAAACATTTAAACTGGTATAATAAACCAATCGTAACACACAATTAATTAAGGTGATTAATTAGTGCTGCTGCATTGATTGTTAGCATGCACCATGAAGTATGCTCAAAGTAAACTTTTATGCAAAACCCTCCACGAATAACTGGAACAGTGATTGTCAAACACACTAAAGAAACTTCATAACAAAAGCATAAACTTAAAAATGAACACAGTAAAAGTGAACAAAAGTTCACAAACCAAAACTCATACTAAAATTTTAAACTTGTATAACAGATAAAATAAAACAAACAAATGTATGTAAGCAAATTACAGCAGATATATACATAGTTCATTAATAGTAAGCCAAGAAAGTTACTTAACCATGATATCTTACCTTCACCTTTTCAAACTTTTCAATTTAAGAATACTGCTTATAGAGCAGGACTCATTGAGACTTGGGAAGATACAAGCATTCAGTTTGATTTGCTTCAGTCTTCCTTGCCACGGAGCCCGAAGCAGAAGCTTTTCATGCATGAGTGCCGGTTGGCAGTTTGCCTTTGTTGGTTTCCGACTACAAGAGTTGAAGTCTTCTACAGCTAAGTAACCCCATTGGGAATCCTCTTTTCTTGCCTTAACGAATGTCAGAAAAAATTAATAATTGTCTTACCTGTGGAAAGCAGATTCCCCATAGAGATTTTCATTCCTATTGCATTATTTGTTTAGGCCCTGACCATGACGTTCCCAATTGTGATCTCTGTGTCTCCTTTAATCCGCGTAATATCCGTCATCGGGCTAAGATTTTGGCTAGTCATTTTGGAGTTTGGCCCAAATTCATTGGTATGGCGTCCACCGGTCTTCAGGCTTTGGATATTCCGAAGAAACATAAGGATAAGGACCGCAACAGGTCTCAAAAAACGAAGTCCTCTGATGATGTTAAGTTGGTCGTCAGTCAGGCGGTAGCCAGTGAGACGCCTTTGCAGTCCCTGCAGTCCGCAGATGTACAACCGCAGGCCTTGATTGAGTCTAAGTCCCTTAGGCCTTCAGCCTCTGTTTTGCCTTCCGACCTGTCGCCGGTTGCCTCTTCTGCAGGAGCCAGAACCGCTAAGCTGACTCCGGTGTCTAAGGCCTCCGTTTTGCGTTCTGACAGCAAACTTCTTCCTTCGACTTCTGCTGCAACTTTGGCAGTTGCCAGGCCTCCGGAGTCCTTCAGGCTTGCAGGTAAATCTTCCATTCATAAGCCTGTGAAAAGGCAGGCTCCAGTTTCTTCTCATTCCCCTCAATCCCAAATGGTTAGAATGGCTAATGATTTGTTGATTCTTATTAGGGGTTCTCAGCCTCCTCCTCCTAAAAGGAGTAGGGATGTTTTCTCCTGAGGTTTTGTCCTGTTCAGGTTATGATTCTTCCAGCATTTCTGTTGATGAAGAGGAATTTTCTCAGGCTTTTTCTCCTTTTGAGGAATCGGATGCAGAGGAGTCCATTCCTTTGGCCTCTCCTCCAGATGATTTCTCTTTTGGTGGCACTTTAAATACCCTAAGGGAACATTTTAAATTGGAATGTCAGGATTATCCGAAATCTAAAAAATGGATTAAGGAGATGTTCATCGTGCATACAGCTGCAGTCATAACAGATGTGTTTTCCTGCCGTCAGGCGGGTCCTCGGTCGGCCGAATTCCAAAGTCTAGGTCCGGCATCGGATGTAGTCGCTTCTTCCCTGACATCAGTGTGACAGGGGTATAAAAGAACCAGCCGACGCCATTTTCTTCAGTCTTTCTTGCCGCGCGGTGCCCGAAGCAGAAGCAGTTCGCAAGTGCCAGTCGGCCAGCTCCTGAGATTACGAGTATTTTTCAACCGACGACTTCTTGAAAGCTAAGTACCCCATTGGGGAAACTTTTCTTGCCTCAGACCGATGTCAGACAAAGTTAATAATTGCATTTCATGTGGGAAGCAAATACCGCATAAGGATTTCCATTCCCTCTGCATTCCTTGCTTAGGCCCAGACCACGACGTCTCGGCCTGTCGTTTTTGTGCTACATTCAACAGACGCACTATTAAGCGTCAGGCGGAGTTCGCCCAACACTATTTTGGCAAAAAATTTAATTACATTATGTCGTTGGATACTCCGACTCCAGTTTTGAGTAAAAGACGCAAAGATAAGGACTGACATACGAGGTCCTCAGCTTCTACAGACACCACGCTAAAGACGACTACAGGTGCTCCGGTTCTCAGCGAGGCGCCTATGCAGCCTCTGACTACTGAAGACACTTCATTAGCGGTGTCTTCTGTGCCCGAGGTCGCAGGCTCTTCGGCCCACACCCCGACTACAGATACCGAAGCCACTCTTGGCGGGGAAACTCAGAGTTTAGACAGGCCTGCCACCTCTCAAGGTGTCTTCAGGCCTTCTTTTTCTTTTTCCATTAAGGCTTTCACTAAATTTAAAGCAGCCATGCATGCTAAAAGATAAGCTCCACAGGGTCCCTCTCAAGGCCCTATGTCTAAAAAGCAGATGCTCAAAATGGCTGAGGATTTGATTACTCTTTTCAGGGGTTCTCAACCCCCCTTGGACAAAAGGCCCAGAGTGGAGGAAGAATACCCTTCCTCGGACCAGGCCTCCATTACTTCAGAACATTCTGAGGACCAGGAACATTCATACTCCCCTTTTGAAGATTCTGATGCAGAGGAGTCCATTCCCTCTGTCTCCCCCCCTGAGGATTACTCTTTTGGGGAAACCTTGCATACCTTGAGGGAACACTTCCACTGGGAAGGCCAAGAGTACTCAGACTCCAAGAATAGGCGCAGGGATTTCCTCTTGCTCCCTCAGCACAGGCCTCTGGCTATACCTCCTGTCTTAGACATACTAGATGATGTGTATTCAGAGGCCAGCCTTAACCCAGATTCTTTACCTCCAGCTCCAGTCAAGCCTGACAGGTATTACCGGGTTCCTGATTCACACCAATTCCTATACAAAAGCCATGCGGCTGACCCAGAAACTATTTCACAGGGCCCCAAGGGAATTAAGGCCTCCACTGCCAAAAATCCATTACCTTCAGAGAGAGATTCCAGAGCTTTAGAAAGGTGGGGGAAAAAGGTATACACCTCGGCCACCTTAACCATGAGGGCATTGAACTGTCAGTTCCATATGTTAAAGTATCAACAGTTTTTGTTATCTCAGTTGAAAAGCAAAATGTCATAACCTGAACAACCAGACTTGAAGGAGTTGCAGGATTTGTTGCATAGTGCAGAGCAAGTGGGTAAACATACCTTGCAATGTGGTTTTGATGCGTTAGAGGCCTCATGTAGAGCTGCTGTTACAGGATCAGTCATACGTAGACATGCTTGGCTCAAAGAGCAAACCTTACCAGATCATGTCAAAGCTAAATTACTAGATGCACCTCTTCAAAAAGATGTATTGTTTGGTGTTAAAGCTGAGGAGGTATTAAAGAAAATGGAGGAAAAGGCAAAATCAATGCAAACAGTGAAAGATTTCCTACAGGTACAACCTCCACGTTTCAGTAGAAATTGGCCTTCAAAAAATTGGTCCTTTCCAGCCACGGACAAACCTCAAAGAGGTAGATGCAGGCGCCCGAGGGGTAGAGGGCAATCTCAAGGATCATTTAGAGGCAGACAATGGCAAGCACCTACACCAAGAGGTGGTGAGGATAGTTCACAGCCATTCAGAAAGCAGAACCAACGACTTTCCCCTTTGCATGCCAAGCAAGGCTCAAATGGCAGCACATTTAGGCGGAAAACTGGCATTATTTTCGAAAAATTGGCATATTGTCACAAAAGACAAATGGATCCTGGACATTATAGACAGAGGCTACAGATTCCACTTTCACACCCTTCCAAAAATGAGAGGCATGCCAAACCTGCCACACAATCAAAGGGCAGAGGCACAAAAACAAATTTCAGATCTCATGGACATGAAAGCTATTCAAGAACAAGAACAGGGTCAAGGTTTTTATTCCAGACTATTCCTGGTACCAAGGAAGGGCAAAGATTGGAGACCTATTTTGGACCTATCCATCCTAAACACATATTTACTCGTGCCAAAATTCAAGATGCTCACATTACAGCAGCTTCTTCCCATGCTGGGCAAGGAGTCTTGACTGGTAACATTGCACCTCAAGGAGGCATACCTGCATGTCCCAATCAGACAAGATTGCAGAAGATACCTCAGATTTCTTGCAGGTTCAACCCATTATCAATTCTCTGCATTGCCCTTTGGCTTATCTACTGCGCCCAGAGTGTTCACAAAATGCCTGGCATCAGTAATTGCCTTCTGCAGACTTCAAGGGATACAAATATACCCATATTTGGACGACTGCCTGATCCAAGCGGACAGCAAACACATACTTCTGAAACACCTGGCGTTTGTAATAATGTTGTTGAATTCTGTGGGGTACACAGTCAACAAAAAGAAATCAAGACTAATACACTCTCAAACAATAATTTTCCTGGGTGCCAGCTTGAATACAAACACCCAGATGGCCTACCTCACGCCAGAGAAACAAGGGCAACTAATTCAATACTTCAGAAAACTGGCAACCTTCACCAGGCTAACTGCAAGGAAAATCCTGCAGGCTCTGGGATTCATGGCATCTTGCATCCTGCTAATCCCATGTGCATAGCTGCATATGAGGAAACTTCAGTGGTACCTAAAAAACTTATGGTCTCAACACAGCCACAGTTTGGAAACAATTATACCACTGATTCCATGTCTTCAAAAGGAATTTCTGTGGTGGGCTCAAGCATGCCAAAGAAACATAGGTCTCCCATTCTGCAAGCCTCAAGCAAATGAAGTCATCACAACAGACGCCTCGGACTACGCCTGGGGGGCGCACATGACAGATCGGTGCATTCAGGGCAAATGGTCACAAAAAGAAAAGCACCTACACATCAATCAAAAGGAAATGCTAGCAGTAATAAATGCTATTATGGCTTTCAAAGACCTACTGCATCCAGGCCAGCTATTGATAAGGACAGACAACACCACAGTGATGTGGTACATAAACAAACAGGGAGGAACCCATTCATATCCACTATGCAGGCTAGCCATGTCTCTTTGGAACATGGCTCTGGAATTACAAATCCAACTTCAAGCACAGTTCCTGCCAGGCAAGGAAAACACGCTGGCAGACAATCTGAGCAGAAATATGACAGATCCACACGAATGGAAGTTGCATCCTCAAGTTTTTACAAAGATAATTCAAGCATGGGGAAGGCCAGACATAGATCTCTTTGCCACCCACAGAAATTACCAATTGACAAAATTCTGCTCAAGGACCTTTCATCCACAGGCCTGGAAAGTGGGTGCACTCTCTTTCAGTTGGACAACAATGACAGCTTATGCCTTTCCACCTCTTCCTCTTCTGCCCAAAGTTCTATTAAAAGCCAGAGCAGACAGGCCAAAGATGATTCTCATTGCTCCAGACTGGCCAAGACAACACTGGTACCCACTCCTGAGGAGCCTGACGCATTCCCCACCATGGATCCTGTCTCTAATGCCTCTTCTACTGACTCAGCACAACTTCAAAACTCTTCACAGTCAGCTGAAAACACTCAATCTAGCCGCATGGAGGATTCCTTAAATTCACAACAGACCCTACCCTCCAAGGAGGTGCAGGATGTCATTTTGGAGGCCAGAAGACCTTCTACTAGAAAAGCCTACTCCGCAAAATGGAAACGGTTTTGTGCCTGAAATCAGGAAAAGGGTCAGAATCCTGGAATACTGAATTTACCTCAAATATTACAGTACCTAGCTGAGATGCTAAGCAGTGGACTTTCATTCTCCTCCATCAAAATCCATGCCTCAGCCATTTCTGCAGAATACAACACTGATCCTCCTTTATTCTCTCACCCTCTCTTAAGACAGTTCCTCAGAGGGGCTAAGAATATAAATCCTCCAAGGAAGCAACCAGTACCTGCTTGGGACCTCAATTTCATTCTAGAAAAACTGACCCTGCCTCCTTTTGAACCAGCTGCTTCAACAGAACTGCAATATTTGTCATGGAAAACAGCCTTCCTTCTGGCCATCACCTCAGCACGCAGGGTTTCGGAACTACAAGCCCTCATGGCTGTGCAGCCTTTCATCATTTTCCATCAGGACAGAGTTTCCTTATGAACCAGTCCTTCCTTTATGCCAAAGGTATTATCCAGGGTAGCCTTGAATCAGGCTATCCACTTACCTACCTTTTACCCTAATCCACAAAACAAAGGGGAGAGACTACTATATTTCCTGGACATTCACAGACAGCTCCGTTATTATTTGGGCAGAACAAAGCCTTTCAGAAAATCAGAGCCACTCTTTGTGTCCTATGCTACAGGTGCTCAAGGGAAGCCTATTTCCAAACAGACAATCTCAAAATGGATAGCCCACTGCATATGCTTTTGTTACTCTTTTCATGGTAAAACTGTACCTACAGGCATCAGATCTCACTCCACAAGGGCCACAGCTACCTCTGCAGCTTTCCTCAGGGGGGTTCCTACCAAAGATATTTTGGAAGCGGCCACTTGGAGTTCTGTACATACTTTCTCCAAGCACTATCACCTACCATTATACTCCAAATCTAGAGCGGGCTTTGCCACTGCAGTCTTGCAGGGCATCCTAACTCCTCCTAGTTCCACTTAGTGCCTACCACCCCTTTTTTAGCTTTGGGATTCTACCCATCTGTTATGACTGCAGCTGTATGCACGATGAACATAGTACAGTTTTGTGCCTACCATAAATGTAGATGTTCGAGTGCTAATACAGCTACAGTCCAGGTTTCCCTCCCTCCTTCACCTCTTGGGACAGGCCTAATGGCTAATACCTCCTCATACAACCTCATTGGGGTATTCTTTTATGGTGCATTTGCTTGCAACTACTGTTTTTTTGATTATATTGCATTGCATTACTACATAAATTTATGTTTTGCCTTCCTTCTGGGGGCACCTGACATCTGGGGCAAGAAAAACTGAAGAAAATGGCGTCGACTGGTTCTTTTATACCCCTGTCGCACTGATGTCAGGGAAGAAGCGACGACATCCGACGCCGGACCTAGACTTTGGAATTCGGCCGACCGAGGACCCGCCTGACGGCAGGAAAACCCATCTGTTATGACTGCAGCTGTATTAGCACTCGAACATCTACATTTATGGTAGGTACAAAACTGTACTTTTCTGGAGTTACCTCAGCATAAGCCTCTTGCTATTCCCCCTGTGTTGGAAGTTGTTGATGATTTTTTTCTGGAAAATTCCTTGACTCCAAATTCGGTTCCTCCTGCTCCGAGGAAACCTGACAGGTACTACAAAGTCCCTGATTCTCATCTGTTTCTTTTCAGGAACCCTTTGGCGGATCCAGAGGTTATTTCTTAGGGCCCTAAAGGAGTTAAGGCCACTGTTACCAGGAATCGTGTTCCCTTTGACAGGGAATCTAAGACCCTAGATAGGTGGGGCAAGAAAGGTTATACCTCTGCCACCCTAGCTATTAGGGCTACCAGTTGTCTTTTTCATATGCTGACGTGCCAGCAGCACACCTTGGAGGCTAGTGTACCTCTGTTGGCAGAGAGTAAAGACATGCAGGATTTACTGAATTCTGCCAGTCTGGTCAATAAGCATTCTTTGCATTGTGGTTTTGACATCCTTGAAACCTCCAGCAGGGCTACAGCTACTGGATCTGTTATTAGAAGGCACACTTGGCTCAGAGAACATCCTCTTCCAGAACCTGCCAAGGCTAAGCTTTTGGGTGTACCTTTGCATAAAGACAGTATTTTTGGCAACAAAGCAGAGGAGGTACTTAAGAAGATGGAGGATAAGGCCAAGTCCATGCAAACTGTTAAGGATTTTCTGCAAGTGCAACCCCCTCGCTTTAGCAGGAATTACCCTCCCAAGAGTTGGACCTTTCCAGATACCAGCAGACAGAACAATTCCAGGACTAGAGGTTACAAATCTTCTAGGGGGCAGGCAGCTAACCCTCTAAGGTCCAGGCGTTGGCAGGCTTCCACTTCTAAGGGGGGAAGCTCCAAGCCTGCGTCTCAGTCAAAACACTCTCAGTGACTTTTTACAACTTCTGCCTGTTTTTGCTTGCCTGGAGGGTCCTTTAGGTGGAAGGTTGGCCCTTTTTGCAGATGTCTGGGCCACTATCACAGATGACAAATGGGTGCTCAGAACGGTGTCCCTAGGGCACAAGTTTTCTTGCCGCACCTTTCCAGCTCCCAAGGGATTCCCGGACGTTCCTCCAAACCAAAGGGCAGAAGTAGAAAAACAAATTTTGTCTTTGTCTCACCTGGGAGCAATAGACTCCGTTCCTGCTCAGCAGGTAGGCCAGGGCTTTTATTCCAGGCTTTTCCTAGTTCCAAAAAAAGAAGGCACCTGGCATCCTATCCTAGATCTTTCCATTCTGAACACTTTTCTAGTAATTCCAAAGTTCACAATGTTCACTCTGCACCAGTTGCTACTACTGCTAGAAAAGGATTCCTGGCTGGTAACTTTGGATCTCAAAGAGGCTTATCTGCACATCCCTATCAGGGAAAGTTGTAGGCAGTATCTCAGTTTCAGAGGGGGCAAGCAACGTTATCAATTCTCTGCATTGCCCTTTGGCTTATCTACTGCTCCCAGAAACTTCACAAAGTGCCTGGCCCCTGTCATTGCTTTTTGCAGGCAGAAGAAAATTCAGATTTACCCATACTTGGACGACTGTCTGATTCAAGCAAGTTTTCAGGAACAGCTATTAAAGGATCTGGAATTCGTAAAGACTCTTCTCTCTTCCCTGGGTTACACTCTCAATGAGGAAAAATCAAAAATGGTACCATCCAAGGAGATAACATTCCTGGGAGCGAGTCTGAACACAGCCGCCCAGATGATATATCTCACCCAGGAGAAGCAGACATCTCTTTCAATTTACTTCAAGGACTTGGCAAGCCTGTCCCAGCTCCCTGCAAGGAAATATCTGCAAGCTCTGGGATTCATGGCATCTTGTATTCTCATGATTCCATATGCAAGACTACATATGAGGAAATTGCAATGGTACCTCAAGAACATTTGGTGTCAACATACAGAGGACCTGGATATGATGGTTCCTCTGCTCCTATCTCTGCAGATGGAGCATCTGTGGTAGGCAACAGCCTGTCTACAAAACAAAGACATGCCTTTTCGAACACCTCCTGCCACTCAAGTTCTGGCTACAGACGCATCGGACTATGCCTGGGGAGCACACCAGGATGGCAGATGCATACAGGGGCATTCGAACGCCCAGCAGATGCACCTGCACATAAATATAAAATAGTTGATTGCAGTTCGGCAGGCCTTACTAGCTTTCAAGCATCTTCTTTCTCCAGGGACCCTACTTGTCAGAACAGACAACACCACAGTCATGTGGTACATCAACAAGCAGGGAGGGACTCACTCTTACCCCTGTGCAGACAAAGCATGCATCTTTGCTTCATGGCAGCATCCCTGGACCTGCATCTCCTAGCTCAGTTTCTTTCAGGAAGGCTCAATGTTTTGGCAGACCAGTTGAGCAGGCAAACCCTGGATCCTCACAAGTGACAGCTGAACAGAGCAGTCTTTTACAGCACCATTCAACGTTGGGGCACACCTCAGGTGGATCATTTCTCCTCCCCAGACAACCGTCTTCTACCTCTCTTTTGCACTAGACAGCATCACAGCAGAGCCTGGAAAGTTGATGCTCTGTCCTTCCCTTGGACGTTGCTATCAGTGTACACCTTCCCTCCTCTTCCTCTTCTTCCCAGAGTATTAGTGAAGATAAGGGATGAACGACCAAGGACTACTCTCATAGCTCCGGACCGGCCCAGGCAACATTGATATCCACTGCTTCGTAGTCTCTCCCATTTTTCTCCTTGGCATCTTCCTCTGAAGCCATATCTTTTGGTTCAGGAAAGGGGAAACATTCTACATCCTCATCTTCAGTCTCTCCATTTGGCAGCATGGCTCATTGTACGACTCCTTCCCTTTCTTCCTCCCTTTCCCAACAGGTGGTTGACGTGCTGAGGGAGGCCAGGAGGCCTAGCACTAGGAAGTCCTACACTGGCAAATGGGAAAGGTTCTCTCAATGGATGCAGGCTAGAGGAGAATCTGCTTCTCAGTCTACCCTTCCTCTGATCCTGGAACACCTGGCTGATTTGCTTCAGGGTGGTCTTTCTTTTTACTCTATCAAGATCCATGCTTCAGCCATTTCTGCTCATTGTTCTCTTGAACAACCCATTTTCTCTCATCCCCTGATGAAAATGTTTCTCAGAGGTGCTTGCAACTTAAAACCTCCCAGAAGAGCACGTACTCCAGCCTGGGATCTTAATTTTGTTTTAGAGAAACTCAAGTCTTCCTCCTTTTGAGCTAGCTGCCTCTGCAGATTTAAAGTTTCTCTCTTTGAAGACTGGCTTCCTCTTGGCTATAACTTCAGCAAGGAGGGTTTCGGAGCTGCAAGATTTGATGGCCGTGGAGCCTTTTCTTATTTCCCATGCAGATAGAGTCTCTCTGAGAACTAATCCCTCCTTTATGCCTAAGGTGGTTTCTAGCCTGACTCTTAATCAGTCCATACACCTTCCTACCTTCTTTCCCAATCCTCGAAATAAAGGTGAAAGGATACTACATTCTCTTGATGTGCACAGACAGCTCAGGTTTTACCTGGGCAGGACTAAAGACCTTTGGAAAACAGCGCAGTTGTTGGTCAGTTTTGCCCCTGGAGCCCAGGGCAAGGCTATTTGTAAGCCACCCATTTCTAAATAGATTGCACATTGCATTACTTTTTGTTATTTCTTTCATGGCAAAGCTACTCCTCAAGGGGTTAGGACCTACTCAACTAGAGCGGCTTCCATTTCTGCAGCCTTTCTAAGGGGTGTCCCTACTAAAAACATTTTGGAGGCTGCCACATGGTCTTCTGTTCGCACTTTCACAAAACATAATTTGCCTCTGTTTTCCAGAGCCAGGGCAGGGTTTGCCACTGCTGTGTTGCAGGGCATTATCTCCAACCCTTGATGCTGTTGGTTCCTCCCCCCTTTTTCTCTGGGCTTTGGTAATCAGCCCATTAGTTAGGACTGCAACAGTGAAACACGATGAACATAGTACAGTTGTGTACACTTACCATAAATGTAGATATTCGAGTGTATTCACTGTTGCAATCCTGGTTTCCCTCTCTCCTTCCCCCTTTTTTGGTCCTCTCCTATTCTCTTTTTTTGAGGTACAGGCTGAATTTATTTGCCAAATTTGTTTTTAGTTTAAGCCTTATTTTCTGGGGGCTCTTGACTGCTATGGCAAGAAAGACTGAGGAAGTAACGTCGGCTGCCTCCTTTTGTATCGGACGCTCTGACGTCCTTTACAACCAACGGCAACCAATGTCATTTTTACTTACTTTTGGTATTCTGGCTGACCGAGGGCGACCGGGAGCCGGATAACCCATTAGTTAGGACTGCAACAGTGAATACACTCTAGCATCTACATTTATGGTAGGTGTACACAACTGTACTTTCTGTCTTCTTTGGCTGCCTCGGCTTGGAGAGAGAGGAAGGAGAGTTTATCGGGTCTACTGTCTTTCCAGGTTATGGAAAGGATTTTCTGTTCTCACAGGAATCCGACCTCTCTTATCTCTGGTCCTCCCCAGTAGCCCCCATTGGATCTGAGTACTTAGACCATCATACTTGCCCATGGTCAGCCTGCCTTGAGAAGTCACCGGCATCTCCCCCACCAGAGGAAGCACCCCCCTCTTCTTCTGATACCTCCCCTGACTATCCCTCAGAGGAGGTTCATCGTAAGAAGTGTAAAAGGAGGCACATAGACTCCCTTCTGGAGTCCCTCACAGAGGACACAGACTTCGATGAGGGAGAAGGATCTCCAATATCACCACCAGATGATGTGTCCTTTGGAGACATCCTAGAGATCCTTAGGCAAAGAGGTGGTTGATCTACGCAGAATCCTTCTATTGAGGAGTCGTTTTTGGAGGCTGTTGGGGTGGGACAATCTACATCTTGGGTGCCCCCCCCCCCGGCAGATGTGATAGATCTAGTCTCCCACCGGGCATGGAAGGAGCTAGACACTATTGAACCCATCCCCAAATACCCCCAATAAATTCTTAATCCCCCCCAAGGACAGACTGTAATGGAATAAGGGTATTCCCAGTGGATGCCATGGTTGTGGCAGCAGCTACAAAAAAGGAGCTAGCTGAGCAAAGCTCCACTGTCCACCTGCCTAACAGGGAGTCCAGAGTGATGGACAGATTTGGTAAGTGCATGTATGCCTCGGCTAACTTTGCTCTGAGTTCTTTGAACTACTTGGCACACTTCAGTCATTTGCAGAGAGACCTGATCAAGGAGCTTTCCAACTCTCTTGCAGAGATCATGTTGGTGGAGGACTTCAAAAAAAGTGTCTCCACAACTGGCTGCTCTTGCTTTTGTCACTAATTCTTTCATGAGGCTCATTTTCCATACAGAGGACGGCACCTCACAGGCAGCTGGCTCAGGTATTGCAATCAGGAAACATGCCTGAAAGAAGCTTTCTGATTTAATGGAGCCCTTTAAGGCATCATTTGTTATTGCCCGCTTTGATGGCTCCTCCTTGTTTGGGCCATCCGTCAAAGATAACTTAACCCGCAGTGAACAGGAAGGAAAGACTCTTTCTGCCATAGGGATCAAGTTTTCTACTCAGAAGCATACATTCTCTAGGAATCAGTGAGGTAGTAAGAAGACTTGGTTCTGAAGATCCCAAGGGTCTTTCATGATCAATGTGGGGATTCTTCCTCCAGAGGCAGAGGAGGACATTTTAATGGAAGACCTCGCCCCAGGGACAGAGGGGGTCTACAAAATCAGGGCTACAGAGAACCCTTCTCTGATGGGCCCTAACAGTGCTCCTGAAGCGTTGCCCGACTTATCCGCTCTGGAGGCAGTTGGGGGTTGTTTTTCACTACACCTAGGTGCCTGGACCAATCTCACAAAGAATGCCTGAGTGCTAAGCATAATATTCAGAGGTTATTACATTCCCTCTTTTCTTCCACCACCACAAAGGCAGATGATGATCCACCCAGTCAGAGGGAGTATGCAGTAATAAAGGCTCAAAAACTACTGCAAAAAAAAAGAGTCATCCAAGAGGCCCCAACTGAACAAAAAGGATCCGGAACCTACTCCTGCTTCCTTTGAGTGCCAAAGAAAACCGGGGACCTGAGACCCATTCTGGATCTAAGCCACCTGAACCTGTATGTAAAGAAGTCAAAGTTCTGGATGGTTATGGTTCAGCCCATTCTATTCCTGTTGCAAAAGGACCATTGGATGTATTCTGTGAACTTACAGAACGCATACTGTCACATCAAAATAGAAAGACGCTCCAGAATTCATCTGCTCTTCAGGCTGGAAGCCAGTCATTACCAGTTCAGAGCTCTGCCCTTTGGACTCAACACAGCCCCCAGGATGTTTATCAGATGCATGGCAGTGGTTGTAGCTCACCTGAGACAGCAGGGATTCCATGTGTTTTGTATCTAGATGACTGTCTCTTTACTGCTCAGGGATTATCTCCAGCTCCTTGGGCAACTCCATAAATCTAGTCAAACCAAACCCTTCTCCAGTTCAAAGGCTAGAGTTCATTGGTGCTCTGTTGGATACTTCAAATCAAATGGCCTCATTACCCCCTCATCGCATGAAGACAGTGAGACACGAGGTAGTCCATTCTAGGTATTCCAACTCCATCAGCAAAATTGATACTTCAAGCCCTTGAATCTCTGGCAGCTGCCATCACTTTATTTCCATTAGCAAGATTTTATATGCAAATTCTCCAGTGGACTTTGGCTGTTCAATGGTCTTTACCATCCCTTTTCTGTTCCTATCAAACTAACATCGATCTGCAGACATAGTCTTCAATGGTGGACTTTACTGGATGATCTATATATCAGCAGACCTTTGCTTCTTCCTTCCCCATCAGCCATTGTGACCACGGATGCTTCCCAGCTGTAGTGGGGGAGGGGCAATTCATGGAGAAGATGGTCCAAGGCACATGGACTCGGGACCAGGCTGTATATCAGTGTTCTGGAGATGAGAGCAATCCTCTTGACTTTGCAAGACTTTTAGGACATTCTCCCCTTTGGAACTATTGTAATTCACACAGACAACATGTCAGTAGTGTGGGACATCAACAAACATGGAGGAACCCATTCATACCCATTGTGCAGAGAGGCCATGAGGGTCTGGAAATGGACTATATCTTCAAACTGCTTTCTTCTTGCAACACACATACCTGGGAAATCCAGCGTTCTTGCAGACAAACTCAGCAGGTCCGTTCTGACTTCTCACAAGTAGTCCCTCAATCAGTAGTGAACTTGATTTTGGCCATTGGGGGCAACCTTGCAACAACCTCTTTGCTTCCCCCTAAAATAATAGTTATGCTACTATTAAACTTCAGCTGGCAGCCATATCCAACTTTCATGCTGGAAATATTTCTGGTTCCCTTTCTACATCTAGATTATGTAAAGCATTCATGAAAGGGATTTTTCTACTTTGATCCCCAATAAAAGACCCCTCTCCACTGTGGGATCTCACTGTTGTTGTTCAGGGCCTCGCTAAAAAGCCCTTTGAACCAGCTAGTGATTGTGAGATGAAATTTCTTTCCTGAAAGACCATATTTTTGGTAGCAGTTACTTCGGCAAAGAGTATCTGAACTTCAGGCCTTGTCATCCAAACCACCTAACATCATTTTTCATAAAGATAGAGAGTCCCTCTGTACAAGTCCATCCTTTATGCCTAAGGTGGCCACAGAGACTAGTATTGATCGGTCTATTAAGTTACCAGTCTTCTTTCCAAATTTCTCTAACAAGGGCAGATATATTTTACACCTTCTTGATGTGCATAGAAAACTTTTTTTACCTTCATAGAACAAAGCAGTATAGCAAATCTGAACAGCTATTTGTATCCTTCTCTCCTAACTGGGTAGGCCAAGCAGTCTCCAAGATTACTCTGCCCAAATGGATTGCGAATTGTATTTCTCTAATTTATTCAAAGAATGGTCTGCAATTACCTCACCCCCTAAAGCCCATTCTACTAGATCTGTGGTCACTTCATCTGCCTTCTCCTCCAGAGCATCAACTGATGATATTTATGCCGCAGCCATAGACTCAGACTTTTGTGACTCATTACAAATTGGGCATTGTCTCCAGAAGCAGATTCTTTTGGTTCAGCAGTGCTCCTGCATATCCTTCCTTGAGGCCACCCAAGGGCAATGTAGATGGGAACTCCAACCCAGTAGTGAGGAAGGATGAAAAGGGCAACATAGGTTCATAGGTTGGTACTGAGCTATCTGCCCGAAGGCATATATTAGCCCAGCCACGTTGTGCGGTATTCACCGCCCCTTTAGTAGTTCCCTAGACCCTTGTACTAGCAGCTAGTACCCTTGGCCCCTATCTAGTAGTGCTGTTGGTGTGATCCCCAGTGTGAACTTTCTGTTACCCATCCACTCATCAAGGTTCCTCTTGAAGAGTGATAGTGAGGGGCTCTGTCTTATGTAGATTGGGACCCTGTTCCATAGTAAGGAAGTCTCTCTTGAAGGGAATCTATCCCTCCAGCATGTTCTATTCATTGTTGTGTTGAGGTTTATATCCCTTGAGCGTGTAGCTCGAGTAGATTTGGTTTTGCTAAGATGGAGCAAGTTCAACAATTCTGGGTTGGACATGGCTCTGTACGTTAGACAGAGATTGCCTCTGAGAAAGCGGTATGCAACAGAGAACAGTCTGAGCTTTTTCAATCGTGCTGCATAGGGCAACTGTTTGAGGCCAGTAATTCTCTTGGTTAGGTACCTCTGTGGTCTCTCAAGCTGCTGGAGATGTCTAGCCAGGTACATTTCAATTGGTGCATTGTACTCAATAATAGGTCTGATGAGGGAAGAGTAGAGGGGCACCATTACATCCTTAGATCTTGATGCGAACCCTTTCATGATCAGATGGGTCACATAGAAGGATTTTCTAACCACTTTGGCAACATGGTTATCAAAGGAAAGCTGGCTATCTACTTGGGTCCCTAGATCCCTTAGTTCTTCAGATTTCAGGGGATTACCTCCTATGTTGTAGTTTGCGGGTACTCTCTTTTTTCCAGAGGGGATTACTACGCATTTTTTTGCATTTAGCTTGAGACCATGGCTTTGACACCATGCATCAGTCTCATTTAGGCCCTTCTGGAGGATCTCCATGTCGGCCGGAGACTCTATTATAGCACCCAGTTTGCAGTCGTCCGCAAACATAGTCAGCCACAGCCCTTCTGTGCTTGCCTGTACTTCTGAGAAGTGTATGCCAAACAGGAGGGGCCCCAGGACAGAGCCCTGAGGCACACCACTCGTTACTGGTCTGGATTCGGACATAGATCCTGCTACTCTTACTTTATGGGATATGTCTGAGAGCCAGTTTGCGATCCATCTTGTGACGTAAGGGTTTATGCCCAGGCTGGTGAGCTTATCAATAATACCCGAATGGGGAATGGTGTCAGATGCTTTAGCAAGGTCAAGGTAAGCCGAGTGTACCTTCTTTCCCTTATCTATAGCCTGAGTAACTGTCTCAAAGAAATCCACCAGGTTCAGGAGGCATGATCTGCCCTTGACAAAGCCGAACTGTGAGGTGTCCAGCGACTGGAGGTTCCCAATCTCTCCATTTATGAGTTCCATAATGATTCTCTCCATAGCCTTACAGATCAGACTGGTCAGGCTTATTGGTCGGTAGTTCCCAGGGTCAATTGTGGCCCCACCCTTGTGTAGTGGGACCACCGTTGCCATGAGCCATTCTCTAGGCACATATCCTGTAGAGAGGCTGAGACTGAACAGGGTATTAAGATGCGGGGTTAATTCCTTTTGGAACTCGCGTATGAGACAGCCTGGGACACCATCTAGTCCCATGGAGGCAGTGTTTTTAGCTTTAGATAGAGCCTTGTTAACCAACGTATCAGTAATAATTGGACTTACACAATCCCCTGGAATGGTAATAGGCCCTGTAGGTGATGGGGGGGGGGGGGGGGGGATTTGCACTGAACCTGTCAGCCAAGATGTTGGCAATGTCAGAAGGGTCAGTGTATTTTGTTCCATTTTGTACTAGCTCAGAACAGACCTGAGCGTTGCCATTTGGGTTTTTGACGTAGCCATAGAAGGCCTTATAGGTATCCTTGGCAACTTTCTTTTCAAAATTAGCTTTAGTTGACTTGTTGAGGGCCCTCAATTTCGTACTAATGCTGATCAGGGATGATTTTTGTACTTGAGATTTGGCCTTTTTTTATATGTCTCCTCCTTTTATTGTAAAGTTTGCTTATGGCTGGGGTCCACCAGACTGGTTTCTTCTTGCTTGAGGAAGGAGTCTTGGTTTTATTTGGGATAGCACGGTCCATGCAATCCTGAAGATGCATATAGAGTGCCTGCATCCTGGATATCATTATCCTTCTGCAAGGGAATAGTGAAGCTTTCCACTTCGGATGCAAGTAGTTTGAAGTTTGCTTTGGAAAGGTTTTTGACTGTGTTTTTTTTTGACTGGGGGAGGTGGAGGGGTGAGGATGTCCAGGGTTATCAGTTTGTGGTCGGATCGGGAGTGATAACGGGTGTGGTACTGTGGGCGCCCATATTTGTGATGATTAAATCCAATATGTTGTCCCCTCTAGTGGGGGAACATATTAGTTGATCAAGGGCATGGGAATTTATAAATTCTATGAATCGCTGAGCATAGGAGTTGGAACATTGGTAGTTCGCCCAGTCTATACCAGGCTAGTTGAAATCACCCAAGATTATGGTGTTTGGTAGGACCTTTATATTTTCCAATGTCTCAAGGAATGCAGAGTGAGCATCTTGGGACATGGTGGGCGATCTATAACCGGCTACGACTTGAAATGTGGTTTTGCCTGCTGATAGTTGCGCATGGATGATCTCTGGGGCATCATGCTGCGCTACTAACCTGGAGATATGGGTATCCTTGATGAATATGGATACACCTCCACCCTTTGTACTGCGATCCGGTAACTGAGGCCGGAAGGTATGATATGAATTGTAACCTGGCAGTGCTGGGGTGCTCTCTTTAGAAGATTAATTGTCATAGAAGTCATTGACATCAGATTTAGAAGTTTTGTACTTAGCATAACTTAGCATCAGTGTTGTCTATTTTCATTCTTCCTCACCTTCTCTCCCAGCCATCCCCCAGCCTAGTGACTCCTAGAAGATTGAGTTAATTTTTGGAACTCTTAGGATCCTGGTTCGAGCCTCCAGTTCTCTTCTGTCTTTACAATCTCTAGTTATTGTAAACATTTAGGCAGCAGACTCGATCTGTGGAGGCTGTAGAGGGGGTAGAGCATTGTGAGTAGAGGGCAGAGCTCGAGAATAGGATCCAAGTCTGTACAATGCGGCTGAATCAGATCCCAGACCGAATAGTGAGGAAGAATGAAAATGGACAACACAGATGCCAAGTTATGGTAAATACATAACTACTAAATTTCCATCAAAGCTGGGTCAAAGACTGCCCTGTAAGCCAGGCAGAGGTCACCCCTTAGCAACCTGTAGGAGACATAATATAGTGACAGGGCTTTCAGTCTTTCTGCATAAGACTTGTATTGTGTACCCTGTAATTTCTTGGTGAGAAACTTGTGTGGTCTCTCCAGTTGTTACAGGTGTATGGTGAGGTACATGAAAAAGGGAGCATTGTACTCAATTTTGGTCTGATGATGACCAAGTATAGTGGAATTACAACATCCATAGATTTAGATGCAATGCCTTTACTTATAAGATGTGGCACATAGAAGGGTTTCCTTACTACTGTGGATATTACTACTGTGGATATGTGGTGGTCAACCTGAATACCCAGATCACATACCACTGGTTCTACACTGGGGGGGGGGTGCTATCTATAATGTAATTAGCAGGGATGTCAGATTTCCCAAAGGAAATAATAATGCATTTTTTTATTTAGCTTTAATCAGTGGTTTTGGCACTAATAATTTTTGTGTAACCCACTTCTTAAGACTGAAGTGGTATCCTTCAAGGCCCCTGGGCCAGTGGAAACTACAACCCACACTGCTGAATCCTTTGCAAATGCCTTCTATGGGCACCTTCAAGAATGCATGGATCATGCAATCCCAAATAAAACCAAGACCCATTCCCCTAAAGGCAGGCGCCCGGTCTGGTGGACCCCAGCCATAAACAAACTTTACAACAGGAGGAGGAAGCTACTACATGACAGAGCAAAATCCCCAAAAGGGAAGGCATCCCTGATCAGTACTAGCAAAAAACTACGATCACTCATAAAATCATCCAAGGCCAACTTTGAGAGAAAAATCGCAAAAGACACAAAAGACAATCACAAGGCCTTCTTTAGCTATGTTAGAAACCTGGGTGGAAACTCCCAGATATGCTCAGAGTTAGTCCAAAATGACACAAAATACACTGAACCCACTGACATTGCCAACATTCTGGCAGACAGGTTCAGTGCAAATTTCTCCTCCCCTCCCAAAGGAGAAATAACTATCCCAGCAGAGTGTAGCCTCCCTGACATCTCAGATGCCCAGGTGAGAGCCGCCCTCTCTAAAGCTAAAAACACAGCATCAGTGGGACCGGATGGTGTCTCGGGCTGTGTGCTACATGAACTCCAAGAGGAACTAAACCCACACATAAGGCTGCTGTTTAATCTTAGCCTTACTACAGGATACATACCCAAAGAGTGGCGTACGGCAACAGTGGTCCCACTTCACAAAGGCGGTGCTTCTACGGACCCTGGAAATTACCGCCCCATAAGCTTGGCGAGCCTGGTCTGCAAAGCTATGGAGAGGATCATTATGGAACTCATAAACAAAGACATTGGGGACCTACAGACATTGGATCCTACCCAATTTGGCTTTGTCAAGGGCAGATCCTGCCTTTGAACTTGGTCGACTTTTTTGAAACAGTCACTAAGGCCATTGATGAGGATAAGGCAGTTCACACAGCCTACCTTGACCTTCCAAAGCCTTTGACACAATACCCCACTCGGGCATCATAGACAAACTCACCAGCTTAAATGTAAACCCATATGTCACAAGATGGGTTGCAAACTGGCTCAAGGACAGAACCCACAGGGTCAGAGTTGCTGGAGCTATGTCAGACTCTAAGCCAGTCTGGCGGTGTCCCACAGGGCTCAGTCCTGGGACCCCTCTTGTTCGGCATTTATTTTTCCGAGGTACAGGCAAACATAGGAGGATTGTGGCTGACAAAGTTCGCAGATGACTGCAAACTGGGCGCCATAATTGATACTCCAGCGGACACAAACATCCTTCAGAGAGGCCTCATAGAAATGGATAATTGGTGCCAGAGCCATGGCCTTAAGCTGAATGCCAAAAAATGTATAGTCATACCCTTTGGGAAAAACAAGGTACCGACAAATTACCACATAGGTGGTAATCCATTAAGGAAGAGGTAATCAGGGACCTAGGGACCCAGGTTGACAGTAACCTCTCATTTGACACTCACATTGCCAAAGTGGTTAGGAAGACCTTCTATATTGCCCACCTTATCATGAAGGGTTTCACATCTAGATCAAGAGAGGTCATTGTGCCCTGTACTCTTCTCTTATCAGGCCAATGATTGAGTACAGTGCCCCATTTGGGATGTATCTCACCCGACACCTGCAGCAGTTGGAAAGACCCCAAAAGTTCCTCACCAAGAGGATAAAGGGTCTTAAACATATGTCATATGCTGCCCGACTGAAAAAACTCCAGCTCTATTCAGTCGCATTCCGCCTACTGAGCGGTGATCTGTGCCTGGCCTACAAGGCCATGTCCAATCCGCAATTAATGGACATGCTCCACCTCAGAAAATCCAAATCCATCAGAGCTACGAGAACAAGAGACTTAAACCTCAACACAGAAATAAATAGGACGTGCTGGAGGGACAGATTCATAACCCAGAGGCTCCCTACACTCTGGAACAGAATCCCAGTCCATGTTAGGCAGAGCCCCTCACTGACTCTATTCAAGAGAAATCTTGACGAGTGGATGGGAGATCGTAGGTTTACCCCGGGGGTCATCTCTGTGTCACTACTAGACAGAGGCACAGTAAACTAAACCCTAAAAGGGCGTAGTATTCTCATCCTAAGGGGTGGTGAAAGCCACACACACTCTGGCTAGGCTTATAAATGCCCTAGGGCAGATAGCCTAGTACGAACCTATGAGCCCTCTGTACAAGTCCATTCTTTATGCCTAAGGTGGCCACAGAGACTAGTATTGATCAGTCTATTCAGTTACCAGTCTTCTTTCCAAATTTCTCTAACAAGGGCAGATATGTTTTACACCTTCTTGATGTGCATAGAAAACTTTTGTTACCTTCATAGAACAAAACAGTATAGGAAATCTGAACAGCTATTTGTATCCTTCTCTCCTAACTGGGTAGGCCAAGCAGTCTCCAAGATTGCTCTGCCCAAAAGGATTGTGAATTGTATTTCTCTAATTTATTCAAAGAATGGTCTGCAATTACCTCGCCCCCTAAAGCCCATTCTACTAGATCTGTGGTCACTTCTTCTGCCTTCTCCTCCAGAGCATCAGTTGATGATATTTATGCCGCAGCCATAGACTCAGACCTTTGTGACTCATTACAAATTGGGCATTGTCTCCAGAAGCAGATTCTTTTGGTTCAGCAGTGCTCCTGCATATCCTTCCTTGAGGCCACCCAAGGGCAATGTAGATGGGAACTCCAACCCAGTAGTGAGGAAGGATGAAAAGGGCAACATAGGTTCATAGGTTGGTACTGAGCTATCTGCCCGAAGGCATATATTAGCCCAGCCACGTTGTGCGGTATTCACCGCCCCTTTAGTAGTTCCCTAGACCCTTGTACTAGCAGCTAGTACCCTTGGCCCCTATCTAGTAGTGCTGTTGGTGTGATCCCCAGTGTGAACTTTCTGTTACCCATCCACTCATCAAGGTTCCTCTTGAAGAGTGATAGTGAGGGGCTCTGTCTTATGTAGATTGGGACCCTGTTCCATAGTAAGAGAAGTCTCTGCGAAGGGAATCTATCCCTCCAGCATGTTTTATTCATTGTTGTGTTGAGGTTTATATCCCTAGAGCGTGTAGCTCAAGTAGATTTGGTTTTGCTAAGATGGAGCAAGTTCAACAATTCTGGGTTGGACAGGGCTCTGTACGTTAGACCGAGATCGCCTCTGAGAAAGCGGTATGCAACAGAGAACAGTCTGAGCTTTTTCAATCGTGCTGTATAGGGAAACTGTTTGAGGCCAGTAATTCACTTGGGTAGGTACCTCTGTGATCTCTCTAGCTGCTGGAGATGTCTAGCTAGGTACATTCCAATTGGTGCATTGTACTCAATAATGGGTCTGATGAGGGAAGAGTAGAGGGGCACCATTACATCCTTAGATCTTGATGCGAACCCTTTCATGATCAGATGGGTCACATAGAAGGGTTTTCTAACCACTTTGGCAACATGGTTATCAAAGGAAAGCTGGCTATCTACTTGGGTCCCTAGATCCCTTAGTTCTTCTTCAGATTTCATGAGATTACCTCCTATGTTGTAGTTTGCGGGTATTCTGTTTTTTCCAAAGGGGATTACTACGCATTTTTTTGCATTTAGCTTGAGACCATGGCTTTGACACCATGCATCAGTCTCATTTAGGCCCTTCTGGAGGATCTCCATGTCGGCCGGAGACTCTATTATAGCACCCAGTTTGCAGTCGTCTGCAAACTTAGTCAGCCACAGCCCTTCTGTGCTTGCCTGTACTTCTGAGAAGTATATGCCAAACAGGAGGGGCCCCAGGACAGAGCCCTGAGGCACACCACTCGTTACTGGTCTGGATTCGGACATAGATCCTGCTACTCTTACTTTATGGGATCTGTCTGAGAGCCAGTTTACGATCCATCTTGTGACGTAAGGGTTTATGCCCAGGCTGGTGAGCTTATCAATAATACCCGAATGGGGAATGGTGTCAGATGCTTTAGCAAGGTCAAGGTAAGCCGTGTGTACCTTCTTTCCCTTATCTATAGCCTGAGTAACTGTCTCAAAGAAATCCACCAGGTTCAGGAGGCATGATCTGCCCTTGACAAAGCCGAACTCTGTGGGGTCCAGCGACTGGAGGTTCCCAATTTCTCCATTTATGAGTTCCATAATGATTCTCTCCATAGCCTTACAGATCAGACTGGTCAGGCTTATTGGTCGGTAGTTCCCAGGGTCAGTTGTGGCCCCACCCTTGTGTAGCGGGACCACCATTGCCGTGCGCCATTCTCTGGGCACATATCCTGTAGAGAGGCTGAGACTGAACAGGGTATTAAGATGCGGGGTTAATTCCTTTTGGAGCTCACGATGAGACAGCCTGGGACACCATCTGGTCCCATGGAGGCAGTGTTTTTAGCTTTAGATAGAGCCTTGTTAACCAACGTATCAGTAATAATTGGACTTGCACAATCCCCTGGAATGGTAATAGGCCCTGTAGGTGGTGAGGGGGGGAGGGGAATTTGCACTGAACCTGTCAGCCAAGATGTTGGCAATGTCAGAAGGGTCAGTGTATTTTGTTCCATTTTGTACTAGCTCAGAACAGACCTGAGCGTTGCCATTTTGGTTTTTGACGTAGCCATAGAAGGCCTTATAGTTATCCTTGGCAACTTTCTTTTCAAAATTAGCTTTAGTTGACTTGTTGAGGGCCCTCAATTTCATACTAATGCTGATCAGGGATGATTTTTGTACTTGAGATTTGGCCTTTTTTTGTATAAGTCTCCTCCTTTTATTGTAAAGTTTGCTTATGGCTGGGGTCCACCAGACTGGTTTCTTCTTGCTTGAGGAAGGAGTCTTGGTTTTATTTGGGATAGCACGGTCCATGCAATCCTGAAGATGCATATAGAGTGCCTTGGTGTAGGATTCCGCATCCTGGATATCATTATCCTTTTGCAAGGGCATAGTGAAGCTTTCCACTTCGGATGCAAGTAGTTTGAAGTTTGCTTTGGAAAGGTGGGGGAGGTGGAGGGGTGAGGATGTCCAGGGTTATCAGTTTGTGGTCGGATCTGAACAAGGAGGGAGTGATAACGGGTGTGGTACTGTGGGCGCCCATATTTGTGATGATTAAATCCAATATGTTGTCCCCTCTAGTGGGGGAACATATTAGTTGTTCAAGGGCATTTGAATTTATAAATTCTATGAATCGCTGAGCATAGGTGTTGGAACATTGGTAGTTCGCCCAGTCTATACCAGGTAAGTTGAAATCACCCAAGATTATGGTGTTGGGTAGGACCTTTATATTTTCCAATGTCTCAAGGAATGCAGAGTGAGCATCTTGGGACATGGTGGGCGATCTATAACCGGCTACGACTTGAAATGTAGTTTTGCCTGCTGATAGTTGCGCATGGATGATCTCTGGGGCATCATGCTGCGCTACTAACCTGGAGATATGGGTATCCTTGATGAATATGGATACACCTCCACCCTTTGTACTACGATCCGGTAACTGAGGCCGGAAGGTATGATATGAATTGTAACCTGGCAGTGCTGGGGTGCTCTCTTTAGAAGATTAATTGTCATAGAAGTCATTGACATCAGATTTAGAAGTTTTGTACTTAGCATAACTTAGCATCAGTGTTGTCTATTTTCATTCTTCCTCACCTTCCCTCCCAGCCATCCCCCAGCCTAGTGACTACTAGAAGATTGAGTTAATTTTTGGAACTCTTAGGATCCTGGTTCGAGCCTCCAATTCTCTTCTGTCTTTACAATCTCTTGTTACTGTAAACATTTAGGCAGCAGACTCGATCAGTGGAGGCTGTAGAGGGGGTAGAGCATTGTGAGTAGAGGGCAGAGCTCGAGAATAGGATCCAAGTCTGTACAATGCGGCTGAATCAGATCCCAGACCCAATAGTGAGGAAGAATGAAAATGGACAACACAGATGCCAAGTTATGGTAAATACATAACTACTAAATTTCCATCAAAGCTGGGTCAAAGACTGCCCTGTAAGCCAGGCAGAGGTCACCCCTTAGCAACCTGTAGGAGACAGAATATAGTGACAGGGCTTTCAGTCTTTCTGCATAAGACTTGTATTTTGTACCCTGTAATTTCTTGGTGAGAAACTTGTGTGGTCTCTCCAGTTGTTACAGGTGTATGGTGAGGTACATGAAAAAGGGAGCATTGTACTCAATTTTGGTCTGATGATGACCAAGTATAATGGAATTACAACATCCATAGATTTAGATGCGATGCCTTTACTTGTAAGATGTGGCACATAGAAGGGTTTCCTTACTACTGTGGATATTACTACTGTGGATATGTGGTGGTCAACCTGAATACCCAGATCACATACCACTGGTTCTACACTAGGGGGAGGTGCTATCTATAATGTAATTAGCAGGGATGTCAGATTTCCCAAAGGAAATAATAATGCATTTTTTTATTTAGCTTTAATCCGTGGTTTTGGCACTAATCATTTTTGTATGTTAACCCTGTCTGCAGTACGTTTACATTATTGGAGGTATCAATGATTGCTCCCAATTCGCAATCGTCAGTGAACTTGGCCAGCCACGGGCCATCCAAGTTTGCCTGGACTTCTGAGAAATACTTTCAAACAGTAAGGGACCCAGAATAGAACCCTGTGGTATGCCACTGGTGACTGGTCTTTTCCTAGAGGTGAAGTCACCCACTTTCACAGTATATATCCTGTCAGTAAGCCAGTTGGCTACCCATCTGGTAATGCAGGAGTTACTTCCCAGTTGGGAGAGTTTTTCTCTCATACCTGAGTGGGGATTGTATTAAATGCCTTGGCTAGGCCAAGATAACTCGTCCAGGGCCTTGGTGACTTTCTCAAAGAAGTCTACCATGTTTAACAGGCATGAGCTGCCTTTAACAAATCCGAACTGGGTTCCAGAGTTTGGAGATTACCTATGTCCTTGTTAATAAGGTCCGTAATGATTATTTCCATGGCCTTGCAGATGAGGCTAGTCAAGCTTATAGGCCTATAATTTCCAGGGTCAGTTAATGTGCAAAGGAATTGCTTTTGCTGTCCTCCATTCCGCTGGAACATAGCCAGTTTAAACAGGGATCCAAGTGGGTCTGCTAGGTCATGTTTTAAGTTGTTTAAAAGGCAACCTGGGATGCTGTCTGGTCCCATTGATGCCATGTTTTTGGCCTTGTAGAGCATCAAGATGACCTGCTCTCTTGAGATAGTAGACTGAGGAATGGTGGCAGGTATACTTTTGGGGATAACTGGAGGGGATGGGGTGTTAGTTGTGCTCTAAATCTATCAGCTGCTAGGTTGGCTATTACCTCCAGTTAAGTATGGATGGTGCCATCCATAACCAGCTCAGTGTATAGCTAGGTATTCCTTTTGGATTTCGGACGTAGTTAAAGAATGCCTTGTGATTATCATTAGTTAGGGAGGCTATTTTTACTTCGTAATTAACTATGGAGGACTTGACAAGATCTCCAATTTCTTTTGTTTAAGCTAGAGAGGGATTTCTTTCTCTGCTGAGCCAGTTCCCTCTTTTTCTTGAATATTCATTTCTTTCTCTTGTATACCCTGTTTATACTGGGTGTTCACCAGGATGGCTTGTTTTTTGGCTAGACCTGGTTTTAATCCAGCCAGGTACAGCTGATTCTAAACAACGACTTAACTGGTTATACAGGGTTATGGTGTCCACCTTTACATAGGAGTCCTTGTTATCTGCGTTCAAGGGGTCATTGAAATTTCTTAAACCATCACTTAGGAAGTAATTTGTCTTTGAAGAATTCCTAAGCATTTTTGAGCTTGATGGGGTATCTGGTCTTATAATTACATTGAAAGAGACTGATTTATGATCTGATCTTACCAGGGAGGACATAACACAGTGGGGTGGGTGGGTTGCAGTACCCTCCATGTTTATGAGTACTATGTTCAGGAAATTTGACCCTCTTGTGGGTGTGCTGATCAGCTGTTCCAAAGCATTTGCATTGACAAAGTCCAAGAACTTCTGAGTCAACGTGTTTGTGGTCGTGTATGCTTCCCAGTCGATGGTAGGATAATTAAAATCACCAGTGAGTAAGGTGATGGGCTGTATAGCAAGTGACTCCGGTAAGTCCAGGAATGCGATATACTTTTCCTGTTTCTTGGGGGCCTATAGCTAGCTAGCTATGATGTACTAGGGGGCTTTGCCTATAGTTAATTGGGCATGGAGTAGCTCAAGAGATTCATATTGTTTGGCCTTTCTTGAGGTGTACTTATCCTTAATGAAGATGGATATACCTCCTCATTTGGTTTTTTCACTCTCAATTTGTGGCCTGTATGAACAGAGGGCATTGTAGCCCTGCACAGTGGGGTGCATTCCATGCCTTTGAACCATGTCTCGGTGACTGCACAGATGTCAGCATCTTCCATATTGAGGAATGCTTGCAGGGAGTGCAGTTTCCCATTTTGACTCCTAGCGTTAAGCAGCAGTACCTTGAGTTTATCTAGAGAGGATTTTGTTATGTTGAGAGGTTGTTTATTTTGACACTGCCTAAAAAAAGGCACATTAGGTGTGGCTTATGCCTTTGCCAGTAACCAAATGCCTAGAGGAGACAGATGTAGACCATCTCTGGCAAAGCAGTGTGGCCTGTCTACCAATCTTCACAGACACCAGAAGCAAAGCCAATTGTTAAAAGTCAATCATTTTTTGTTTGTATTTCTTGGAGAAGGTAGAATGCTGCTAAAGGCTAGACTTATATCTGTCTGTGACACATAATCTGAGAATCTTAGTCATGTGTCTTTTCATATAATTCACTGAGGTAAGTCTCAAGTCATTGACCTCCACATGGACTATGATGGAGTCATGCTGGTACTTCTGGTTGCATGACTTGAGTGACTTGATGGATCCTGATACCTGACGGGCAGCTAGCTGTAACCCGCTGCTTATCCAGCCTGGTGAGGGGAATGTCTGTGTATCTCACAATGGAATCATCTGTGACCAATACACTAAGTTTTGTGGTTTTAAACCTTATGGACTTATTTGTTGAGGCACAGGTGTATGTGTTATTATGTACTATAGTAGTTTTTTTTTAATTAAGTGTATAAGTGGTTTCTATTTGGGAAGCCCCTGATCATTTGGTAAGTTACTAGTGAGTACCTCTGCATATGTGGGCTTATGTGTCATGTCCTTATTTAGTGTGGGAAGTGTGTTTGTGTGCTGGCAACCTATTTGGCATTCGATTTATCCTTATGTGAGAGTCTTGCCTCCAGTTTCATTGTGTAACTACATCTCTCACATGAAGTATTTGTTTGTTTCAGGAGTAAGTGGTTGTCAGTATACGTGAGACAGCTGCTACATTGCCCCAGGATGCCCATGTCTATCAGGCTGGCCAGAGAGATGATGGGAAACTGCCCATCGATGATAACAGGCTTTTACTGTATGTTTTATTAGGGAAGGGAATTGGTTAATTTGATTGGACTGTGCTGGTACTGCCAAGACTACAAGAGGGATCTGTACTTTGTGTAGGCTAGGGTTGATCAGTAAGGCAACGCTGCTCTTTGCGTAACTGAGTTGCTCCTAGAGCAGCAGAAAAGCTGGAAAGAGTTTCATTGACAGCTGTTTATGGAAAAACTGAGCTTCTAGGGTTTTGTGTCTTTACAGGGCACTGCTAACTGCTGCTGTGAGAAGAGTAGCACCACACAAACCCAAGGCTTAAATATGAGCAAAGAGAAACAAGTTTAAGCTAACTATCAATCAGTAAAGCACACAATAAGCCTTCCACCATCAATCTAAAAGCTCAGACAGGTTAGATCATCACACTTCTGCCACAAGGGTGCAGAAAAAACATTATCTTAATGGAGAATAGCTGGTTTGGAGCCCAAGTGTAACAAGACCACACAAACTACCATCAACAGCCCTACCCCCTACAACTAGCATGCAATGTAGTACAGTGCAGTTAACCACTTATAGCAGCAGCAGACAGTATTTTTTTTCTTTTGAAACTGCTGAAGTACAGTTACAGTATATAAGAAAAGTGCAAAAGAATACTTAGAGCCCTTCTGTGTACTTCCCAGCGCAGACTGATCAGGTAAACACCTACGGCCATTAGATGAATAATCCTGGTCCTCCTAATGTAAAAGCACAGAAAAGGAGTGTCTAGAGTTAAATGCTACTACAAGCAAACTTAAAAGATACAAAATGTTACCACAAATAGACTTAACGATATGGATACAGCAGCATAGTTTAAACAGCTTATGAAAGTGAGATTATTCAATAAAAGTACTTTGTATAAATGAACCAAGAACCACTGAATAGTACAGACTTTATAAAGCCTTATTGCTTAGAATGTAAGTTGTTCTGTTAGCAGATACTATTGATGATGTATTTTAAAGTAAAAGATGAAATTGTTTTGAATGCAGATATTTTTGCAGTCAGCATTAGATGCGTTTTTCAATGTGTTGTCTGTTAGTGATTGTGTTTGTCAAGTGTAGAGGAAAACGTCACATAGAGAACAATTACCTGATCTCTATCACACATGCTTGCTTACACAAACATTTTACTGGCAACCAGGATACCTAATGTGCATGCCACTGTGACTCTTTTTCCTAGGTTTCCTTTTATAGAGGAGCTATTCCTGAAGGTGTACCTGAAGATGCTGTTAAAAGGAGGAAGGGTCCAGATTCTCAGTGGATGGCCACACTGCTTCTTAAATTGCCAGTAAGTAACAGTGCAGATATATGACAGAATGTGTCCCTGTATTAACCTTGTTGTGAGAGACAGGTAAACATTTACTGACCAGCGTAAAGGATAAATATCATCAACATTTACGTACATACCCCGGGGTCAGATGCTTGCCAAGCATTGACTTTCTGAGGTTTAGTTTTCTCCATATTGACAACATGCATTCTTGTTGAATGTGACCTTTTCAATAAAGTATATCTTGAAAACCTCATCCAGGCAGTGACTGTATTCATTATTCGGGTTTGCCTTTCTCTGTAGTGAGATTTCAGTGGATTGACTTAGAATGCCCTTACTGTCCGTAAATTAGCTTTCTGAGAGAATATGTTTTCTGGAGCATTTCAGAAGTTCATTTCTGAAATTCATCTTACAATGATATGGTAGTACCTTCATATCAATGCCTTATGTAATATTTTATTTGTATTTAAACTTTATAGTTTTGTTATGTGCTACCAAAGCTGCGTACTTGCATCTGGTTGCAGAAAGGAAACTGATTTGCTGTAAAGTATTATGAAGTATAACTTGAAAAGGTTTTTTTTTTGAATTCATGCATTCATTCTGCATTTCTCTGTTTAATCCATTTCAGGGTTATGGGAGAGTCCAAACCTATTTGGTATTCATTGATCTCAAGGCAGAGAAACTATGTTTTATACTTAAAAAAACATCAGAAAATTAACCTTTTTCTCATATTCTGTTACCAGTGTAATGTTTGGGAGAGTTTTCATAACTCAGTGTGCAAAGTTCAGAATTACCTCTCTCCCATCACAAAAGTTTTGTTGTGATAAAACTAAAAGTGCTATCAAAATGACAGGTTATCACAGAGTAAACAAATGTTATTTGTCAGGTATGTTCACGTTTAGTACAGAGAACCACATTTTTTCTCAATATTGACAGAGAAGTACTATATTTGTTCAAGTTAAGTGGGACTGTTTTTTTGAGGAGTGAGAGAGGGAGGTCCAGGTGATGATGGCGTGATGTGTATCTAGTCAGAAGGTTTAATAAGCAGCACACAGAGACAGTGTATGTGGATGTTCATCTTGTTGATCAATGCTGCAGTAGCCTTAGCTGGGTTATATCCTTCCAAGGATATAACAGCTGACCAGCTTCCAAAGCTTCAGGACACCTTTCACTCATCCAAACTATCAGGTGGCTCATGCTGAGCTGAATAAAAGGCATGTGTGGGTGTAAAGGTCTTCAAAGCTTTACTGCCACTGAAGAGTACTCACCTCTGAAGCGTTCGAGGATCAGTGGTCAGTTTGTGCTTTCCTTTGCTGGGCAGATAAGTTCCCTTTTAAGGAAGAAAAAACTTCCATTGTCTTAATTTTCTTGCTGTTTATCTTCTTCTTCTTCAGGAAAGTTATTTTAAAGTTAGGAGCGTTGTGTTTTAACCGACTGTCTTGAGACTGTAACATGCTTTTAAACGGAGAACTTGTTTTTTCTGTCAGCTTAAAAGTGGTGTAAACTAACTGAAAACAGTTTTTTTTTTCTCTGTATGAATTGTGTTTATTTTACTTTTATGAGACTGGCATAGTGTTTTAAAGTGCTTTTTACAGATTTTTACTGTCAAAAAGTAACATTTGTGGACTGGTAGTGTTTACAAGAATTTGCTGCTTGTCTTCCACTGGAAAGAAACACCATTTTCGGCTTGACCATAGAACATGGTTGGTCCTTCTGCCACAAAAAGAAAAAAAATATGCAAACAGCCTTTCCCACCATAGCAGGCTAGCATTTTGCCTTAGCCACAGGTGGGTGACTCTGCTTTGGCAATTTGTTTTATGTCAGACCATTCTTCCTTTACGCTGGATCTCTCTGATGCACCACCTACAGCCACTATGGATCAGGGGTTAGCCACTTCCTCTGTGGCTGTGGGGTTCCCCTCAGTGGGCAAGGGAGAACCACTCTCGTCAGTCGTGGGAGATGGAACAGGGATGGGTTCCCTGTTGTGTCAAAATTTTGTGCCAGTCCCTGGGGAAGCTGCGGCCGCCATTAGTAACACTGTTGGCCCCATTATTCCTGTCAAAAGGAAATGGAAAACCAAGCATGCATCATCTACTCAATTTTCTTTGGATAAGAGTAATTTCCTGGGTCTGGCTTAGTGTTTAATTCAAGCTATTGACCCTTCTTCTAAAGTAGTTTCTGGTAAAAGAAAGAGAGATTCCTGTTTTCTTGAAGTGATTCAAGATTCTGAATCTGAACAGTAGCAGGGGGTTTTCTTTCTTTGATTCTCTGATTCAGACTTAGATGAGAGATGATTTGATTTTCCTGAAGTTTCTGTTTTCTGTTCTATTTTCTAGACTATTTCAATGTTTTTAGTAGGGAACTTTTAGGGATTTACTCAATCAGAAAATGCTATGAGTTGTTAGAGAAGGATTTTCCAGAACCTAGAGGATGTGTGTGTGTTACTGCCTACAGTTTTCCTGATATTCAGCCAGGTGCCCCTAAAAATACAGACAGGATGTATAAAAGCTCATCAATTTTTTTTTTTTTTACATTTTTATTCACTGTTCCTAAATCTGATCCTGCGGCTATATCTTTAGTTGATCCCACTGCTGCTAAGCACTTAGTTAATTCCAATCCTACTGTTTCTGATAAGGATAAGAAAGTTATTGATAGATATAGAAAATAGTGTATACTTCTGAAAATTTAATTTTCAGAATTTTGAACTGTCGGACCCGTATGTTAACATTTGTTCTGACAGATTGTGAAATGATGAGGAATATTTTATCTGTAGTTTCTTCTTGTGGAGCGAAATCTTCAAATAATTTAGATGTTCATCATGTTTCACTGTTGCAGTCATTACACTTGGGTTATCCTGCTGGCAGGCGACCTGTAGTCGGCTCAAGTTCCAAAGTCTTGGTCCAGCGTCAGTTGCTATCGCCTCTTCCCTGACGTCAGTGCGCCAGGGGTATAAAAGTTGCAACCGATGCCATTTTCTTCAGTCTTTCTTGCTGTCGCCTCTTCCCTGACGTCAGTGCGCCAGGGGTATAAAAGTTGCAACCGACGCCATTTTCTTCAGTCTTTCTTGCTGCACGGTGCCCAAAACATAAGCAGTTTGCAAGTGCAGGTCAACCGACTCCTGAGATTTTCAAAATTGAATTTCAGAACCGAAGTCTTCAATAAAGCTAAGTACCCCGTTGGGGAAACTTTTTCTTCCTCCAGACCAATGTCAGTAAAAGTTAATAATTGTATTTCTTGTGGGAAGCAAATACCTCATAAGGATTTTCACTCTTACTGCATTCCTTGCCTAGGCCCTGACCACGACGTCACTAGTTGTCAGTTTTGTGCTAGATTTAATAAACGCACTATTAAATGTCGGTTTGATTTTGCTTTACATTATTTTGGACGAAGATTTAATTACATAATGCCGTTGGAACAACCGATGACCGGAATGTATAAAAAACACAAAGACAAAGAAAGACAGGCATCCGAGGTCGGTAGGTCCAAAACCGACGACGAAGCCTCTTCTAGGCCAGTCGCCGGTTCTCAGTGAGGCGCTTTCGCAAGCCCCTGGCACCCGCTACCTCAGAGCCACAGGCCGCAACCGACAGCCACGAGGAAACACCGAGGCCTGTGGAAACTGAAGGTATTGGGCCTACGGAAAATATACCCTCAGATGGGTCCGCAGCCGCTGAGCAGGCACCGGCTTCTGAGGGTGTTTTCAGACCTTCACAGCTTACAATCAAAGCTACTACAGCAGCAAAGGCAAAGTCTAAAACACCATTAAAGACCAAGAAACAAGTGCAGCATTCTCCAGAACAGTCATCCATGCCTAAGAAACAGATGCTTAAAATGGCCAAAGACCTTATTACTTTAATCAGGGGCTCCCATCCCCCTCCTGACAAAAGGCCTAGGCAAGACACTGATTATGATTCCGCTGATCAGGTTTCCATTTCTTCTGATTCTTCATCTGACCAGGGCTATTCTCTCCCTCCCTATGAGGACTCTGATGCTGAAGAGTCCATTCCTTCAGCCTCACCACCTGAGGATTACTCTTTTGGGGAAACCCTGCACACCATGAGGGAGCATTTACATTGGGAGAGCCAGGATTACTCAGAATCCAAGAAAAGGCTTAGAGATTTCCTTCTATTGCCTCAGCACAGGCCCTTGGCTATCCTCCCTGTGCTTGATATTGTTGATGATGTTTTTTTCTGAATCCAGTTTGTCTCCAGATTCTTTACCCCCTGCACCAGTAAAGCCAGACAGGTACTACAGGGTCCCAGACTATCATAAATTTCTTTACAAAAACCCCGCTGCGGACCCAGAAACTATTTTTCATGGTCCAAAAGGGGTTAATGCTTCCACTGCCAAAAATCCTGTCCCCTCAGATAGGGATTCCAGAGCTCTGGACAGATGGGGGACAAAAGTTTACACTTCTGCTACTTTAGCTGTAAGAGCTTTAAACTGTCAGTTTAACATGCTTAAATATCAGCAGTATCTCGTGTCATTGTTAAAGCAGAAAATGGTTACAAATATAGAAGGTCCTGACTGTAAAGAAATGCAGGATTTATTGCATGCAGTTGAACAAGTGGGAAAGCATACTCTGCAATGTGGTTTTGATTCATTAGAGGCTTCTTGTAGAGCCGCAGTTACAGGCTCAGTTATTCGAAGACATGCTTGGTTGAAAGAACAAAGTTTACCTGACCATGTTAAAATGAAATTATTGGATGCTCCACTTCAGCATGATACTTTGTTTGGTGTTAAGGCAGAAGAGGTTTTAAAGAAAATGGAGGATAAAGCAAAGTCAATGCAAACTGTGAAAGATTTCTTACAGGTTCAGCCACCTAGATTTAGCAGGAACTGGCCTTTAAAAAATTGGTCCTTTCCAGTGTCAGACAGACCACAAGGAGGCAGATACAGACGCCCAAGAGGCAGATGTCAGCCCCAAGGCTCCTACAGACCTAAACAATGGGATGCTTCAGCCCCCAAAGTAGGAGAAGACAAATCGCAACCTTATAGGAAACAGTCACAATGACTTCCCTCTGCAAATGCCAAGCTCTTACCAGTTGACAGCACCCCTAGGGGGAAAGCTAGCACTTTTCTCAAAAAATTGGCACATGATCACCCAAGACCAATGGGTGTTGAATATAGTTTCTCAAGGGTACAGGTTCCACTTCCACACGCTTCCAAAACCAAAAGGTATGCCAAACCTGCCACAAAGCCAATGGGCAGAGGCACAAAAACAGATTGCAGCTCTTAGGGATATGGGAGTTATTCAAAATGTTCCACAAGAAGAACAGGGCCAAGGATTTTACTCATGACTTTTCCTAGTACCCAGAAAGGACAAAGCATGGAGACCAATACTGGACCTGTCAATCCTAAATACTTTCCTGGATGTTCCAAAATTCAAAATGTTAACACTACAACAACTCTTGCCCATGCTGGGCAAAGAGGCTTGGCTAGTTACTTTGGATCTCAAGGAGGCATGCCTGCACGTCCCAGTCAGACAATCGTGCAGAAGATACCTCAGATTTATAACAGGCTCAATGCATTACCAATTCTCTGCACTGCCCTTTGGCTTATCTACTGCGCCCAAGGTCTTCACAAAATGCCTGGCCCCAGTAATTGCATTTTGCAGACAAAAAGGAATTCAGATATATCCCTACTTGGACGACTACCTTATTTAAGCAGAGAGCAAGGACATTCTTCTAAAGCACCTGGAGTTTGTAAAAAGATTACTAATTTGCCTAGGGTACACAGTAAACGAAAAGAAATCAAAACTAGTGTATTCCTGGGTGCAAGCTTATATTACAGCTACCCAGATGGCTTATCTCACGCCAGACAAACAAAGGCAACTTGACTCATTACTTTCAAATGATGGCAACAAAGACCCAGCTCCCTGCAAGAAAAATTCTGCAGGCCCTGGGTTTCTTGGCATCTTGCATTCTACTAATTCCATATGCCAAACTGCATATGAGGAAACTACAATGGTATCTAAAAAGTGTTTGGACTCAACATTGTCACAGCCTAGAGACAATCATAACCTTGATTCCTTGCCTACAACAGGAGTTTCGATGGTGGTCCCAGGCCTGTCACTACAACAAGGGACAGCCTTTCACCTTACCTACAGTCAGGCAGACAATAACAATGGATGCATCGGATTACGCCTCGGGAGCACATATGGCAGGAAAACGTATTCAGGCCATGTGGCCCAAGGAACAAATGCATCTTCACATCAATCATAAAGAGATGCTAGCTGCACAGAATGCCCTCACAGCCTTCAAGGACCTAATACATCCAGGACAATTATTAATAAAGATGGACAATACCAGAGTTATGTGGTACATAAACAAGCAAGGGAGCTCACATTCCTACCCCCTATGCAGACAAGCCATGACTTTGTGGAACACAGCACTGACTTACCAGGTGCATCTGCAAGCACAATTCCTGCCAGGAACAAAAAATACACTGGCAGACGAACTAAGCAGAAATCTCATGGATCTTCATGAATGGAAGCTAAATCCACAAGTGTTCAACAAGATAACAAGGGAATGGGGACGCCCAGGCATAGATCTATTTGCCTCCCCTCACAATTGCCAATTACAGAAATTTTGCACAAGGACTTATCACTCTCAAGCATGGAAAGTGGATGCTCTATCTTTCAACTGGAAAAACCTGACAGTCTCTGCCTTCCCTCCGATGCCTCTTCTCACCAAGGTGCTTCTAAAAGTCAGACAAGAGAGGCCAAAAATGATTCTGATTGCACCAGACTGGCCACGCCAGCACTGGTACCCAATCCTAAAGATTTTGTCCCAAAGCCCGGCTTGGCCTCTGCCTCAAATCCTTCATCTTCTGACGCAGCAAAACAATCAGATTCTGCACAGTCAACTGAAAATCTTAAACCTGGCAGCATGGCAGATAATGTAGCCACTCAGACTGCACCTCTCTCTAAAGCTGTTATGGATGTAATTTTGGAAGCCAGGAGACCCAGCACTAGGAAATCTTATGCGGAAAAATGGAAGAGATTCTGTGCTTGGAACCAGGCACAAGGGCTCGACCCACTGGTCCCTAATATGCCTCAGATTTTACAATACCTGACTGAGACGTTGGACAAAGGCCTATCTTTTTCTTCTATTAAAATCCATGCCTCTGCCATTTCAGCTCATTACAATACGGACCCTCCTATTTTTTCACATCCTCTACTACGACAGTACCTCAGAGGGGCAAAGAATATAAGACCCCCTAGGAGAGCACCAGTACCTACTTGGGACCTCAATTTTGTTTTAGAAAAACTAACACTGCCTCCTTTTGAACCAGCCAGCACAGCTGATCTAAAATTCTTGTCATGGAAAACTGCTCTGCTCCTAGCAATAAACTCAGCAAGAAGAGTTTCAGAGTTACAGGCATTGATGGCTGTGGAACCTTTCCTTATTTTTCACCAGGACAGGGTTTCTCTAAGGACGAACCCAACATTCATGCCAAAAGTGGTCTCCAATGTGGCCTTAAACCAAACTATTCATTTGCCTACTTTCTACCCAAATCCCCAGAATAAAGGGGAAAGACTTCTGCACTCTTTGGATATACACAGGCAGCTACGATTTTACTTGGACAAAACAAAAGCTTTCAGAAAAACTGAGCAACTGTTTGTAGCATATGCTGCAGGATCACCAGGAAAACCTATTACAAAGCAGACAATCTCCAAATGGATAGGACACTGTATCCGCTTCTGTTATGCACAACATGGCAAATCTGTGCCTAAGGGCATTAGGCCTCATTCTACCAGAGCAGCAGCCACTTCAGCAGCTGTCCTCAGAGGGGTACCAACCAAAGACATATTAGAAGCTGCAACCTGGAGCTCAGTGCACACTTTTACCAAGCACTACCACCTACCTTTCTACTCCAAATCCAAAGCAGGCTTTGCCACTGCAGTTCTGCAGGGCTTGTTAGCCTCGCCAAATCCAATATAGGCCCAGCCACCCTACCTCAGCTTTGGGATTCTATTTATTTATTTATTTTATTTTACATTTGTTGACCGAGATAGTCTGACTGGATGCATGTCCATTTTCAGCGGAGGCCTGGGGAGAAAAGCTCCAAGGTTAAGCAGATACAGCATTATATAATACCAGCATTACATATTTTTTTTTGTTAAGGACAGTCTTGTTTAAATTTGAGAGTATAGGGGATGCATACAGAAGGGTTGAAAGAAGGTGAGAGCGAGCTATGGCAATTTTAGCTGGAGGGGTTAGGAAGGCTTTTATTCTGTAAAGTAACCTTAGTTTTTTGTTGATGGTTTTGATAGTTTGGTTAACATGTAGGTCAAATTTTAGATTATTGTCTATGATGACACCTAATAGTTTTGTAGATGGGTCAGGGGAGATTATTGTGCCATCATTTGATTTTATGGTAAAGGTGAAAGCGGTAGACCTACGTGTTGGTGAAAATAACAGCATTTTAGTTTTTTTGGGATTTAGGATCAGACTATGTTCAGAAAGTCAGTTTTCTATTGTATTAAAGGTGGTCTGGGTAGCTGACCATAACTCTACTGGAGATGTGGCTGAGCAAATCAGAGTAGAGTCATCAGCATATTGGATACAGCTGACTTTTGGGATGACAGTATAAAGGTCGTTAATGAAGATGGAGAACAGCAAGGGTCCTAGTATAGAGCCTTGTGGTACTCCAAGGGTGTTAGGTAGAAGGTTAGAGAGTTTGTTCTGCCAGAGGACAGCCTGCTGTCGACCATTCAGGTAGGATTGAAACCATTGAAGGGCTCCAGTATCTAGACAGAATGTTTGCAGGGTGTGGATTAAAAGTTGGTGATCAACCATATTGAATGCCTTGGAAAGATCCAAAAAGAGGGCTGAGGATATATAATTATTGTTGCAATTATGGTTTATGGTGTTGGTAAAGGGTAGGAGGGCTGAAATAGTGCTGTGATGAGGACGGAAGCCATGCTGAGTGCCACAAGGTGATTCTGGATTAGGTGGTGCAGGAGTTGTCTATGAATACATTTTTCCATAATCTTTGCAAGTGGAGAGAGTATAGCTATTGGCCTATAATTGGAGAATTCAGTAGAACTGCCTCCTTTGTGAAGTGGGATTACATAGGATATTTTCCAGATGGTGGGAATTTTAGCTTCTACTATGGTTCGATTGATTAGTATTGAGACAGGGTAAGCAATAGCATCAGCTGATTTTTGTAGGTACTTGACAGGGAGTTGATCAGCAGAAAGTGTAGTGGGTTTTAATTTTTTGATCAAGGTACAGATAAGTGAAGTGGCGACTGGTTGGAAGCTGAACACGAGTAGGTTTCTAGGGGTGCTACTTTCAGGACCATGGGAGCCAGGAGGTAGTTGGCTAGCTAGGGCTTGAATTGTCTCAGTAAAGAATTGGTTAAAACTATCAGAAACATCTTCAGGGGTTTTATCAGTAGTAGCAGCAGGGATTGGGGTTGAAGTTTGTCCAGGGTATAGTAGATTATTTAAACCTGCCCAAAACTTCTGAGGGTTATTTTGATTTACTGTCTGTAAATTACAGTAGTATTTTTTTTTGTCTTGTAAAATTGATTTTTTGGTTTCTTTCCTGGATTGCCTGTATTTAATGTGATCTTGAGGGTCTTTAGAAGAACGCCATAAAGCCCATGCTTTGTTTCTAAGGGTAATTTTGAGTTTCGACTCTATAGAAAGCCATGGCGCAGTTTTTGCCTTGGTTCTCTTTGAACAAAGAGGTGCATGCAAATCAAGGATTTCAAGGAATTTGTTGTTAAAGTATGCTACTGCTTCCTCTAAGGGGAGATGTTTTAGAATAGATCAATTACATGAGTTTAGTTCTTGTTGGAATTTGGCAGGGTCAAAGTTTTTATTGTTTCTAACCTTTCTGTGTAAGGGTTGTTGGGAATTAATGGTTTTGTGCTTAATTACATATGTGAGAAGGTGATCGCTTAAGCCATTAAGGAGGGTACCAGAGGTGTACAGTTGGGGCTGACTATTTATGAGTACCCAGTCAAGTATACTTTCTTTTTGGTTGGGTTTACCTATCCTGGTAGGGTTGGATATAATTTCTGTAAATGCATGCAGGTTAATATGGGTGGTTGGGGATTCTGAGGAACAGGTGCCCCAGTCTATGTTTAAGTCTCCAAGTAGTAGGGTTTCTTGGGGGTAGTGACATGATAGCCAGTGCAGGATATCTTCAGATATAGATATATTGTTACCTGGGGGAATGTACATACAGATGATATTAATGCATTTATTTTTATTAAGTTGCAATTTGGCGGCAAGAATCTCTGAGTTATTAATCTGAGGTGGTTGTATTACATCTGTGGTGACATTCAACTCAGATTTATAGAGTACAGCTACCCCAACCCCCCTTCCTCGAAGCACGATCCAGCCTGTGTATGTTGTACCCAGGTGGTAACACTTCATTGTCTTTAGTGTTAGGTTTTAACCAGGTTTCAGATAAATAGAGAATCTCAAGGGAGTGGGCATCCAGAAGTGCATGCAATTCATGTACCTTGTTATTAATGCTTCTAATATTGAGATGACAGACTAGGAGAAAGTTAGTTGGCCTATTAATTGTAGGTTTGTAGCTTAGATTGCAAGTAGAGGGGGTATGTGTATCTGAAGTGAGTGGGCCAGGGATGGGGTGAATATCACCACCAAGTATTAGGTTGAGTCTATACTTGGTGATGAACTTCAGGAATTTGTTTGTTAGTTTGTGGTAGTGTTTGGATCTAGAGCTAATGTGCCTGGGGTTGAGATGTTGGTAGACTGAACAAGATGTTGGATAGGATCTGGTACTGTAAGTATGGTTGAAGGTGGAAGGATTTACAGCTGGGGTGATAGTATGGCCTTTTGGGACCTGAAATCCCGTGAGAAACTGGTTTTCATACAAGGTAAGGAGGTATGGTGTGAACAAGAGGGGTAGTAAAGAGGAGTATATCATTATCTGTGATTCAGCTAGTGAGTTAAGGAACTGTTTTACCTGGTGATGCAACACCAGAAGATAGAGTGGTGAGGTAAAGGTACTGGAATGGGGATGGGAGAATGCCAGATGAAAGCTAATAGATGCTATTAAAATGTAGGTAGTAGAATGGGGGTGGGTGGAATTATCCTAGATGAAAGCAGATAGGATATAGAAAGTGGGGGAGTGGCTATAGTACTATAAATTTAGAGGTACTGGGGGCGGGAGGGAATTGGGGGCAGGTAGGGGAGCGAAGAAAGCCCAAACGTAGCGGGGCTATTGCAGTTTACAAGGTTTCCTAAGGTGTCCTAAAGCTATAAGGTAAGTATTACAGCTCTTAATGTAAGAGTCAGTTTACTTAAGTTACAGGGGAAGGAGGCAACCACTCAAGTAGAAAAAAAGAGCCCTATGGCTGACCAATATGGTGACCTGCTTAATTACACAGCACTGTAAGTGAAAGCTTAACAAATGCTTTTTGTGTGTGCAATCTACTCTGTTTAAATGTTGAGAGAAACTGATTGCAGTCCTGTAGACACTGTTTTGTAGGGAACTGTAGAGTTCAATCTGTTTAAATGTTGAGAGAAACTGATTGCAGTCCTGTAGACACCGTTTTGTAGGGAACTGTAGAGTTCAATCTGTTTAAATGTTGAGAGAAACTGATTGCAGTCCTGTAGACACCGTTTTGTAGGGAACTGTAGAGTGCAATCGGTTTAAATGTTGAGAGAAACTGATTGCAGTCCTGTAGACACCATTTTGTAGGGAACTGTAGAGTTCAATCTGTTTAAATGTTGAGAGAAACTGATTGCAGTCCTGTAGACACCGTTTTGTAGGGAACTGTAGAGTTCAAACTAAGTCACACCAGGTCAGCCAAGGGGGGAAGAGAGAGGGAAATCCTAAGCACCTCTATTTGAAAATTCTACCCAAGTGTAATGACTGCAACAGTGAAACACGATGAACATATTACAGTTGTGTACCTACCATAAATGTAGATGTTCGAGTGTATTCACTGTTGCAGTCCTGGTTACCCACCCACCATCCCCCTCTTTGCTGGGACTATTCTGTACTTCTCAACTCTATACAACCTATGTGGTGTATTTGCTTTTAGAAGAAGAAAATGTTTGTAGTGATATATGCATGGTTGTTTGGTATATTTTTATCTTTACAGCCTTCATATCTGGGGGCACCTGACATCTGGGGCAAGAAAAACTGAAGAAAATGGCATCGGTTGCAACTTTTATACCTCTGACGCACTGACGTCAGGGAAGAGGCGACAGCAACTGACGCCGGACCAAGACTTTGGAACTCGGGCAGACTACGGGTCGCCTGCCAGCAGGATAACCCAAGTGTAATGACTGCAAAAGTGAATACACTCGAACATCTACATTTATGGTAGGCACACAACTGTACTTTACTTCTATCGCATAGGTCACTACTTATTGTTTACAGTGTGTGTATGACTGTTGGTACTTCTTCCAAAGCAATGGCCTCTTGTACTGTTTTGAGGAGGTTTGCATGGCTGCATTCTCAGAACCCCCTGGAATGATGATAAAAATGAGATTTTAAATTCTCCCTTGGATAGAGATTTAGTGTTTGGTCACTTTGCTGCAGATGTGATCAAAAAGTGTAATGAAAAGAGAAAGTTGAGCCAGCGAATCTAAGATTTTCAGCTCTGCTTTTCCAAATTTTAGAGAGAGATTATTTCACATCATCCAATGTTGGCAAAAAGAAAAACAAAAAGAATAAGCAGTCTCAACAAAATACAGTTAAACAGATGTTTAAGCAGAAGTGATAAGGGGATTCCAAAAAGAGCTCTAGAGCCACTCAAAACCAAAGCCAGTCCAACAAATCTGAATGACTATTCAAGAGACCTTGTGAACCCTCCCACCCTGGCTCCTTTTTTCTTCCAGAAAGTTTGAATCTTTATTTTTCTCTTTGACAACAGATAGTTTCAGACAAATAGGTCCTGAAAGTCATTCATCAGGGTTGCAGATGGCAGTGCGAGCAAATTCCTACTTTTCCGGGGGGTCATTCCTCGTCCTGCAGATCAGACTCTTTTGGTTCCACCTGTCTTCATTACATGCTGTCTCAAGATGTGATAGAACCTGTTCTCCCTTCCCAGGTGGAGAGAAGGGTTTTTATTCAAGGATGTTCCTAGTCCCAAGGAAAGAAAATTCTTGGAGACCAGTTCTGGATTTTGTTTATTAAACCTGTTTGTGATATTGTCCAAATCAAAATGATGTCAGTTCACAACTTAACTCTTCTTCCTCTGTCTAGGTTACTGGCAACACTAGATATAAAAGATGCTTGCCATCACATCTTTGTTCATTCAGACTTCAGATGTTTCTTAAGGTTTGCTTGTGTCTGGATTACATTATCAGTTCTCTGCCTTAACATTTAGACTATCCACTGCACCAAGAGTGTTCACAAAGTGTCTGGCTTCAGTTATAGCCCATTGCAGGCTACAATATTTAGACAGCTTGCTTATCTCTGCAGTCTTTTTCAAAGTGTCAGGAATATTTCTGTTGGGTGAGAGATCTCTTATAGAAGATGGGATTTGAAGAGAACATTCAAAAGTCTTTTTTGACTCTTTCACACAGGATTGTGTTTCTGGAATGTCAACTAGACACTTCAGTTGAAAGAGCTTTTCTTCCACAGGAAAAAATAATCTTTATCTAGATCTGTTTCTTAAGTTTTCCTCTCAGACTTCAGTCACTGCGAGGGAATACCTCTGGATTTCGGTTCTCATGGAATTTATCATTCTCATGATTCATTTGCCAAGACTCCACATGAGAAAGCTACGGCAGTATCTGGAATCTCTTTGGTCCCAGAATCCGCATACTCTATCTTTTCAAATCCCAGTGCTGGGGTTTGTCAGAAGAGAAACTTTTGGTGGAAACAGCAGATGTCCTTAAATTCAAATCTCCCCATCCTTTCTCCCTCCCTGCTCCAAAGCAGTCAGTCACCACAGATGTTTTTGACTTTGTTTGGGGAGAAGTTTCAGGAAGGGGAAAAGTGCAGGTGGTGTGGGACACCAAGGACTGATGCAAGCACATAAATATCAAAGAGGTGCTTGCCCTGATCATGGCACTTTCTGGACCCTCTGTGGTCCCCAGAACCTGTTCAAGTGATTACAGGCAGTACTGTAGTCATGTGGTATATCAATAAGTCAGGGGGAACCAGGTCATGCCTCCTTTGCAGACTAGCCGTGTTAGCTTTGGATTTAGCTTCACAGCACAATCTCACTCTACAGGCATCCTGCATTCCATCAGAGCAAATTATGTGGCATACAAGCTGAGCAGGACCATGGCAGACCCACATAAATGGAGCTTAGATCAGGGGAGTCTTCCAAGATTTCATCCATCAGTGAAGAGTTCCTCAAGTAGCCTGTTTGCCTCTTCTCTGAACAGTCAACTGACAAGATTCTGTTACAGGACTGCATGCAAGAAGACCTGGAAGACTGATGCCTTTTCTTTTCCTTTGACAGGAATGTCCCTGCATGCTTTTCCACCCTCTCCACTAATATTCAGGGTACTTCTGAAGATTCATAAGGAATCCTTCAAGATGATTGTAATGACTCCTTTCTGGCTCAGGCATCCGTGGTTCTGTTTTTATTTGGAAATGGCCAGGGGCAATCACCACAAGCTTCCTCACAGACTAGATCTACTCACACAAAATCAGGAGTGTTTGATACAACTCAGTATCAATCAAGTTCAGTTGACTGCCCGGATGATAGGGTTTTAACTTCTTTTAGACACCTGTTTAATAAGGATGTGCAGCAAATACTAATGGAGGCAAGAAAGCCTGCTACTAGAAAATTATATATTAGCAAATGGAAAAGGTTCTCTAGTTGGTGCCAACAATATAACCAGCACCCATTCATCGCTAGTTGTTCTCTGTGCAGTATTCATGTGAGTTACTATTCTGTGGCCTTTGTTATTCCTCTGTTAAGGTTCATTTATCTGCCATTTCAGCGTGAATGCAGTCTCATGTCAAAATGTTCTTGAAGGGGGTTTTACATAAAAGGTCCCTCATTAGGATCTTCATTTTGTGTTAGGGAAGGTAACATTTGCTTCATTTGAACCAGCCAATTGGGCTGATTTGAGGTTCTTGACATGGAAAACAGTTTTACTGATTGCCCTAACCTCTGCAGGAAGGGTATCTGAATTGCAAGCTCTTATATTGAGCCAACCCTGTCTGATTTGCCATAGGAACAGGGTTTCTTTGAGAACTGAACCTTTTATGCCTACAGTGTTATCCAAGTTTACTTTAAGCCATGCTGTCCATCTCACCATTTCCTTTCCTGAACCTGAAAATAAGGGAGAAAGGATACTCCATACCTTGGATATTCACAGACAACTCAAGTACTGTAGTGACAGAACTAAATCTTTCAGATCTTTGGATCAGTTTGTTCATTTCTTGTGAAGGTAAGAAGGGACATCCTTTGTCAAAACAGACTATTTCCAAATGGTCAAGACCAACTGACCCAAAAATAATGTTTAATGAGGTGCTAGAGTTCATTAAACGTTATTCTGGGTCAGTTGGTCTTAGTCATTTGTTTCAAATTTATATTCTTGAGTTGTTTTTAAGTATTTCCAAATGGTTTTCTAAGGCTATTACCCTTTGCTATACTCACCATAGCAAAACTATTCCAGGCAGGTGCAAGGCCCATTCTACCTAGAACATATGAAAAGAAACATATTACTTTTTGCAACATGTTATCTTTGCAGTTACCTCACACTTTGTACAAACTCACTTGGTAACTGATAGCTATTCATTTAAAATATCAGTTTAAATATTAAATGTGCCCATGAAATGCTACTGACATTCTGACAAAATATAATCTGAACTGTAAAATGAATGACTTGAAAGAAGTGAAGTAATGCACAGATTTCAAAGACAGTTCTTGACACTATAGTAAAAGTAAAAAAGTATATATATTCACAAGGAAGTATTGAAATGTTTTAGTCTTCCAGTTAAAATAGCTTACTGTCAACATTTTGCGATATCAGAAAGTTTGAAGAGCTAGGAAATTACTATTTTTTGTCTTTATAATGATTATTAGACAGATGTTAGACCCTGCTTAGTTTAATGAATTGTGAATAGTACATGGTATCCACGGTTGTGCAGCGGTAGCGTTGTTGCCTCACAGCAAGAGGTTCTCCTGTTCGATTCTAGGCTGGAGTGCAGGGAGTGCCTTCTGTGTGGAGTCTGCATGTCCTCCCCACGGTTGGGTGGGCGTTCGAAAGACATGAGTAAATGGGCGTGCCTTTGTTGAAGGTTGAACGTAGAGCTGGCAACTCAGCGTTCGTGAAAATCTACTACCAATCCTTAGCGGACCGGCGTTCCGCTGTTGCGACCACTAACCGGGAAAAGACAAACAACAACAACAACAAATGCCAAGGTACCAGAAGAAGAATAAAATAATGTGAAATGATTCTACCTGCCTGTTGGTGTTGGAAGCTGAGCTGTGCTGAGTTCTCGATATTGTGTTTTTCCTGTTTGGTTTTTGCTGGTGTGTTTTTCAAGGATTTTTTTTTATCACTCATGCTTCAAACTGGTCCATTTATTATTAAAGGACAACAATGGGATTTTATTATTAAATGCTCAACTTTTCTGTCCCTTTTCTCCCTACTTACAGTCCCTGTTATGAATAAACAACAGTACAGCATTTAAAATATTTTAAATCGACTGTTTGTCCATTAGAACAGTACCTTACCATACTGTGGTGGTTTCACTTTCAAAACACTTGTATCTCAACCTGGAAAAGCTTGCTGCAGTCTCCAATTCATTGATGTCGTCAAGGCCAGTGAATACAGGTAGTTTTCTGGCCAGTTCCCTCCCCAAACTGACATCACCACAGCCGTCATTAAAACCCACCCATGCTGTGATGTCACAGCTCCCTAATCCTTCCCCTACCCATACAGAAAGTAAAGGCTAGAACAAGGAAACAATACACGAGTCACAGCAGGTAACAGCTCAAATTACCATGTGAAAGTGTTCAATCTCGCCGTTTGTTCTCGGCCGCATCGCAAAGCTCTGCATCTTAGAGAAGCTCGAGACCAGACTATATCCCATAATCCTCCCTGCTATCCCTCAGATCTAGTTTGCCGCTGCAACAGATCGGTCAAGGAGAGCTCGGGCCAGAGAGAGAAATTTAGTTTATCGATCAGATAAGCAATATTTTTGTAAACATTTTTTGTCAATCTACCTTAGATAGAGTAGTACATAGTGCGTGTGTGTGTTTTGATAGATATCCCTTAGATATATATATATATATATATATATATATATATATATATACATACATAGGTTTATTGGGCTACGGCCTACTTGTTTCTGTCAGGACTCTGACATTGTCCTACCAGTGTTAGTTGATATAGTGTTTGTAGTGTAGTGGTTCTTATATATATAGTTACTGTTAACTTTATTATTCTATATCTAGCTATTTACCTATACTATTATTATAGTCACTGTTTTAGTGTTGTTGACTTGTATTGTGTACCATGTCGGAGAAAGCCAAATCCGGCTTTAAGAGATGTCAGTGTGGACAGAAAATGTCCATCACTGACAATCACACTTCCTGCGTCTACTGCCTTGGCCCTCTCCATTTGCAGGAGGACTGCTCCATCTGCCATTCCTTTAGTGGGAGGGTCATGAAAGAGAGGTGCAGAAAGCTGATTGACAGGGGCTTACTTAAGCCTGACTTCCAGGAGACCTTGGAGAAGTCTGACCAGGCTTCTAAGTCTTCGAAGTCGAAGATGTTGGAGCCCATGACATCGGCTCTGAGCTCATCTTCCAAGATTCGTTCGCCGGTTCCACAGACCTCGGGGCCAAGCATCGAACAGTTATCTTTCACTGAGCCCCAGGTCTTGGAACCGGTGTCGGAGCTGCATCCACCGTCGATTCTTTGGTCAGTGCCGTCTTTGGCCCCTTCGACCCGGTCTTCCAGACCATTATCCGATACTGATGTGGATCGTGTCATACAAAAACTAATGGAAAACACGGCCCTGTCCAAGCTGATTGCGGTTTCGTCCCAATTGGTGTCGAAACTGGAAGGCCTCCCTGTGTCTCCAACAGATCCTCCTTCGAGACTCATCCAGTCTTTGGAGCCGGGAGAGGACGAACCAATGATAGTGGAGCCCTCTGTGCCGGATCAGTCCATTGTGCGATCGGCGCCATTGACTTTGACTCCTTCGGAGCCTGTAGGGGAGTCGCGGAGCCGAAGATCTCTCCTTGGTTCCGGGACCGAGAGTCGTACCGATTTTTCGGTTTCGACTCTCCCTCTTGGGGCCTCGGCGCAGATAGGTTCAGCTCCGTCCTCGGGGTCGGAGCCCATGGTTCCAGTGTCGGCGAGGCTTCCGCATTCTGCGGAACTGGAGGAGTCCTCGGCCCGGGGCACGGGAGCTTTCGACCTTATGAGGAAGGTATTGTCTGCACAGACCACTACTTCATCGGAGGCGTCTTCTCCTTCCCCCAAAGGGCCGCTTTCTGTTTCTGCTCCCACGATCCACCCTAAGTGTAGAGTCCCATTGCCTCAGCCAGCCCCAGGGGGGTGCTCCCTGTTCCTCGGAGGCATCACCAGAAGCCCCCTCTGATGAGGTACCGAGGAAAAGATTGTGCAAGAGGAGGCACATCGATTCCCCGCAGGAATCTCTAACATCTGACATCGATTTGGATGAGGCAGAGGGGTCCCCACGGTCCCCCTCTGAGGATGTGTCATTTGCAGACATCCTGGAGATCTTGAGACAGAGGGGTGATTGGCAGTCCCTAGCCCCCACTGAGGACGAGTCGGTGTTGCTGAAGGCTTTTGGGGCTCAACCTTCTACCTCTTGGGTGACCCCGCCTTTCGATGAATTGATGGACTTAATTGCTCGAAGGGCGTGGGAAACACCGGACACAATGGAACCGGTCCCCCGTAAACCGAACAAATTTATCACGGCCCCCCCCCAAGATAAGGCCTATCTTACTAAAGGAGTTCCAGTCGATGCTATGGTGGTGGCGGCAGCCACGAAGAAGGAAATGTCTGAGTCTTCCTCTTCTGTTCATCCTCCTAATAAGGATTCTAGGACTATGGACAGATATGGGAAGCGCATTTTTAGTTCAGCGACTTTTTCCATACGTTCGCTAAACTACTTGACACATTTTACACGACTGCAGAGGGATCTTAGTAAGGAACTGGAAGATACCCTCCAGGGTAACACAGATGCTGCTGTCTCAGATAAGGTGACAGCACAACTTAACACCCTTACTTCAATAGCAAACTCATCCATGAGGCTCATCTCATATGCGGCCGAAGGATCGAGTAGAGTTGCAGCTTCAGCGATTGCTCTCCATAGACAATCCTGGATGCGGCTGTGCTCCTTTGCGGAAGTCTTCAAGTCTTCCTTTGCCAATGCCCCCTTTGATGGTGCCACGCTCTTTGGGCCCAAAGTAAAGGAGACTGTAACTCGGTGTGAGCAAGAGGGGAAGACCCTGTCTGCTGTTGGGGTCCGTTTTTCCGCTCCAACTAGACCGTACCCCAAAGGGCAACGAAGCGGAAAAATGTGATTCCGTAAGACTCAGGGATATTTCCAAGCCACACAGGGTGTTGCCCCCTCCAGAGGCAGAGGAGGGGGAAGAAATGGAAGACGCTGCCCTGGCGGCAGTGGGGGTCCGCAAAATCAGGGCGACAGAGATACCGTCCCTGGGAAGCCCTTCCAGCACTCCTGAATGGAGGCCTGTCCTGCTCTGGAGGCAGTCGGGAGTCGCTTGGCTTTATACCCACAGGCCTGGCTAAATCTTACCTCGGATTCTTGGGTAAAAAGCATAGTAACCAGAGGATACAAAATTCCCTTTACGTCCACCCCACCTCAACAAAAGAGATTAACGGATGTGCCACCCCATCTGCGAGATCCAGCAGCTGTAGAAATTTCAAAGCTGCTCAAAAAAAAGAGTCATCCAGCCTGTCCCAGCGGACCAAAGGGGATCCGGAACTTACTCAAGGTTCTTTTTAGTTCCAAAAAAGACAGGGGACTGGAGACCGATTTTGGATCTCACCAAACTCAACACCTTCGTAAGGAAGGAAAAGTTCCGGATGGTCATGCTACGGTCGATCCTTCCCTTCTTACAGAAGGACGATTGGATGTGCTTGATAGATCTCAAGGACGCGTACTACCACATCAAAATGGCCAGGCCGCCCAGAGATTACCTGCGCTTCCTGCTGGGAGCCAGTCATTTTCAGTTTCGAGCTCTCCCCTTTGGTCTCACCTCAGCCCCCGGGGTGTTCACCAAATGCATGGCAGTAGTGGCATCTCACTTGAGACGACAAGGATCCCGAGTATTTCCGTATCTGGATGACTGGCTCCTTACCGTCACCACCAAGCATAGTCTTGTACAAGCCAGAGACTACACAGTCGACCTTTGTTCCCATTTAGGAATTTCATTCAGTTTCGAAAATCTGCCTTATCGCCCTCACAGCATATCTCATTTATCGGGGCAGATCTAGATACAAGGTTAACACTGTTAAAGCTTCCTCCACTAAGAGCATCAGCCCTCAAAGAACAGGTTCTGCTTCTTCTTCAGAACAGGAAAGCCCCGGCCAAGCTGGTGTTAAAGGTTCTGGGACTGATGGCAGCGTCTCTGATTGCAGTTCCCATGGGCAGATTGCACATGAGGGTCCTCCAATGGCTGCTTTTCGCGCAATGGTCGTTCCAGCAGCTACCCTTATCACATGAGATACTAATAACAGACTCTTGCAAACGAGATCTTTCATGGTGGGTGAACAGTCAGGATCTCACAATGGGTCGCCCGTTTGTCCTACCCAACCCGACGGCCACAATAACCACGGACGCTTCTCTGATAGGGTGGGGGGGGACTTTTCCAGGGAAGAATGGTCCAAGGGGAATGGTCCAATCTGGAGTACAACCTGCACATCAATGTTCTGGAGTTGAGGGCGGTGTTCCTAGCGTTGCAACACTTCCAAGCTCTCTTACCTCTGGGAACAGTGGCAGTTCAGACGGACAGCATGTCTGTGGTCTGGTACATAAACAAACAAGGGGGAACCAGGCCTTACCCATTATGCAGAGAGGCCATGAGAATTTGGCAATGGGCAGAGTCCACGGGTCGCTTTCTAGTGGCAATGCACATCCCAGGGTCATCCAACGTCATTGCGGACAGGTTGAGCAGAGCCATCCTGTTACCTCATGAGTGGTTCCTCAAACCGCAAGTGGCGGAAAGGATCTTCCGCAGATGGGGCCAGCCTTGCTGCGATCTGTTTGCATCCCCGTTGAATGCCAAATGCTGAAGCTACTTTGCCCTTCTACCCCCTCCGGGGGGTGTTCCCAGGGATGCTCTCGTGCACGATTGGCCCCCGGGTCTCCTGTATGCATTCCCTCCTGCCCCGTTGATTCCCAAATTTCTACAGAAAGCCAGGAACCTGGAAAGGACGATAATCCTCATAGCGCCATTCTGGCCTCGGCAGATATGGTTCCCCTTTCTTCGAGCCCATCAAAGGGAGGAACCTTGGATTCTGGACCCAGTGCCGGATCTATTGACTCATTCGTCAGGAGTTCCTCACCCATCCCTTCAATCCCTCAAACTGACAGCTTGGCTGCTCCGCTTCCATGTCTAGCCAGGTCAGACCTTCTCTCTTCTGCGGTTCAGCACATTCTGGTTGCCTCTCATAAAGCCTCCACCAGAAAGCTTTACAGTAGCAAATGGAAACGCTTTGTATGTTGGGCGTCAGGTCCCTTGGTAGCTCCACTTCACAAAGTTCTGGAATTCTTATCAATACTCTTTCACGAAGGGGCCTCTACTTCCACCTTAAGAGTACAGTTGCGGCCGTATCTAACTTTCATATTGGTGAGGGGGGCTCTTCTATTATGTCTCACAGGCTTTGCAAGGCTTTTATAAAGGGAACTTTCCACCTTCGTCCACCCATTCAGGAGCCTTTTTTCCCATGGAATTTGAACTTGTTGTCGCAACTGATGTTACCGCCCTTCGAACCAGCTTCATCCTGCCTCCTAAAGTTCTTGTCGTGGAAGATAGTATTTCTTGTTGCTGTCACTTCAGCTCAAAGAGTCTCAGAGCTACAAGCATCATCAGTCAGGCCACCGTACTTGATCTTCCACCCAGATAGAGTTTCCTTGCGCACAAACACGTCATTCCTCCCCAAGGTATGTTCTGTCCTAAATATCAACCAATCCATAGAGCTCCCCACGTTTTTCAAGAATCATTCAAACAAATTGGAATATATGCTGCACAAGTTGGATGTACACAGGCAACTGAGATTTTACCTGGACACGACTAAAGATCACAGAAAGTCAGATCAGCTGTTTGTTTCGTTTGCAGACAACAAAAAGGGTATGGCAGTCACGAAACGTGCCTTATCTAAATGGCTTTCCGATTGTATAGGGTTTGTGTATTCTATTTCGAATCAGCCACTACCTTTCAAGCCTAAGGCTCATTCTACTAGTGCCGTTTCCACTTCCTTAGCTCATGCAGCTCGCTTACCATTGGACATGATTTGTGCAGCAGCAACGTGGGCTAAACCTCATACATTTATCACTCATTATAAAGTGGACAGGGCCACCAAGGACAGGACATCCTTTGGTTCCACTGTGCTCAGGAACGTTCTTCCATGAGTCACCCAGGGTGACGGAGCTAGGGATGCTACCCGTGTGTAAGAACAAACGGCGAGAACCCAGTACACTTTCACATTAAGTAGTTATGTACATACCATAACGTTCCATGTGAGGTGTTCATCTCGCCCTTGTTCTTACATTCCCTCCCTCCCCCTCCCCACACGTTATGGAAGAACAGGTAAGACTAGAGTGTGGTCGGGATTTTTCCCTTTTCTTGGGTTTATTGCTGTGTGTCCTCAGTGGGATATAGTTCACCACCCATAAGGCATTAGATATTATAGTCAGTGGGAGTTCCTGGATAGCCGTGTGAATGTGAAGGTCTTAGACCAAGTTGATTATTAGCGGTCTGGTTTCTTGCAAACTAGAGCTGAGGGATAGCAGGGAGGATTATGGGATATAGTCTGGTCTCGGGCTTCTCTAAGATGCAGAGCTTTGCGATGCGGCCGACTCGGAGCCAAGGATCGGCTCCGAACCCCGTGTGTAAGAAAAAAGGCGAGATGAACACCTCACATGGAACGTTATGGTAAGTACATAACTTCTTATTTAGCACTTTGACAGCTAGGGAAGTTAGATGTAAAGGGGGATGGGAAATGAGTTGAAGTCTTACAATTCAGGCTAAGGAAGAAAGGCTGGCAGACCTTTTAGTGAACAAGCCCTTAGAACTTTACCTAAAGACATGAGAATCTGATTGGCAGACCATGAGTGTAACTATGCAGATGAGCTGGGGAAAAAGGAGATCTCTACTTAGCAAGAAGGCATTGCTGCACAAGAATATAAAGGAACCCATAGTGGGCAGCCTAAACCACCCCAACAGAGTCCACCAGTAACAGGGGAAGCCACTATTTCAGGTACACGGCCAGGTTCAAGGGTTAAATATTTTAAATGTAGCTAGTGAGGCCATGTATCCTATAGATGTCCATGGAAGCAAGGTGGGGAACAAAAGGTGGGGGAACCAGCAAGTGGGAATAACAGTATGCCAGTGGTAAATTGTCTGGAGACAACAGGGATACCAAACTATCAACAGAGGTTATATCCTATCTTCGTGGATGGAAAACAGGACACTGCTAAGAGAGAGACAGACTCTGACATAACCATTGTGAAGCCTGCTGTGGTTAAAGAGGAGCAGTACTTGCTTGGGCAGTCCACTCCAGTCAGAGCTTTAGGAGGGACTCCATTCAAATGCCTTTGGCCAGGGTTCACCGTGATTGGGGAGGGTGTAGCAAGCAAGTAGGTGTGTTTGAGGATATCCCTGCAGATGTCTTGATAGTGAATGATTTTGATACTGAAGTACCTTGTGTGCATACAGGTACACGCAGTCAGGCTTGGAGACAGGCATGTTGGGCTGGTAGCCTGGGGGAGACCCAGACTGACCTCACACCTGTGGACAGGGCTGGTGAGGTGGTTGTTTCAGGGAGGGAGCTGCCATGTAGCAATAAGCCTGAAAGTGAACCACGGCTGCTGGTAGGTACTGATGTTCCCTTGGAGAGAGTGACTGGGCTGATAGTGAGGCACTGCTGTCAGAGGATACCAGACTCCCTGTGGAGAGGGAACTGGGAAGATTTACAAAGATAGAGTTGAGAAAGGCTCGGCTCTTGGACCCTACATTAAGAGGCTTGAGGGAGGTAGCTAGGGAGGCACCTGATTCTCAGGGAAAAGGTGGAGTCTATATACTGGAACAAAGGGTTACTGTATAGAGTGAACACCTGAAGGAGGGCTAGAGGGTGAGGTAATAGAGCAGTTGGTAGTGCCTAGAGCCTACCGACTAGCGCTTCTAGCCATAGCTCATGCCATTCTTTTTGCAGGTCATATAGGCATAAAGCGTACCAAGAGACATATTATGCAGAACATTTATTGGCCTGAGACTGTGTGACAAGGTACTGCAGGATCTGTGAGCAGAGCCAAAAAGAAGGCAAGGCAGGAGACAAAGTCAAAGCTCCTTTTATGTCTTTGCCTGTGATTGAGGAGCCATTTCAGAGGGTAGTTATGGATATTGTGGGGGCACTGAGTACCAAAGTTCCACATGGAAGAAGTATATCCTGGTGGTAGTAGGTTATGCTACTAGGTACCCTGAGGTGGTGGCTCTGTACTCCATCGAGGCAGAGAAGGTGGCAAATGCTTTGTTAGAGATTTTTATCAGGGTTGGTTTCCCGAGGGAAATACTAAATGACCGAGGTGCCAATTTCATGTCAAACCTCCTGGCTTGCCTGTGGAAGCGCTGTGGGGTGAAGCACCTAAAGACCACCCCCTAACATTCCCATATTAATGGTCTTGTGGAGAGGTTAAACTCTACACTAAAGACCATGCTACGAGCATTTGCAGACCAGTTTAAGAGAGAGTTGGACAAATATTTGCCCCATCTGCTGTTAAACAGAAAGATAGCCCAGGAATCCACAGATTTTTCACCCTTTGAGTTGTTGCATGGGCATAGGGTGAGGGGGGCCTTTAGATCTGATTCATGATGAGTGGGAGGGTAATTGTGAATCCCACAAGGTGTGTTGTGGCATATGTCCTAAACCTCAGGACAAAGCTTAGGCCCAGGAGAACCTGGCAGGAGCCCAGCAGCAGAAAAAGGTCTAGTATGATAGAGAATGCTCAAGCCCATGAGTTTGCTATGGAACACCAAGTTATGGTTCTCATTCCTGTCAGACACAGTAAGCTGCAGGCAGCTTGGGAGGGACCCTTCAAAGTGGTAAGAAAGGTAATTGATGTTAACTATATGGTAGAACTGCTAGGTAGAAGGTAGGGGCAGAAACTGTACCATGTTAACATGATGAAGCCTTACCATAATAGTGAAGCCCCGGTGCTGTGTATTTGGAGTGGATTGTAGGAGGAATCTGAGGGAGATCTGGTGACTGATCTCCTCAGTGAGGCTCAGACTGATATCTCAGTGAAAGGGGTAACAGTGTCCCAGTGGCTATCCCCTACCCAAGTTTGAGAAATCCAAGCAGTGTTACAGGAGTTTGGGGGGTGTTTACTGGGAAACCTGGGTGCACCCACCTGGTGCTGCACAATGTGGATACAGGACCCAAAAGGCCTATCAAGCAGGCCCCTTACAGGGTACCTGAGCGAGTCCACCAGACTTTGAGGGAGGAGGTACAGGAAGTGTTTGAACTGGGGGTAATCCAGGAGTCCATCATTCCCTGGGCCACCCCAGTGGTGCTGGTACCAAAGATAGATGGCAGCTCCAGGTTCTGTGTGTACTACAGGAATCTAAGTCACACAGAGTCAGATGCTTACCCCATGCCTAGGACATATGAAGCCTTAGAGCATCTGGGTAGGGCTAGGTATCTGACCAAGGGCTACTGGCAGGTGCCCCTGACTCCTCACTTGAGAGAGCTCATCCTTTATGACTCCTTTCAGATTATATGCCCTTTGGGATGGAAAATGCCCCAGCGATCCTCCTGAGGCTGGTATATTGTATGCTAGCAAGAGCAAAAGATTGTGCCCTTGCTTACCTGCATGATATTGCCATCTACAGCCATTCCCTGGCATGGGCACCTTCAGCATGTCAGGGAGGAACCAGAGTGGACTGCAAAGGGCAGGGTTGACCATTAAGCCCAGTAAGTGTCAGATGGGTATGGCAGAGGTCTCCTACGTGGGACATAGAGTGGAGAGTGGTAAGATCAGGTCAGAACCTGCCAAAATGGAAGTCATTCATGCATGGCCTACCCCTGTTACCAGAAAGCAGGTGAGGGCATTCTTGGGGACAGCAGGGTACTATAGAAAATTAGTTCCCAATTATAGTACAGTAGCTTCTCTCTGTGATCAGGCTTTCCAAAAGCTTAAATGGGGCTTTGGGATGACCCCCTCTGTGTTAGCCAGTCCAGATTACAGCAAAGAATTTGTTGTGCAGGTGGATGCTTCAAACCATGGGTTGGGGCTGTACTCAGCCAGGTTTCTTCAGAGGGAGAAGAGCACCCAGTGGTATATCTCAGCCGTAGACTCCAACCTAGGGAGGAATGTTATGCTGCTGTAGAAGAAGAATGTCTAGCCATTGTATGGGCACTACAGAAACTTCAGCCTTATCCCTGTGGAAGGAAATTCACTGTAGTTACAGACCACAATCCCTTAACATGGCTATATTGAGCCAGACAGCAAAATGCCAAGTTACAAAGGTGGAGCTTAGAGTGGCAGGCATATGATATGACAGTGCAACACTGTAGTGTGATTAGCAATGCCAATGCAGATGGACTCTCAAGACAGGGTATGGGTTAATGTATTCCCAGATAGGCTCATTCCTCTCAAGCAATGTTTCTCAAGGGTCAGTTGAAAAACTAGCTTCAATCTTTAAAGGGGAGAGAGATGTGACGATATGAGGGTATTGCCAGCTATCCCAGGAGAAGTAGCCAGTGGATGTGTAACATAAGCCAGCACAGCTAGCTGGAAGTTTGTAAAGAATTATATATCATTTATATGTCAAACTGATATGTGCAGATGCTTGTATTGAAAAATGTATTTGTAAAGCTGCTTGTGTTAAAAATGTACCTACACTGTGCCCTGCTGGACAGAAAAAGAAATATGCATGTATTATTGTAATTGTTTAAATGTATATGTTTTAATAGAGGCCACTAGAAGAGAAGAGGTTAATCTCAAACTTTGAAAATAGTTTGAAATTAAATTACCTGACTTAGGCCATAAAGATTGTGTCTTACCGTTGTCAGTACAGCCAGAGACAAAATGTCTGTACCAGGAAGCTTCCTGCATTGTCTTTGGGATGAACTAATTGCCACTCTGGAATGGTGAAGGCTTGTGTGTGCGTGTGTGTCTGTTGTGTGTGTGTGTGTGTGTGTGTGTGTATGTGTATTATCGATGCATATGTGCTAAATCCTATTAGATGACCAGATGTATGTGATGTCATTCTGTAATCCATCACTAAAAATTATATTTTAATACTAGGTGAGACTGAAGTCTCAGACCACTCTGTTTTTGTAACTTAACGAAGGACCTCTCACCTACTTCATCTTGCCTTGCTGTAGTAAATAATCAGGGAATAATAATTCTTTAGATCAGTCAGGAAAATATAGTGAGATTAGTTAAGTAGAAGCCGCGGTGGTGCAGCGGTAGCATTATTGCCTCATAGCAAGAGGTTCTTCTGTTTGATTTTCGGCTGGAGTGCCTTCAGTGTGGAGTCTGCATGTCCTCCCTGCGGTCGAGTGGCGTTTGAAAGACATGCGTGAATGGGCATGCCTTCGCTGAAGGTTGGGTGTCGGGCTGACAACTCAGCACCTAAAAATCTACTGCCAGTCATTAGCGGACCGGAGTTCTGCTGTGGCGACCCCTAACTGGGAAAAGCCAAAAAAACAAGCTATGCACGTGTGTTATTTTTAATATTTCCTGTGATTGAAACTCTGGTGTTTAGTGTAAATAGATATTTAGTATTGTCATGTTCTTTTCTTATTTATTATTAATTGTATTTAAGCTTTTCATTGTGGCTGGCCTTTTAGAGAGTATTGTAATCTCTGAGAGTACTTGTATATATTTGGTGACAGCTCTGTCTGCTCCTGAAAGCCTTACTGTTCGTAAAACTACCATTTGTATTAATATTAAATCTGATGTTGTAAATCTGTATTTATTCCTTACTGATAGGACTTTGGTTTCTTCCTCGGAAGCGACATGGCCGTTTCCAAGCTCATGCCAGCCAAAAACTCTCAGCTAAGACCTACCCATAATGTCCCTCTTATAGTTTCCCAGATCTCATTTGCCGCGTTTCTCATCATGCCTAGCCTATCTCTCTCAACGCTAAGTGGAAAATTTGTGTATTTTGTGTAGTTTTCTCTAAAAACTTTGTTCTTTTTAGTCAGTCTCGCTATTTTCTCCTCTCGCCTGTAACCTGCTTCTATTTCATACCCTCTACCTTTGGTAGTTAACCTTTTACCATCATTGGTAGTTAACCTTTTACCATCGTTGGTACTGTCCCTCTCAGCCTATTTTTTCGCTGGCGCCATCTATGTCCACTGCTCCGACAGCTTCCAGTCCTCTCGGAGTTCCTCAACTGGAGGCAGGCTCCTCAGGGCAGGGTGTGACCCCGGTTCCGAGGTTGTCCTTCTCGGCTCCAGGCTCCCCTCCCCCCTCAGGCGGCCTGCTTTCCAGGTGATGGGGAGGGTCCTTGCCTCAACAGGCTTGCAGTCAGCACCAGTGGCATCGACACCAGAACCCCCCCTCTAGCATACAGCTGTCCCAACCCCCTACTTTAGGATCCCGGGCATGGGAGCTGCAAGACCTCCCTTTGAAGGGGAACCCTTTCTCTGGAGTCCTCCTCAGAAGATTCCACTGGGGAGCCACCCCAGAAGAAACGGCGCAAGAGGAAGCACCTTGATGCCCCTGAGGAATCTATCACTGAGGACACCGATTTCAATGAGGGAGAAGGGTCCCCATGGTCTCCCCCAGACGACGTCTCATTTGGAGACATTCTCGAAATCCTCAAGCAGAGGTGAGACTGGAAGTCCTCTAACCCTTCAGAGGAATCGGTGTTCTTGCAGGCCTTCTGTGCCCAGCCCTCTACTTCCTGGGTGACCCCACCTGTAGCTGAGCTTGTAAAGCTGATTGTGCAGCATGCCTTGAAGTCCCTGGACAATGTAGAACCTGTCCCCTGGAGGCCAGACAAAATTTTATCCATCCCCGAAGACCAGCAAAACTGGTCCAAAGAGCTGACGATTAATTCCATGGTCATGGCGGCGGCCACCAAGAGGGAACTGGCAGAAGATAGTTCCACTGTCCAGCCTCCGAACAGGGAGTCTCGGGCCATGGACAGACTGCGAAGCGGACCTATGCTTCAGCGACCTTTGCTATTTGGTCGCTGAACTATCTGGCACACTTCACTCACCTCCAAAGAGACCTAATTTCTGAAATGTCTACCTCTTTGGCGGGGGTACTGCCTGATGAGGTGCGTGACACTGTCGCCTCGCAGCTAGCTACCCTAGAATCTATATTGAACTCCTCAATGCATTTGATATCTCACACCACCGAGGGGGCAGCTCGAGCTGCCGCATCAGGCATTGTCATGAGATGTCATGCTTGGATGCTTTTGTGTGATTTTGCAGACCCCTTTAAATCTTCCTTCAACGTGCCTGTCGACGAATTTGCACATTTTGGTCCCAAAGTACGAGACACACTAGCACGAAGTGAGAAAGACTGAAAGACCTTGTCTGCTGTGGGCATACGTTTTTCCACCCCCTAGAGGTCCTACTCCAGGAACCAGAGGGGAGAGAAATTGTGGTCAAGAAGTCCCAGGGATCTTTTCATGACACTCATGGTGAGCAATCCCCCTGAGGCAGAGGGGGCAATTCATCATCTCTTTTGGGGTAGAGGGGGTCCGCGTAACCAGAGAGCTAGAGATTCCTTCTCCGGGTGACCCTACCAGCGCTCCTGAGCAGCGGCCTGATTGCTTTCCTCTGGAAGCAGTCGGGGGTCATTTTTCCCTGCACCTACCAGCCTGGCAACTTATTACTACCGATGTTTGGGTGCAGAAAATAATATCCAGAGGCTACCATATCCCATTCGATTTAACTCCCAGACCCATCAAACGAATCCCCGATGTGCCACCCAACCAGAGGGAGGTAGCAGCCTTAGAAATAGAAAAGCTGCTGAGAAAAAGAGTCATCCAGCCAGTCCCACCAGACCAGAGAGGATCTGGGTTTTACTAGAGGTTCTTTTTATTGCCAAAAAAGACAGGGGACTGGAGACCAATCCTGGATCTCCACCTACTGAACAAATTTATGAAACCTCAGAAATTCCAGATGGTCACGGTACAGTCCATTTTCCCCTTTCTAGGGAAGGACAACTGGCTATGCTCTTTAGATCTCCAGGATGCATATTACCACATAAAGATGGATTAGCACTCCTGGAGATTTCTCCACTTCTGGCTGGGAGCCAATCACTACCAGTTCAGCGTACTGCCATTTGGTCTCTCAACAGCCCCCTTGAGTGTTCACCAAATGTATGGCAGTTGTAATAGCCCATCTTCGACTACAAGTATTCCAGGTGTTTCTGTATCTAGACGATTGGCTCCTTACCACCTCAACCAGGAATCTTCTAACCCGCAGCCTCTCTTACACTCAAAGCCTCGCTCTCTGCTTGGGGATTACGATCAACAAGGACAAATCTCAAATGTTCCCAACAAAAACACTGGAATTCATTAGAACGATCTTTGACACAACATCCTGTCAAGCTTCCCACCCTCCTCACAGGCTTTTGAAAATAAGACACCAGATCCAAGCCCTCCTTCCACAGACATTTGTACCAACATGCCTTGTACTGCAACTCTTAGGCTCTATGGCAGCTTCCATTAACATAGTACCACTGGCGAGGTTGCACATGAGAATATTACAGTGGCTCCTTTCTTCACAATGGTCGATCTTAACCCACCCATCTTGACCACATGATACGCCTTACAAACCTTTGCAAGAAAGGAATGCTATGGTGTATGAAGCCAGAATCAAATCTGTGGTGTCGACCATTTTGTCTCCCCCAGCCCAGGGCCACGGTGACCATGGACGCTTCCCTGTTAGGGTGGGGGAGGCATTTCCAGGAAAAGATGGTCCAAGGCACCTGGTCCCCCATGGAGGCCAATTTGCACAAAAATGTCCTGGAAATTGGAAGGCAGTTCTCTTAGCATTCGATACATCCCTCCCTTCCGGGACCATTGCAATTCAATCGGACAACATGTCAGTCTAGTATATAAACAAACAAGCCGGAACCACGTCTTACCCTCTGTGTCAAGAAGCCATGAGGATTTGGCACTGGGCAATAGCTTCCAACTGCTTTCTTATAGCAACGCACATTCCCGGGAGTTCCAACCTTATTGCAGAGAATCCGAGCAGGAACATCCTGATGCCTCACGAGTGGTCCCTCAATCCTGTAATAGCGGATCGGATTTTCCGCCGCTGGGGCAGGCCTTGCTGCGATCTGTTTGCTTCCCCTCTAAACAACAAATGCAGAAGCTACTTTGCCCTGATCCCCCCTCAGGGGGAATCACCAAGGGATGCTCTAACGCATGTTTGGCCCCCGGGTCTGCAGTATGCCTTTCCCCATTTCCCCTCATCCCTAAATTCCTCCAGAAAGCTAAAAGGTTGAGAAGCAAAGTGATCCTCATTGCCCCTTATTGGCCCAGTCAAGTCTGGTTTCCATTCCTATGGCCTCATCTAATTTACAGCCCATGGATCCTGGATCAATCTCAGGGTCTGCTGTCTCACCCTCAGGGATTGGTTCACCCCAATCTCCACAGACTCAAGCTCACAGCTTGGTTCCTCCACTTCCGATGAGTGCCAGGCTACCTGATATCCCATCTCCCGTCTGTGAGATTCTTCTGGCTGAACACAAACCTTCCACCAGAAAAATTTATTCTAGTAAATGGACTAGATTCTCTACTTGGGCCAAAGATCAGAACATAGACCCTTTCTTTATGTCTATTCAAAAGATCCTACAGTACCTGACTACTCTTCTACATGCAGAAGCCTCAGCATCGACAATTACTGTGCATATAGCAGTCATCGCAAATTTTCTTAATGGATTTTATAATTAGTCTATGTCACAACGTCTGTGCAAAACCTTTTTGAAAGGAGTATTACACGTTAAACCTCCTGTCAAGCCCCCCATAGAACCCTGGGACTTTGGTACTTCAGTCGTTAACAAGCCCTGCTTTCGAGCCTTCTGATTCGTGTGATATAACATTTTTATCATGGAAGACTCTACTTCTAGTAGCACTTACCTCAGCGAGAAGAGTATCTGAGTTGCAGGCCTCGAGTGTCAGGAGACCTTACTTGAACTTTCACAGGGGTAGAGTGTCCCTTCATACTGACCCTTCATTCTTGCCCAAGGTCATTTCTGGATTTTCAATTAACCAATCTATTGACCTGCCAGTTATCTTCCCTCAGCATTCAAACAGAGGGGGGAGTATCTTTTGCACACCCTTGATGTTCATAGGCAGCTTCGTTTTTATCTGAACAGGACTAAATCTTTCAGGAAAATGGATCAATTGTTTGTGGCCTTTGTGGGACCCAGATTTGGTAAACCTGTCTCTAAAGTGACTCTATCCTCCTGCTTAGAAATGTCATTACCTTCATCTACCATCAGAATAAATTATCTTTACCTTCCAGAATAAAGGCTCATTCTACTAGATCGATGGCTACTTCTGTGGCTTTTCATTCCAGAGCCTCTATGGATGATATCTGTGCAGCAGCCACTTGGGCAAGACCTCATACCTTTATCACTCATTATAAATTGGATTTGGCCTCCAGGGGACGAGCATCTTTTGGTTCTATGGTGCTCAGGGAATATCCTTCCTTAGGGCCACCCAGGACTCTAGTAGCTGGGGACTCTGTCCTGTCAGTAAGGAATGAATAAAGATTTACAACATCAGATAAAGAAGTTATGTCTTACCATAATGTTCCATCTGTGTTGTAGATCTTTATTCATTCATTACTTCCCACTCTCCTTCCCCCTGCCTGGACTCCTGATGGACTTTAAGAACTCCTGGTTAAGGTATTTGCTCAGACAGAGCCTCCTACTGTCTCTTACTATCAACATAATATAGAGGCAGACAAACTCATTCTGAAGAGACTATGAGAGGGGCATTATGGGTAGGTCTTAGCTGAGAGTTTTTGCCTGGCGCGAGCTTGGAAACGGCCGTATCAGTTCCGAGGATGGAACCGAAGTCCTATCAGTAATGAATGAATAAAGATCTACAACACAGATGGAATGTTATGGTAAGACATAACTTCTTTTTTTCACTCAGTATAATTGGGTACCCTTGCAGTAGCCTTAGAGTAGCTGGCTTTGGAGTGTCTGGTGGGTGTGTAACTACCTTATATTCTGGGCAGAAGGTGACATAGTTAGTAAATCTGTCTGTGTGTGTATGTGTGTGAAAATCACGGATGGTGCAATGGTGCAGTGGTAGCATTGTCACCTCACAGCAAGAGGTTCTCTGGTTCTGTTCTCGGCTGGAGTGACTTCTGTGTGGCATCTGCATGTCCTCCCTGGGTTCGTGTGGGTTTCCTGCAGGTGCCCCGGTTTCCTCCCACATTTCAAATACATGTGTCTGGAGCGTTTTTCCTCGGGCCTTTGCTGAAAATTGGCTTCGTTCTAAGTCAGACTTTCTCGGTCAACAAATGTTAAATAAATCAAATAAAAATAAATCAACTCTAAAAGAGTGTGTGTGAGAGCTGCTTGGAGCAGGGGCACGAAGCACTGGTTTCACAGAGAGAGTGGTGGAGAGCTTGGCTTGGACACTCAGCTGAGCTCTGAACTCTATATCTGTGCCAGTGGGGAGTCTCACTGGGGACCTGGAGGCAGACAGGCAGAGAATCCCAGACCCTGGACTGTGTTTGTTCCCTGTGTGCTCTTAAGGGAAATTGTGCTTGATGCAGAGAGCTGCATCTGGAAGTACTGTCAGTGGTAAGGAGTGAGGCTTCTTGATTACTGGTCCAGAGTGGGACATCACAAGAATAAACTTTCTTTCTCTAGATTTCCCACTGTAAGCTTTAGGACAGTAACTCAGATCCTTGGAAATGCTGAATTTTAAATATAATTAGGGGGAAATACAGACCAAGTTGAACATTTCTGTATCTGAAGATTCCTTTCTCTCTCAAGGGTACAGTTATCTCACAGTATATGTATGTAGCTCCTCCACATGGGGCAGTGCATAGAACACTAGTCCCCCTGAAAAAAATACTTTTAATGGATACAAATGACTTGTGCTTTTCACAGTTATTTGTAGTTAATGGCAGTTTTTGATAGTTTTTGGACTCACCCTGTCAGAGTCAGGCTTCTACTAGGATACCCTTCCTATAACAGTAGCGCAGCATGTAACAGATTTTTCAGTTAATATGAAGGGAGCCCATTCCCAGGCAACTGCTGTCAGTAAGAAAGTCTCCTGTTATCAGAGTAACAGTGATGAAAGCAGTCTACACTATCTTAATAGCATACAGTGTATTTCAAGACAACTTTCTTAAAGAACATGTACAGTTCACACACACAAATAATAGTAATGTGCTTCCTAAACAGAAAAGGAGGATCTAGATATTTACAAATTTGCAAAAAGACAGTGAGTTTTGGAATAGGACTTTACAACGGAACATATAGCTATTGGCAATAGCTCTGAAAATTTTTCAGAATTGGTTAACAGATTCTTTAAGCATGACATTAATGGTGGCCCATGAGTGGGAGTTTATTCTGCAGATGTTTCAGGATATTATACAAATGTGGAATATTTCATAAGCAGACCTCTTTGCCACGTAACTCAGCAGTTAGGTCAAAACATTTTGCTTTGTATGTCATGCTTCGCAATACTGTTTGGAAGACGGATACAGTCTCATTTTCATTCATATACTTATACCTTACTGTATGTCTTTACTCCTTTTCCTGATTCAGAATGTACAGCTCAAAGGAAAGGAAGACCAGTGCCAGTGCCATCTTAACAGTTTCCTCCTGGCTGAGACAACAATGGTTTTCTTTTTTAAAGACCTTGACCAGTCTTCTACCATAGTTCTGGCCTCTAAACTGACATCAACAGGTCAGGGTGTAACACAGGTGTCTCGAAATACTGAACCTATCAGCTCGCAAAACAGAACTTTAATTGTTAATAGTGGATAATTTTTCAGTCCATGCTTCCAGTTCTTCCTTTCAGCACTTCACTCTGTTCCTTCACAGAGGTGCTACTTTCCATGGTATTTTTTTATACTGAGATAACTGGAAATTCAGTCTTTGTGATTGGCTAATTGTTGTAGAAACCAGGATGAGAATATTTCCATACTCCACACATTTAAAAGCACATACACATTTCCCATCAAGCATGTTACAGAATTACAATTATACACTACTTTGTATAAAAGTATATATACATTCAGTAGGCTCAGCATGTTACAGTGTTTAGTCACTGAGAACTCTTATGTTGGCATACTTCTTTAGTCACAGTAAATATGTTCTTAAGAAACAGTACCATAGTCAGTAGTTAGACACTTTAGCTTTTGATAAGATGCAGATTTTTGATGTATAGCACGTCTTCCCTGTTTTTTGTGTGGGTTTTCTCCAGGTGCTCCAGTTTCCTCCCACATTGTAAAGATATGCTTTAGGTTTGCTGGAGACTTTAAATTGTCCACAGGAGTGAGTGTGTCTGTGTGTAATACAGAAAGAAAGACCTGGCCACCTACTTGTTTTTTTCCTTATTTGCCTTGAACCCTCCACGCATAAAGGTGGCTGTCTGCAAGGTCACTCTAGGAGAGTCAGCCACAAGTTGTGAAAAAAACAAGCAAGCTCCTCCTTAACAAAGTCATGATGTGAAATACAGGAACATTCATGTTTTGTTTGTTTTTTTTTAGCTGTCAAAGAAGTAAAATTTAAATAATCCCTTTGGGCCCTATTTTGGCTTCATAGTGCTTCTGAACCTTGTAATAAATCAACAGCCATGGTATAAGTCATACAGACTATAATATTCATAAAGTAGCATAAAGTATTCTAAGAACTAAGCCAGCATGAGAATGGAGAAAGGAGATTTTTGTCGATAAGAATGACTGTAAGTAGGGGTATAGAGAATAGGCAAGAGGGGGCTGGAATTTACTGGAAAACTGACAATGGAGCCAAGGTATTGGGAGCAAATAACTAGAGAGGGAAAGGTAAAAGAATGGGATGAAGCCAAGAAGACATTTGGACTGCAGGTTAGAGACTGCCTTCCCTACCAGGGATTATTATCAGAGTATAGCTAAAGAGAAAGGGACAGGGGAATCCTAAGTAATAGAACTGCTCTGGTAGAATTTTTTGTTGAATCTAGAAGAGACATTGATGTTAAAAAATGGTGAATTAATAGGGTATATACAATATCGCACAATAATTGTAAGAATCAGACTGGGATGGGTGCACAGTAAGTAACAGCTTGTTTCTAGCTCTCCCTGTCTGAAAACAGAAACTCATCAGAGAAGGCCAGTACACTTGTGTTTATGGGTGAATTTCAGTAACTGGTAGTAAGTACACTGCCTGGATGCCAGGAATAAAAAAATATAGAAGACCTGGAAAAAATCAGCTACAAAAAGTGAGGAAGGAACACTGACTAGGAAGAGTTCTGCAAGCTGTTCAGCAAAAGGTAATGCAACCTTCAGACATGACCTCCAATACCCTACAGGATGATATAAGACAACTGCATACAGATCTGGTTATAATAAACAAAACACTGATAGAGTATATCAGCACAAACAGTAAAAGGCTGGAACAAATGATAGAAGCTTTAAACAGATATTCAGATGAGATGATAAAGCTGCAAAAATCAGAGGTCAAAATGAAGAAAAGGCTGGCTGAATATGAGACTGCTCAGGAAGAGATGTTTAAAAAAATAATAGAATTAGAGGACAGAGCACGTAGAGAAAACTTGAGATTTTCAGCTATACCAGAGAAGCTGGAAGGAACAGACAGCATTAAATTTACAAAAGCACAAATAAGCAACTGGACTGGTATTCCAAGTAGGACTTGTTAGTTGAACGGGCACATTGTGTGTATACTTCAAATTTAGCTATAAGAAAGCAACCTAGATCTTTAATAGTAAAGATGTAATTCTACCAGCAGAAAGAGTTGATTTTTGTGAAAACGGTGGCAGAAGGGCAAAATACTAAAAGTAGGAAATAGCAAAGTGTTTGTGGAGAATGATTACACACTGTACACCAGGCAAAAGGGAAGTAAAATTATTCCTCTATTCAGAGAATGTGGCAACACAGGTGTAAGATTCAAACTGCTGTATCCAGCTGTTTTCGCGGTATTCTTCCCTGGAGGGACAAAATCATTTTTTGATGAAGTGCATGCTAAGGATGAAATACAAAAGTTTGTCCAACAAAACTGAGCCGTGAAACAGAAGGAGATTTGGCTTCTTGTTCATATGGTAATAAAGACCACATAGAGACTGCACTTGTGAAACCTTTTCCAGTATTTCAACAGGAAATGTTAGAGAGAAGGAAGGAGGCACAAGAGTTGAGTAGAAGAATTGAGAGTACATTGGAAATGAAGCAGAGACAGGATTTGGGTGATGGAGAAGAACAATAATAAAATCAGTAACTTAATGTGGGATTACAATGCAATAATTATATTTTGTGAAATAGAAAATCTGGAAATATTGGACTTCTTCAAAATTTGTTTGCTGAGTGGGGCTTCTAAAGTATGCTATTAATGTTCAGAAAAATGCTTTGGGGAGGGGAAGAGAGGGGCGAACACTAACTGTAAGTAAAGAAAACACTTTCCTTTCTTAATAGTACTGTATCTGAGTTGCATGGTTTTCTTTGCATGCTATTTTTGGGTGTAATGGTTATTGTATACAAGTGTTTTTATTTTTCTCCCCTCTTTTTTTTTTCTTCTTGTGCCATTTTGAGAAACATAGGCAATGTAATGATAAAAAAAAGGAAAAAGGGAGCCTAGTTAAGGGGGCATGACACAGTTCAAATTAATGTTCTTTTTTTTATTCCTGCATCAGGAAATGACTGATTAGGGACCTTTGTTTTAACATGGAGAGCAAGTAAATGAAAAAGAGTATTGGATATTATAAGGCTTGTTTTCTAGCACTTGGAAGTATGTATACTAAGTAGCATTTCTGCAGCTGGTCTTCATGCCTCCATGGAGACAATCTGATAAAGAGAAACTGGAGACAGTCTGTTGGAAGGTTATTGGCTGAAGGAAAAGAAGAAAAAAGAACAAAGAAATTGACTCGGACATAATGTTCCCTGATAACAATCAGGGGGTTTTCCCAGGTGTGACAGCTTTAAAGGTAATGCAAAACCAGTTAGACTTGAAGTAAAGTTCTGTCAGTTTTTTTAATGCAATGGGGATAGTAGTACAAACAGGTACTTTTGTTTTTTCTTGTTCACCCTTCTCTATTTTTTGTTCAGTTTTGAGAAATGTAAGCACTGCAATGAAAAACATGAGGATTGGAGGAGATAGGGGTAGAAGAGAAGGGTCTGGTTCAGGGAGTATGACAAAAGAAAAATCAGTGTGCTGTTTCCCATGCTGGCATAGGGAAATGACTGGGTAAAAATCTTAGATGTTATCTAGTAACACGTTTATTACAAAGCATATAAATAAGAAAGAATATTGAATATTGTAATGCTTTTTTTTCTGATAAACAAGGTACACTTAGCAGTTTTCTGTCTGGTTTGCATGTCACTAAAAGACAATTTGATAAAGAGAACTCACTAGGAGAAAGTATTTACTGAAAGCATTCAAGTGTTTTCTCAACTGGGAGAGTTATAAATATATACAAAATCAAATTGCACTTACTTATAGCACAGACTGTACCATGCGTCTTAGCATGACTAACCTTTCTTTTTGGTTAATTTTAACCTGTCTGTGTAGCTATCAACTTAGAACTTATGTTCTTACTAGGAAGCAAAAATGTCAATATTTAAAGATGTACATATTTTTTGTGCATTATTAAGTTCATAGATTTTAGGAGAGTTTTTTTGAGGGAGAGGTGTTTGTTCCGTATGAGGGCTTTCAAAAAACAAAACGTTGTGTAAGATGTGACATAGGCACAAATGGATATGACATGAAACAACTGTATAAAAGACTAGCCTGCTGAACAGTATATACGTGTAACATAAAAGTTGGAACTAGGCATTTAGCAAAACAACAGTTATACATAAAAGATGGTAATAATAACTATATAAGAAAATTATGCTTTCTGTAGTGTATTTCAATCTGAATGGTCTTACAGATAAATATAAAAAAGAAAGAGTAGTGAACTATATTAAAATGTAGAGGGCAAATAGCTATGCTACAGGAGACACACATGGAAAGAACTGAACATGTGAATTTGATAAAGAAAGGTTTTCAGGATGGTTATTCAGTGGACTGTCTGGGGCAAAGGAAAAGAAGAGTACTTATTTTAATTCCAAAAAGAGCTCCAATAGTGACAGAAGAGGGAAAAAAGATAATGGAAGATACATAGTACTAAGGGGCTACTGGCTAGGGAAGAGGATTACACTGTTATTCATTTACATCCCCCTTAAAACTGCTATAATGGAGCTTAAGAAAATTCTGGGAGAAATAATCAGCTTTCAGCAAGGAATATTACTAGACTGAATTTGGTTTGTAACCGTGAAGATGTGTCTGGGGGGCCTAGAAGGGAAAATATAACAAAGGAGGGTAGATTTTTGAAGAAATTTATGAAAATGTTTGGCATGGAAGATGTGAATTCAGTACTAGGGAGTTCGGAGTGAATTTGCATATTACTCACTGATATGCAAAACTGGGCTAGGCTAGATAGAGTTTATATATCACAGGAACATGTGCATTTAATTGAAGGTCTTGAAACACACCCAATAACTATTTCAGATCATTCACCGATAATAACTAAACTAAATATGCAAGGTAATGAAATAAAAATGAGGCACTGGCGCTTTCCCACCTATTGATTGAAAAAAGAGGAATTTAAGGAATGGACTGTGGAATGAATTCAGGAGTTACTAGATAAAATAGAATTGTCTTCTGAAAACATAGCTAAGGAGTGGGATAAAATTAAAGTGGAGTTTAAAACTACGTTGGAAATTAAAGGGAGATATGGTTAAACAGTAACAATAATTATTTAGAGGGCGTGACAATTGTTAGAGTATTGCAAAATAGGGGGAATCTCTCAGAACAAGAAAAGGAGCAACTGCAGAATGCTAAACAGAAAATTAGGGATTACCTTGATAATATCATAGTCATAGTCATTATGTACTTTTGACAAGTAATTAATTGAGCTGGCTAAAGTGTATATTTGCTTACTATCACTTGATTTGTACTGTTGCATTCTAAGCATGTCAGTCCGTTATTGTTTTATTGTTTTTCTGACTACGACCAGTTTTACTTGGCTTAACTGTTAACTATATGTTTTCTTCACCACATTGTCTTCTTTCTCCCTTGTCTACCCAGCTTAGCAAACTGCCTGTCCTGCATTTGAGTTAAGAACCTGCCCTACCTGACGACCTGGATTCTTTATTTTAAAAATAGCACCTGCTGTCTCTTCCTATTCAAGGAATAGAGGCTAACCTTTCCCCGAACTCATCCCCTCAAGGAAGCAAGAAAGTATGTTATCTGCTATATGCAAATGTTACTTTATCTAAATAATAACTGTGTATATTACCCTTCCCTGCCAAGATAGCCAGCAGCCTTACAGCTCTTTTCTTTACCTCCTCCCCTTCCCCTCTCGTAGCCTTTACTTGGCTTCACTATTTCTCTCCTGTACTACCAGATCTACTGTTTACCCTCCAGGAACTACTGTAGTAGTATAGATGTTCTTCATCTCACATTGCTGCAGTCCTAACACTTGGGTAGTCCGCTGTCCCTTGGTCGGCCCGAATATGAGTATAAGGCTGACGTCGGTCAAGGCCCATTTGACTGACATCAGAACGTCAGGGTACAAATGCGCATGACCGACGTCATATCCTCAGTCTTTTTTGCCGCATGGTCCGATGCAGAAGCAGTGTTGCAAGTGCCGTTCGGCGTTCTGAAACGAGTCGGAGTTTCAGACCGAAGTCAGAGTTGGTTAAGTACCCGTTGGGAATATTTTGTTTTTCTTGCCTCAGTGGTTTACCGGATGTCAGAAAAAGTGAATAACTGTATTTCTTGTGGGAAACAGATACCGCATAGGGATTACCATAATTTGTGTATACCTTGTTTGGGACCTGAGCACGGCGTTGTTGGGTGTCGCTTTTGTGCTAGGTTCAATAAGCACTATAAAGCGAAGGTTGGATTGTGCCAGGTTGGTCTTTGGGAAGCGGTGCAATTACAATCTGCCGTCGGATCCTCCAACGCCGGCTTCCTCGAAGAAGCGCAAGGTCAAGGCAGTTAAACCTAGGTTAGAGGAGTAGTCTGAACTGGACGCCGGTTCTTTAGAGCGTCAGTGGAACCGGTGGTTCCGGAGGCCTCTCTGGAGTCCCAGGGAGAAACTTTGATTTTACAGGATGTGGCCTCCCAGGAGGCAGGTCAGGCTGTAGGGGCTTCTCAGATATCTGTACTCCCGTCCCTTCCGAAGGTGTCTAGGCCCTGTCTTTCTGCTTCCAAGGCTTCTCCTAGAGGCAGGTCTAGTTTAGCTTCTGTGGGTGTCACTCCTAGTTCTTCAGGTTCTGTGCCCAAGAAGCACATGCTTAAAATGGCAGAAGATTTAATTACTTTAATTAGAGGCTCTATGCCCCTCCTGATACGAGGCCTAGGATGGAACCAGTGTTGGGGGATTATGAGCAGGCTTGGATGTGTCTGAGTCTTGACTGAAGACTTGCAGGAGTATTCTCATTATTCTGATTCTGATGTGGATGATTCTACTCCTTCTGCTTCTCCTCCTGAGGATTTTTCTTTTCAGAGACCCTTCACTCCATGAGAGAGCATTTTAAATGGGAAGGTCAGGACTTCTCTGATTCAGGAAAAGGCTTAGGGAATTTTGTTTTACCCCAGCATAGGCCTTTGGCTATACCTCCTGTTCTGAATGTGGTGGAAGATGTGTTTGCAGAGGCTTCTCTTAATCCTGATTCTTTGCCTCCTGCTCCTGTTAAACCTGATAGGTATTACCGGGTGCCTGAAGCTCATAAGTATCTTTTTAAGAGTCCTAGGGCAGACCCAGAAACTGTTAGCCAGGGGCCTAAGGGTGTTAAGGCTTCTGTTGTCAAGAATCCGGTTCCTGCAGATAAAGAGGCCAGGGCCTTGGATAGATGGGGAAAGAAAGTTTATACTTCTTCCACTCTAGCCATGAGAGCTTTGAATTGCCAGTTTCACATGTTGAAATATCAAAATTATCTCCTTTCACAGTTGAAATCTAAGGTTGATGCTCTGGCGGAAGGTATTGATTGTAAAGAGTTACAAGATTTAGTGCATGTTTCTGAACAGGTGGGTAAGCATTCTTTGCAATGTGGTTTTGATGCTGTACAGGCCTCGTCTAGGGTGGCTGCCACTGGGTCAGTTCTTCGCAGGCATGCCTGGCTGAGGGATCAAAATTTATCTGACCATGTTAAAACTAGGATTTTGGATGCCCTTTGCAATCTGATGTCTTGTTTGGTTCTCCTGTTGAGGCAGTTTTAAAGAAAATGGAAGACAAGGCTAAGTCTATGCAGACTGTTAAAGATTTTTTGCAGGTTCAGCCTCCAAAGTTTAGTAGAAATTGGCCTACTAAGGGGTGGACGTATCCTTCTTATGATTCCCAGTCTAGGGGTAGATCTAGACGTGGCAGGGGCAGAGGTCAGGGCTCTTTCAGGCCTAGAACAGGGAGTTCTCCTGCACAGTCTTCGGGTGAGGGCAGAGGTCAGTTCTTTCGTAAACAGACCCAATGACCTACCTTTTCAGCTGCCAGAACCTTCTCGGCTGGTAGCACCTTTGGGAGGAAGGTTGGCACTTTTCAAAGAAAATTGGAGTTTGATTACCCAAGACAGATGGGTATTGGATATCATACATCACGGTTACAGGTTTTATTTCCATACCTTGCCTCCTTTCAAAGGCATGCCAGACATTCCTCCTCAACAAAGAATAGAGGCTCACAAGCAAATTTCTCTGTTACTCCAAATAGGGGCCATACAGCCGGTTCCTATGCCAGAAAGGGGCCTAGGATTTTATTCTCGCCTGTTCCTTGTACCAAAAAGGGGAACACGTGGAGACCAATTTTGGATTTATCTATCCTCAACACTTATCTGGACATTCCCAAGTTCAAAATGTTGGCGTTGCAACAGCTTTTACCTCTGCTGGGCAAGGATCACTGGATGGTAACATTGGATCTCAAGGAGGCTTACCTTCATGTTCCTATCAGGCTAAGTTGCAGGAAGTATCTGCGTTTTGGACTGGGACTTCTCACTATCAGTTCTCTGCATAGCCCTTTCGCTTATCTACTGCGCCCAGAGTATTTCTGAAAGTTCTGGCTCCAGTGATAGCTTTCTTCAGGCTGAAACGAATACAAATCTATCCTTATTTGGACGATTGCCTGATTCTGGCTCAAGGAAGGGAAGAACTTCGTCATTTGGAATATGTGATAGCAGTGCTAAGATGCCTGGGGTATTCTGTGAACGAAATAAAGTCCAGTCTAGTACCCTCTCAAGACATGTGCTTTCTGGGTGTAAGACTGAATACAGCATCCCAGATGGCCTTTCTAACCCCGGACAAACAAAAGAATCTTTCCCTTTACTTCCATTATCTATCTCTTCAGTCCGGGCTGACTGCAAGGACAGTCCTTCAAGCCTTAGGGTTCATGGCATCTTGTATTCTGGTGCTTCCCAATGCCAAACTGCATATGAGGAAGTTGCAATGGTATCTCAAAAATGTATGGACACAGCACTGCCAGGATATGGACACTGTCATTCAAATAATACCTTGCATTCAAAAGGAATTTTTGTGGTGGGCTCAGGAATGTCACCTAAACAAGGGACTCTCTGTGACCCGGCCAGAAGTCAAATTTTAACGACAGATGCCTCGGACAAAGCTTGGGAGCTCATCTAAACGGAAAGTGGATACAAGACAAGTGGCCTGTCAGACTACAGCATCTACATATCAACTTGAAGGAGATGTTAGCAGTCCAGTTTGCATTAATAGCTTTCAAGGATTTACTTCTTCCAGGGCAGGTGTTGATTCTAACAGACAACACAACTGTCATGTGGTACATCAACAAGCAAGGGGAACACATTCTTATCCTCTATGCAGGCAAGCAATGATTTTGTGGGAGACTGCTCTCAGTTTACAACTAAGTCTTCAGGCAAGGTTTCTGCCAGCAGCACAGAACTCCTTAGCAGATGTGTTAAGCAGACAAATCATGGATCCCCACGAGTGGAAACTGGATCTTCATGTATTTCAGAAATTGACAGTGTCCTGGGGAACTCCAGACATAGATCTGTTCGCTTCTCCACTAAACCACCAGCTGCCAAAGTTTTGCACAAAGAGGTTTCATCCCACAGCTTGGAAAGTGGATGCTCTTTCTTTCAGTTGGAAAAATCTTCATGTGTATGCCTTTCCACCTCTGCCTCTCCTCCCAAAGGTACTTCTGAAGGTCAGACAGGACAAGCCAAGGATGATTTTGATAGCTCCAGATTGGCCTCGACAGCACTGGTACCCATTACTGAGAAGTCTGAGTCACGGAAGCCTCCATGGCCTTTGCCTTTGATTCCACATCTGTTGTCCCAGGAGGACAGTCATTTGCTCAATGTCAAACTTCACTCTCTTCACCTAACAGCCTGGCATATTCTGTTTTAAACCATAGAGGTCTCAACTTCCACAACAAGTTTTGAATGTGATTTTGGAAGCTAGAAGGCCTAGTACAAGGAAAGTATCAGATAAATGGAAGAGATTTTTGTTTTGGAGTGCAGCTAAGGATTTGGATGTTTCTGAGCCTGATTTAAGTGTGGCTCTTCAATATCTTACTGAGTTGTTGGACAAAGGTTTGTCCTTCTCTTCTATTAAGATTCATGCTGCAGCAATTTCAGCTCACTACGACTGTGACCCACCATTGTTTTCTCATCCTTTGTTCAAGCAATTTCTTAGAGGGGCAAAGAATATAAGACCCCAACGAAGGGCTCCTACTCCTGCTTGGGATCTCAATTTTGTGTTGGAGAAACTCACTCTACAACCTTTTGAGCCTGCAGCTACTGCTGAGTTGAAATATTTGTCATGGAAGACTGCTTTTTTGTTGGCCATTACCTCTGCAAGAAGGGTTTCTGAATTGCAGGCCCTTATGGCAGTTGGGCCTTTCTTAATTTTCCATAAGGATAGGGTATCTTTACGTACTAATCCTTCCTTTATGCCTAAAGTGGTTTCTAGTGTGGCTTTAAACCAAACTATTCATTTGCTTACTTTCTATGCAAATCCCCAAAATAAAGGGGAAAAGATTTTGCACACTTTAGATGTACACAGGCAGTTGCGATATTATTTGGACAGAACTAAAGGGTTCAGACAATCTCAGCAGTTATTAGTTTCTTTTGCTTTGTGCTCTCAGGGCAAGCCCGTGTCAAAACAAACTATTTCTAAGTGGATTGGATTTTGCATTGCTTTCTGTTATTCCCATCATGGCAAAGAGATTCCAGCTGGGATTAGGCCTCATTCCACTAGGGCTACTGCCACTTCAACAGCTTTTTGAGGGGGGTGGCAACTAAGGATATTCTGGAGGCAGCCACTTGGAGTTCAGTGCATACCTTCTCTAGGCATTACCACCTTCCACTATACTCTAAATCCAGGGCTGGTTTTGCCACTGCTGTGTTGCAGGGCATTTTGGCAGCTCCTGCTTCATTATAGTTTAGCCATCCTCCCTTACCTCTGCTTTGGGATTCTACCCAAGTGTTAGGACTGCAGCAATGTGAGATGAAGAACATAGTACAGTTTTGTACCTACCATAAATGTAGATGTTCAAGATCCACATTGCTGCAGTCACCCTCCCTCCTTCCCCTCTGTAGTTTGAGGTGGTTGTGTGGGTTGGGTTATTCATCTGAGGTATATTGTGTATATTGTATATATTGTACATATTTTTGGTGTTAGGCTGGTTGGTTGTTTAGTTGTTGTCTATGGGTTTTGACCTTTCTTTTTAGGGTCTTCTGACATCTGGGGCAAGAAAAGACTGAGGATATGACGTCGGTCATGCGCATTTGTACCCTGACGTTCTGATGACAGTCAAATGCGCCTTGACCGACGTCAGCCTTATACTCTGATATTCAGGCCGACCGAGGGACAGCGGACTACCCAAGTGTTAGGACTGCAGCAATGTGGATCTTCGAACATCTACATTTATGGTAGGTACAAAACTGTACTTTTTTGCCCACTAGATGCACCCTTTTCCCTCTATATCTTTCCTACTGACTCTCATTAGAAATTCTTAGGAAATTGGTTTTACATTACTTATTTCACTGTAGACCCACTTTAACCTTCCATATTCTCTATAATTTACTTAACTACCCTACCTACTCTGACTATTATTAAACCTATCCCCTCCTTTAACTACCTCTACCTAACCTTACCTCTAATAGTCAGCATTCCACTGATTGTTTTTACAGGTTTTCCTCCTTCACTTGACTCTTCCCCCTCCATTCACCCTACGGGCTCACTCCACTCCTCTACCTACCCCCATATCCCACCCACCTCAGTACATCTATCCTTATACCTCTCTAACCACTCCCACTTCCCCACATAATCAAATCCCATCCCATAACACATTAAGGTTTTTCCATCTTATATATCACTCCTACTACTACATTACATAACCTCACCTTCCTACTCTCCACTCCCAACTTCTTCAGCATTATGCCTACTTCACCCATATCACCTCACCTCAGATCCCTACTTCTGTTCTCAGTTCTTCCTTTCCTTCTCTTTCCCTACATCTTAACTGCCTATGAACATCTTCATTACTCTAACTTCCACCAGCCCACTAAACAAACATCCCTTCCTGCTCTACCATCCACCCTGAAACACATAAACATAACATCTACTACCAACTATTTCCTCCCACAGTATCATAGAGTCACCCATATTACCTATCAACACTACCATGTTAAGAGAACGCATAACATACTAAATCTTTCTCTCAGTCACACATACAGACTACACCTTCACCTCCTACTAGATGGTGACATTCATCCCAACCCCGGCCCTATCAATAACAGCCCCACCTTCCCAACCAAACCCTCTCCCTCTCATCCCCCTACAAGGCCTTCTAACGCTCTCTTCTTAGCCCACTTAAACATACATAGTATTAATAATAAAGTAACTCACCTTCATGCCTTACTGGATGTACATAACTTTGACATTCTATGTTTAACTGAGACATGGTTAAAACCATATACCCCAGACTATGAAATCACCCCACCAGGATATAGTATCTTAAGAGGGGATCACCTTCACAAGAAGGGAGGCGGTGTAGCCTTAATATGCAAAGCAGGGCTACAACTTACACTACTTGATACATACCCTCCATCTGGTTCCAATTTGAAACTCTTTTTGCTAAGCTACAACTAAACACTTGTAAGTCCATCTACATTTTATGCTCATATCTTCCTCCAGGTAATAACATCAACTCCCTTGAAAATATCCTAAGCTGGCTGTCCACTAACTTTCCTCAAGAAACCATTGTGCTAGGCGACTTTAATATCGACTGGAATACCTGCAATTCTGATAACCCTACTAACCACATAAACCTACATAACCCTACTAACCACATAAACCTACATGGCGTCAATCAAACTATCACCTTACCTACTAGAATCCATAAACCCACCAACAAAGAATCCACCCTAGCTTGGATCCTTATAAATACTCAGTCCCCAACCTACATCACAGGCATCCTCCCTGATGACATTAATGATCACTCACTAACCTATTTAATTCGACAAAAGACCTACACACCAAGCCTTATAACCTTCATTATTACTTGCTCCAATAAACATTTTAACCCTGAACACTTCCAAAATGAACTGAGAGTTTGCAGCTGGTCACCCTTAAAACACCTCCAACTAGAGGAAGCAGTGGCATACTTCAATTCTAAGTTCCTTGAAATCCTAGACTACCATGCCCCTTCTTGTACCCGTAGGAGTAGCACCAAAACTGCACCATGGCTTACAAAGGGAACTAAACAAAAAATGTTGCTAATAAACAAACTTTGGGCCAAATAGCGCTCTTCCAAAGACCCATCTGAGTGCTTAAAATTTAAACAGCTCAGAAACTCTACTAAAACGTTTATACTATTGGACCAAAAAAGCTTCTTCTTTCAACTTCAACAAGCCAACCAACAAAATCCTCAGAAATTTCGGTCAGGAATCAATAGACTCCTTCATCCAGTCTGCTCTAAGACATCTACCCCATCCGGAACTACCCAAGACACTCCCAAACATATTGCTAACTCCTTTAATAACTTCTTTACTGAAGCTATCCGGTCACTTGCAAACTCACTACCTCCTGTATCCTCTACTTCACCCCCATCCTCCTATACCTCTCCACCCACTTTCCAACTCCAACCCATCCCTACATCCCTCATCTGTACCCTCCTTCAGAAACTCAAACCCTCTACCCCTTCAGCTGACCTCTTACCTGCTAAGTATCTTCAAATAGCAGCCAAAGTTATTGCTTATCCTATCTCTATCCTAATAAACAGAACCATTAAAGAAGGTACCATCCCATCTATCTGGAAAGTCTCACACATTATCCCCCTACACAAGGGTGGCAACTCAACAGAACTTTCCAACTTTTGTCCTATTGCCCTATTATCACCCATAGATAAAATCATGGAAAAATGCATCCACCGTCAATTATTTATTTTTTTTATTTATTTACCATTTGTTGACCGGGAAAGACAGACTAGGTTCCACAGAGCCTGTTTTCAGTGGAGGCCCGGGGAGAAATGCTCCAGATGCATGTCTTTGGAATGTGGGAGGAAACCGGAGTACCCGGAGGAAACCCACACGAACACAGGGAGAACATGCAAAATCCACACAGAAGGCACCCCAGCCGAGAATCGAACCAGAGAACCTCTTGCTGTGAGGCGACAACGTTAACCACTGCACCACTGTGCCGCACACTACTAGACCACCTTCTCCTAAATGGCCTATTAGCCAACTCTCAGCATGGCTTTCGACCCTTCCATAGCACCACTACTGCCCTCCTGTCATTTTCTGACCACATTAACAAAAAACGTAACAACTACACCCTGTCCTCTGCTATCTTTATTGATCTTTCAAAAGCATTCGACATGGTTAACCATCAACTACTCTTGAATCTTCTCAAGCCCCTGTCACTGGATACTCAAGCACTACAGTGGTTCAAGTCCTACTTAGATAACAGGCAACAAGCAGTGCTTTGGGAAAACACTCTATCTGCCACTCTTCCTGTCACCCTTGGTGTACCCCAAGGATCTGTTTTTAGGCCGTCTTCTATTTTCCATCTTTATAAATGATCTATCTATTAGTATCCCTCAAGCTGTAACTATAGAATATGCTGATGACTCCACATTAATATCCTCAGCTACAGAGCCTTCTGAACTGCAGTCCCTTACCCAAAATGTCTTTGAGCTTGTAGAAGAATGTTTTTTTACAATGTGGTGTCCTCCTCAACCCAAAAAAGACTAAACTACTAATATTTACTCCTACACAAAAATCTGCCCCATTTCACTTCTCTATCAAATCCAGAAACGGCACAGTCATATCTCCTGACGCTTCTACCCTACTCTTAGGAGTTACTATTGACCACAGCCTTAACTGTGATACTCATATCAACTCCACAATAAAATCAGTTAACCGTAAACTAAGCTCCCTCTGCAAAATTAAACCCGTCCTTACTCCCACAACCAGAACTACTATTGCCCACACCCACCTTATCTCTACTCTCTTTTATGCCTCTCCTATATACACTAAAACTAACCTCAACAAGCTTGCAATCTCCTACAATAGTATAGCCAGATTTGCTACCGGCTCCACCTTTAGAACCCACCACTGCCAAAATCAGAATCAGCTGGGTTGGCTTGAACTGCACAATCAGATTTTATTTCAACAACTAATTATTACCCTTAAAACCCTTTATTATCCAGGTAAAACACCAATTCTCACAAATCTTATCAGCCCATATAACAGTCTTACAAATCTACGCTCAGCCAACAAACTACTGGTATCTATACATAAAAACCCTACAATAAAGCAGGTGATTCCCTCTTCTCTAATGTAGTGGGTAAAAGCTGGAACCTACTTCCATCTGAACTTACCTCTCTCTCCTCTACTACACTTTTCAAAAAGAAACTTAAATTATATCTTACTAGCCACTGGCTATGTCCCTGTACTAACCCAGACTAAGATTTTCTCATCCTGTTATTATCATCTATTTCTTCCTTTGCTATTCCACCTCTACTCAATTTTCACTTTAATGTCCACTACCTCTATGTTGGACTTATTCTACCCAAGACAGACATAATGAACTTCTCTCCTGCCGCTCTGAGTTACTACCCCTCCACTAATTTTCTCCCAACTCTGTCCTCTTTAAACTAGTCTCTCCTGCTGCTCCTTACTTAAAACTTTGTTCTGGAATCTCCCTCATCCTTCTGAATACTTCCTTCCCACAGTGATTGGAAAAAAAAAAAGGGGTGTCTTATTTTGTTCTACTTTCTTATATCACATATGCTTATTTACCTTGTAGCACATGTTTTGTATGATTAGTATCTTTAATTGAAGTTTAATGTTTTGAAACTGAATTTTTAATGTGCTGTTTGTTTTATGTGGAGCTTTTCTCCCCGGGCCTCTACTGAAAATGGACATATATCCAGTTAGACTAGCCCGGTCAACAAATGTAAAATAAAATAAATAAAATAAAATAAATATACATGAGTTTAGAAAGACTGCTGTTAAGCAACTGTTTTTTGATAATAATTCTAGAGCATAAAAACTTTTAGCACCACAACTCAGGCAACAGAAAGTGGAAAGGGCAGTCACTAAGCTAACAAGGAAGATAACATGAGATCCTGTAGAAGTATTAGAAATATTTCGGAAATGTTATGAAAATTTGTATAAAGCAGAGAAATATGGAAATCAAGAAAAGATACAAATGGAAATGTTTATGGAAGAATTAAATATGACGAAGTTAGAGCTAGATGAGGCTCAGTTACTAAAAGCCATTTTTATCTCATCCCTTTGTATCCTGTGTATAACCAATCTACAGGAAAGTCCCCAGGAATAGATGGTATTCACGTTGAAGTTAGGTGGGAAAAAACTATTAAAGATCTGGAAGGTTTTGTTTAACAGTATTTTAAGAGGAGGAGAAATACCAGCATCCTGGAAGAAGGCAGTGGTAACAGTAATACCTGAAGATGTAAAGATCCATCAGATCCAGCTTCATACAGGCCCATTTCAATACTAAACCATGATTATAAAGTGTCTATAATGGCTAAAAGAATGGCAAAAGTGATACTAAAATTGATAGATATGGATCAGTGTGGTTTTGTGGAAGAGAGGCAAACATTTGACAGTAGTAACAGAACACTGATGATTCAGAGAGAAGCAGAATGTAGGAAAATACGTCTTTTATTGGTGGGTGTTGATGCAGAGAAAGCATTTGACAGAGTAGACTGGGACTTCATGAGCAGGGCAATGGAAGCATGTGCTTTCCCTCATACAATTGTAAGGTTGATTAGAAGAATATATGAGGGATCAGAGGCATGAATTAAAGTGGGTGGGGTCCTCTTCGATGATTTCTGCTTGAGTTAAGGAGCTAGACAGAGTTGTCCTTTTTCCCCTTTGATGTTTATATTATATTTAGAACCATTAGCAAAAAAAATAAAGGACTCAGAAATTCAAGGATATAATTGGTATGGTAGTCAGGAAAAGCTGGCTTTATTTGCAGATGATATTATTTTATACATGACAGAAAGGGACATTAGTGTTGCAGAACATTTTAAGACAGTTTCATATCTTCTCAGGATACAAAATTAATGAAGCTATAGCAAAGGCAATAGCGGTAAATTATGTACCCACACATGAACTGGTCCAACAAAAGCCATATTTATGGGGTCATGATAAAATGAAGTATTTAGGAGTATGGATTATGGATTAGAAATGACTCTGTGCTGGCAGCTAAGGATATGTGGGAAGAGACTAAACAGAAGATAATACAAAAATTGAGAAACTGGAAGTTTTGTTATATGGATATGGATACTAAGATACAAGCCATTAAAATGTTTTTAGTCCCTTTAGTCTTATACACAGGTCAGGCATACTTTTATCAAATGGAAGAGAAGTTGTGGATAGCAATTAAAATAGAATTTTATCTGGGAAGGGAAGATAGCAAGGGTCAAGTGGGACAAGCTGATTCTTACTAGTAGAACAAGGCGGACTAGGATTACCTAATTTGAGGGAGTATTTTAGAGCAACACAATTAAGGCTTTTATGCATAGCACAAGCAGAAAACAGTAATTCAAAGTGGAAAGAAATTATGCTGAGAGTGTGGAAGCTCAAGAAAAAAAAGGAGAGATTGGGATTTTGGATGCAGACTCTCAAGGAGAACAACCAAAATCATACAGAGTATTATATTCATAAAAATAGCATGGAGTATTCTAAGAACCAAGCCAGCACGACAATGGAGAAAAGAGATTTTGCCGATAGGGATGACTGTGATCAGGGATATAGATGATAGGCCAGAGGGGCTGGAATTTATTGGAGAAAACTGGCAAAGGAATCAAGGTATTGGGAGCAAATAACTAGAAAGGGAAAGGTAACAGAATGGGAAGAGGCCAAGTATTTATTTGGACTGCATGTTAGAGACTGCCTTCCCTATCAAGATATTGGAGTATAAGCAAAGAGAAAGAAACAGGGGGCTGCTAAATGAAAGACCAGTACTGGTATAGTTTTTAATAGAACCTAGAACAGACGCTGCCATTAAAAAAGGAGTAATTAGTAAAGCATATAAAATATTGCATGATAATTATAAGAATCAATCAGAGGAGCTTAGAAGGGATTGGGAAGATAGATTGGATAAGCAATTCACAAAGCGACAATGGAGGGATATATGTATATCTCCCAAATATGCAACGAAGTCTAGAAGATTTAGGATCTTTGCCTGGAAGTGTTTACATAGGTATTTTTATACCCCAAGTAGACTCCAAAGAATTTTTCCTCAGGTGGATAGCAAATGTTGGAGGTGTGACAGGCAAGAAAGAGGTAGCTGGGAACATATTTTTGGGGAGAGTAATGAGCTGGCAGCGGGGATTCCTGCAGACGGCGCTGTCGGAGATGCTGGGTGAGCAGATTGGACTGATTGGGGATATGATTTTTTTGAGTTATGATACAGAATCGGAATTGTCTAGACATTGTAAAGTCCTGTTGAGTCTATGGTGGCTGCCAAAAAAGCAATTACTAGAAAATGGAAATCAGAGTCTAGACCAACTTTACTAGAAGTACTGAATATAGTGACAGAAATAAAACAACTGGAATTGGGATTTTTAGAAAAGGGAAGGAGCAAACTACATAGGACAAAAATCGAAATTGTGGGAACAATATATGCAGAGCAGGAACGAGGTTTAAGAGGCAAAATTTGAATGACCCATATAGTGCTTAACTGCCAATGACTGGATGGTTTATAAGTGATGTATAATGTTTGCAACTACAGTTGTTTCAATGGTGTCTGTGATGTAAACCTTTTGCAACTAAAGTGGTATCATTTTGTGTGTTTTTCTTTTATATAAATGTAAGATCGCCTTTGTCATATGTGAAAATTTAATGAAGATGTTTGGAAAAAAAATAATTGTAAGAATCAATCAGAGGAGGTTAGAAAAGATTGGGAAGAGAGATTGGATAAGCAGTTTACATTGGAGCAATGGGAGGACATATGTATGCCTCATAAGTGTGCAGCAAAGTGTAGAATGTTTAGGATTTTTGCCTACGACCATAGGCATTTTGATACCCCAAACAGACTTCAAAGAATTTTTCCTTAGGTAGATGGCAAATGTTGGAGGTGTGATTTGAATGAAAGAAGGAGCTGTGAACATATGCTTTGGGAGTGTAATGAGTCAGCATATTTAAAAAATTCCCTACAGAGTACTCTGTCAAAACATTTGGTGAGCAATAATTGCTTTGAGGTGGGAAACATGATCTGAATTGTGTACTAAGGCCTTGTTAAGTTTAATTTTTGTGGCTGCCAAAAAGCAGTTACTAGAAAATGGAAATCAGAGTCTAAAGCAACTGTATTTGAAGTACCGAATTTTGTAACAGACGAACTGGAAGTGGGAAATTAAAGAATGCAGAGCATGCTTGACAGCTTGTTGCTGTCTTCTTGGTCCTTATACTTCACAATCTCATACAAGGAGCAAATTACATAAAAATAAATGGAAATTGTGAGAACAATACATCCAGAATTAATGTTCAGTAGGAGGAGTAAGGTTTAAGGGAGGGAAGGAATTGAGCAATTTATGTAAAGTTGGACTGATGATAATTGTAAAAAACACATGTGATGTATAATGCATATTACTGGAAACATGTTGATATTTGTTTTCTTTTATATTAGTGTATGTTTGCTTGTGTCTTAAGTGATTTAATAAGTGTTTAAAAAAATTATCAGCCATGGTACTGGAACTGCAATAAGTTATAGCAAAATATTTTCTTTCATCTGTTAGGCTACAAATGATATATGCATATATTTTTGTCTCCTTCAGAAACTGAAATCCCGGTCACATAATCCTCAGAGTCCTTCGTACCCACCCTTAAACTTGGGGAATGCTGAGACTGGTTATTTGACAGAAGCCAACCTCCTCAGTATTGCCAGAAGGATTGGAACAGAATGGAGAGAAATTGGGATGAATTTGGGCCTATCATATGAACACCTGGAAAGGATAGGATACAATAACAGGTGAGAAAAGCAGACTTGCAATTTATACCATGATATTTGGACAAAAGAGTAATAGCCATAGCAGAACAATAGCAATATTGAGAAAGTAAATAGGAAAATTAAGGTAGTATTATGGATTTTACTGTAAGAAGAGTAGTGATCAAACTCGGAGAGCATTGCAGAAAGTATCTGCTATTATTGCCAGTATTTCTGAATGTACAGCTTTCAGGGATGCTTTGAATAAATTAAATCAATTTGGAAAACATTTGGTTTGCAGAGTTGTGATCAGTTTTAGAAGGCTTTTATTTTACTGATTTGTGAATACACTGAGCACACATATAGATACTTTATTGGAACATTTGTTTATGTCCTGACATGTCCTGGTATCCAGTGATGAAGAATAATAATGAAGAACAAGCTCTCCCTTCTTGCAAGTGACTTTTATTTAAAAAGATGTGAGGGCCCAATATGGCGGAGACTGTATTCAATTAAAACAATTGTATTTCTGCATTTCTTGTGCCAATGTTTTGTAGTACAGAGCTTTGTGCAATGGTGTTTCTAAATATATTTGTATATTAATTATACAGTCTGTTTTGAATGCTTAAACCTTGATGTACAGCATGCAGGCACATTAATTGAATGCAAAACCTGCATATTTGTACCTAACATTTTATACAATGATCCCCCCATATCTCTCAGCTGTTTAGTATTTGAAGGATAATCCTGACAGACTGCCATGAAATTCTGAGTGGCAGCTTTAAAATTATAGTTCGTACAGTTATTTGCCCCCTTCATATGGCATTGCATGATTAGTCCATGCCTGTGGCATCACTGATGTCATCACATAACCAGAGCTGTGATCACAACTGAGAGTATGCAATCATGAGGTGTGTGGATCAAGCAGACATAAACAAGAAATCAAGCATGCTGTGCATTCTTTTGCTTCCCTTTACCGATTTGTGTGTGACTTGTAAAAGGCACTGGCAGCAGCTTGAAACTAGAGAAAAATGTCAGGTAACTGGAAGATGTAACAGAAGAATGTGCCTTAGATGAAAAACTTAGATCTGCACTGCATTATTACTGTTAGAAATGCATACACTGCCTGGGTCAGGTTTAATTGTATTAAAAGCCTGGTCTGTTAAAAGCAGGGCTTACAGTTGCAGATGCCATGTTCATGTAATTCTCTTTATGAGATGCCTGCATCTCTTTGCCGATCATACTTCAGATGCCAATTTATAAGTAACTATGGATGCTTTGAGTTTAGAAAATGACTGCAGCAGATTACTGAAGTCCAGATGGAAGTGTTATAGACACGCCTTGATGTACTTCATTGATCACCATTACAGTATTGATTACATGTAGGAAGTCTCCTGCTAATGATACCATATGTCCAGCCAGTACACCAAAGCTCAGGTGCATTTCTGTCACACTGTACGTCTGATGTATATCCCAGGTACATAAGGAACTTACAGGTGTGAAAATCCCCAGAACTTTCTAACCTTCAGCCTGAACAGTGAGGCTTTCACTTGGGTCTGCCAGCCATATGGCTTGTGCTAGTTTCCATTGTATCAAAGCTTCCTCTTTCCTTCTTTTTTTTTAATTAAATTATTTGTATTTTCATGTCAACTAGGAGGGATAAATGTAACTATAGGAGGCAAATACCTTATAAAGATAGTCACACTAAATGTCTGCTCAGCATAGGACCCAGTGATAACCATAAAGAGCACTCCATTTGTCAGTCTTTTGTGCCTAAAACTTTAAGGTGTCCCTTATCTTCCTGCAAAATATACCTAGAAATGCAGAGATTCATAGAGCTCATGCAGGGCATTATGGCCTGTGAATCTTCCAGTTGCATGACCCTCATCACATGAGGAACAAGCTTAAAAAGTCAAAGCCTGATTAGGGTTACCACCTGTCCCACTTTGCGAGGGACAGTCCCTCTTTGGACAGTTGTGTCCTGACAAAAAATTAAAAAAATGGCAAATGTCCTGAGATTTTAGGACAAAATTATTTCCTATATTTTATGTAATAGTTGCATTAAACAGTTATTCTGTATCTAAAATACCTAAATATTATAAGAAACAGAATAAGAAACTAAAATGCTACAAGAATACGCTTTTATTTAGGCAAAAAGGTTAAATTCTATCCTTTGTACTGACTGTGGTGTAAAATCTGATGTTTGTCCCGAAAATGTCCCACTTTGGCCATTTGAAAAGGTGGCAACCCTAAGCCTGATGCTTTTGTTAAGTCAGACATGGATGTCTGTGCTACAGTGTTTGGTGAGCCCTCAGACTGCCCAGTATTTTCTGCTGCTCCTGCTGTCATGACAAAGATGGAGAGAGATCAGAAGTAGCATCCTGAGATGTCCTACTCGAGCATAATGAGAGAACCACAATTTATTGTATCTGAGGGACCCAAGGGTATACCTTACGTTTTGGTGAGAGAAGTTGTTCCAGATATCCTGACTGAGGTACATCAGGGGTGGGATTCTCCCTGTTATGTCTGAGATTACGCTGTTAAGAAAAAGAAACAGAAGACTAAACTTTCTTCATCTTCTGTTCCTTTTGTTACTAGGGATCCTCAGAAGGAGTAGTTTGATTTCTCCCAAGAGCTTTTTAAGGCAGTAATGTCTCTGAAGTCTCCTCAGGTTTTCTCTCCTTCTTCCTCTTCCTTCCCTCACAAAAGAGATGGAGACTATTCTAAATGATGATAATCAGAATCTGAAGTAGATTATTTAGCTCATTCCTGTCAGATCCATTGTCCATTTGGGTTTGGAGGATGAAGATACTATGCCTCCAGACTCCTCTTTAGGGGAACTCTCCTTTGGAGACATGATTCAAAAATGATATATAACATTCCATGGGAAGAAAAGCAGGACTCTGATATGCAGAAAAGATTATGTATGGGAATCCCCAAGCCTTCTGCTGTACCTCCAGTCGTAGAAGTTTTACAGAATGTCTTACCACAGCTTGAACACAGAATCTCAACTTCCAGCAACTAAGAAACCTGATTGGTTTTATAAAGGAATGTGCGCGTGCCTAAAACATCCTTCTTCAGACTCAGTAGTGATTTCTGTAGAATCTGACAAACCCACCAGTTTGTTTCTAATGCCTTGCTCAGTGATGAAAACAGTAGGGCTATGGATAGATACAGAAAGTAGGTGTATACTTCAGTAACATTTCCATGTTAAGTTGTCTATCTCGCCTTCATTCTTGCTATTTGGGTTCGGAGCCAATCCTCTGCTCTGACTCGGCCATCTTCAAAAGCTCGAGAGCTGCTTACTGGCTCGAGGCCCGCCCTATATCCTATGATGCCTGGCGCTAGATACCCAGATCTCATTTGCCGCTTCTGCTGCGAGGTTGTTCTACTGGCTCAGGTCGTATAAGTGTTATTATTATTGTATTTTTCTTGTCAAAACTGTAATTGTTAGTGTAGAATTAGTCGTTAGTTTAGACTTTTGTATTGTAGAGAGTTTCCCCTCCCCACTTTCTCTCCCTTTTCCTCAGAAAGGTTCTTTCCGTTTAAGTTAGAGGTTAACCTTCCTCTCTATCTCCTTTCAGAAGGGAAAAAAAAAAAAAAAGAATTTCTTCTATTAATCACTGTTAGTTTTTAGTGATAGTTTTCTATAGTTTTTGTTGTAGTGGTACTTGTAGTGGGTTGTGGTAACTGTAGTGTGTTAACTTTTACTGTTTGGTTACTTTAAATTATCTGTGTGGGTTCTTGTCCTTGGTTTCCCCCCAGGATGTCCAAGGATCCAAAACCATCCGGATTCAAGAAGTGTGACTCATGCTGTCAGAAGATGTCTCTGACAGATGGTCACACTTCTTGTGTTTATTGCCTGGGCGCTGTGCACCTGCAGGACTCTTGCTCGATCTGTCATGCTTTCAGTCCGAGAGTCCTGCAGGAACGCAAAAATAAATTGATCCTGAGGGGTATGCTTAAACCCCAAGATTCGCCGGCAAAGGCTCAGCCCGTGAAATCTTCCAGGCCACCTAAACAGTCAGCTCCCAGTTCGGAGCCGTCGTTGGGTGAAGCCACACAATCCATCTCGGCTCCGGCTGGAACCGATGTCCCTCCCTCCCAGTCGGCTCCGACACGGTCTTCGGAGCCGGCTGAGAGTCGAAAGAGATCCAGGTCTCCTTCTTTGGAGTCGATACGTTCAGCTCCGAAGTCGCCCCTGCTCCAATCGGAGCGTAGTCATCGATCATCCCACTCTTCTTGGTCCTCTAGACTTTCGGACCATGACTTGGAAAGAGTGGTCAGTAGGCTGTTAAAATCGCAGGTCCTAGCCAAAATGTTATCCAGCCCTCCTCATCAGGAGTCTGCTCCGTCCACAGCTGTAGATATTCCTCCTCTGACTCATCCTAAGAGCTTGGAGCTGGAGTTCTTTGGGGTTCGAGTCGTGGAACCATTGGCACCGATACCCTCTCTTTTGGTTCTGTCGTCTGCTCTGATCCCTTCCATGGTACCTTCCCTGGAGGGATCTGGGCGCCGAGACTCCCTCATCGGCTCCAAGGGGGCGAGTGGCATCGGACCCTTGTCCGACCCCACTCTCCCTTTCGGTGCTTCGGCTCAGGTGAGCCCGACTCCCACATCTGCCTCGGAGCCGTCCCCCTCGGTGCGGGCAGAGCTTCTGGTTTCTTCGGAGCCTGAGCATTCTCTGCGTCCAGGCAGGGATGCCTTCAAGGTGATGAGGAGTGTACTGGCCCCTGAGTCAGTCCCACGATCGACCCCATCGGCTCCTCCCCCCTAGGGTGCCTGCGTCAGCCTCTAGCCCTCTTCCAGACCCCAAGCGTGGGGATCTAGTGCTCCAGGACACCCCTTTGGGTGTATCCTCCTCTTCCGAGGCCTCCCCTGATCATTCAGAGGAGCCACCTCGCAAGAGGAAACGCAAGAAGAAGCATGTTGACTCCTCAGAGTCTGTCACATCGGATACTGACTTAGAGGAGTTTGAAGGGTCCCCAAGATTCCCCTCTGAAGATGTCTCCTTCTCAGACATCCTTGAGATGCTTAGGCAAAGGGGAAACTGGACTACCCTAAGCCCTTCCAAGGATGAGTCGGTATTCCTGGACGCGTTTGGATCCCGACCTTCCACCTCCTGGGTGTCTCTGCCTTTCGACCCACTGATGTCTGTGGTGGCTCGGAAGGTGTGGATGGCTCCAGACACAGTGGAACCAACCCCTAGAAGACCTGCCAAGTTCATTACTGCCCCGCAGGACAAACAGTTCTTGACCAAGGGTGTCCCTGTTGATGCCATGGTGGTAGCAGCGGCCACAAAGAAGGAGTTGGCTGAAACTTCATCTGTCCATCCCCCTAACAAGGAGTCCAGGACGATGGACAGATATGGAAAGCGGATGTTCTCTTCAGCGACCTTTTCCATGCGGTCCCTGAATTACCTGTGCCACTTTACCCGTCTTCAGAGGGATCTCCTGAACGAGCTTGGAGATGCCCTCCAAGATCCATCAGCTGAGGGGGCCCATGCTAAGGCAGCCTCCCAGCTGGCGACTCTTAATTCAGTGGTAAACTCCTCCATGAGGCTCATTTCATATTCAGCCGATGGTGCGAGTAGAGCCGCAGGCACAGGAGTGGCCCTAAGGAGGCATGCTTGGATGCAGCTATGTAACTTTGCGGAACCTTTCAGACCGTCTTTCACCAACACCCCTTTTGATGGTTCCTCTCTCTTTGGATCACAGGTGAAAGATACCCTTACCAGGTGTGAGCAGGAAGGCAAGACTCTCTCTGCCATAGGAGTCCATTTTTCCACTCCTTCCAGACCATATCCTAAGGGTCAGAAGAGTGGAAAGATGTGGTTCCGGAAATCCCAAGGAGCCTTGCCGGACACGTGGTGAGTTTCCCTCCAGGGGCAGAGGAGGGAACAATAACAGACACTGCCCTCGTGGCAGAGGGGGTCCGCAAAACCAGAGCAGCAGAGAATCTTTCTCTGACAAGCCCTTCCAGCATCCCTGAAGGGTTGCCCGGCTGCTCACTTCTGGAGGCAGTCGGGAAGATTATCGCTGTACCCAAGAGCCTGGCAAGGCATAACACAAGACAAATGGGTACAGTCCGTCATATCCAGAGGCTACTGAATTCCCTTCGTTCGCACCCCCTTAAGGTCAAACAAGTCCCTTCCAGATGTTCCACCCAATCTAAGGGACCAAGCAGTGCAAGAAGTCTCAAAACTGCTAAGAATAAGGGCTATCCAGCAAGTCCCAGCAGACCAACAAGGATCCGGAATTTACTCAAGGTTCTTTTTGGTACCAAAAAAGACAGGGGACTGGAGACCCATTTTGGATCTCTGCAGACTAAACAAGTCTGTACAAAGAACAAAGTTCCAGATGGTCACGCTTCAGTCCATTTTACCCTTTCTGGGTCAGGACAATTGGATGTGCTCCATAGATCTTCAGGATGCGTACTACCACATCAAAATGGACAGACGCTTCCAAAGATTCCTTCGCTTCTGGCTGGGAGCTGGCCATTATCAGTTCAGAGCTCTGCCCTTTGGTCTCACCACAGCCCCCAAGGTGTTTACCAAATGTATGGCAGTAGTTACCGCTCACCTGAGATGGCAAGGATTCCAGGTGTTTCCATATCTCGACGACTGGCTCCTCATTGCTACCACCAGACATCACCTTCTGCAAGCCAGAGACTGCACCATCGACACTTGCTCCAGGCTAGGTATCACAATAAATTTCGAAAAGTCTGCATTGTCGCCATGTCAATCTATCACCTTTATAGGCGCAAACTTAAATACCAAAGACATGTTAGCGAGCCTCCCACCAGACATGGTGTTAGTGATTCGTCAGCATGTCAAGGTTTTATTAGCATACAAAAGGATTCAAGCCAGGTTTGTCCTTCAAATGGTAGGTCTCATGGCAGCAGCGATCGTACTTGTCCCTCTAGCTCGGTTTCACATGAAGATTCTCCAGTGGCTTCTTTTCACCCAATGGTCCTTCCAGCAACTTCCCATGTCTTACATGATTATGATCACTCAGGCATGCAAGAAGCATCTTGCGTGGTGGATGGTCTCCACATCAGTGCTCCACGGCAGACCATTTGTTCTCCCCCCTCCAGTGGCTACAGTGACCACGGACGCCTCCCTGATCCGGTGGGTGGGGGGGGGGGGCATTATCAGTGCAGAACAGTCCAAGGCACCTGGCAACCTCACGAGTATCATCTGCACATAAATGTCTTGGAGATGAGGGCCGTGCTGTTAGCGTTGCAGGCTCTTCAGGACTCTCTTCCTACCTGGACCATTGCAGTTCAAACGGACAATATGTCCGTAGTGTGGTACATCAACAAGCAGGGCAGAACCAGGTCCTACCCCCTATGTCGAGAAGTACTCAGACTCTGGCAGTGGGCGATCTCTCCCCAATTGTTTCTGATTGCAACACACATCCCTGGGAGGTCCAACATCATAGCAGACAGACTGAGCAGAGCAATTCTCATGCCTCATGAGTGGTCTCTGAACCAGGTAGTTGCAGACCAAATCTTCTGCAAATGGGGCCAACCTTGCTGAGACCTTTTTGCAACTCCCTTCAACAGCAAGTGCAACAATTTCTTCCCTCTTCTTCCACTTCCCGGGCATTCCCCCAGAGGCACTCTAGTCCACGATTAGCCCCAGGGACTTCTTTATGCATTCCCTCCTTTCCCCCTCATACCCATTTTGGGTAGCAAAATGATCCTCATTGCTCCTTACTGGCCTCGACAAATATGGTTTTCCTTCCTGCATCGCTATCTTCTCAAACAGCCTTGGACTCTGGACCTAGTTCCAGACCTCCTGATTCATCAATCGGGCGAGCTGCACCAATCCCTGCACTCTCTCCAGCTCACAGCGTGGTTGCTCCACTTCCAACCTTAGCCAGGCTCACAGATATGTCCCCCGCTGTGCGCAAAATCCTTTTGTCATCACACAAGTCTACGACCAGAAAAACTTGCGCTAGTAAGTGGAAACATTTTTCTTCCTGAGCAGAGGCAAAAAGTATAGACCCCTTTTCAGCCCCCGTACACTCCATTTTGGAATTTCTCGCGTAGCTCTTCCATGCTGGGTTCACTTCCGCTACAATTAGAGTTCAGTTAGCGGCAATTTCAGATTTTCACATTGGCCTGTTGGAAAACAATATCATGTCTCATAAGCTGTGTAAAGCCTTTCTCAAAGGAACCACTCTGCTCAGGCCCCCAGTGAGAGATCCTCCACCACCGTGGGATCTAAATTTGATTTTAGCTTCGCTAATTTTGCCCCCTTTCGAACCTGCAGCTTCTTGTTCACTGAAGTTCTTATCTTGGAAAACCCTTTTTCTGGTGGCTATTACTTCAGCCAGAAGAGTTTCGGAATTACAGGCTCTTTCTATCCGTCCCCCATACCTCGTGTTCCACAATGACAGGGTTGCTCTTAGGACTAATCCTTCCTTCCTTCCTAAGGTCTCTTCAGAGAGTAACTTGAATCAGTCCATAGACCTTCCTGTGTTTTTCCCTAACCACTCCAACAGGGCGGAGTATAAGTTGCATCAGTTAGATGTTCACAGGCAACTACGCTTTTATTTACATAGACCCAAAGACATTAGAAAATCAGATCAACTGTTCCTGTGTTATGCAATAGGTAAACAAGGTCTTCCGGTCTCCAAGGTAACCTTATCCAGGTGGTTGTCTTCTGTCATCACATTCATATACCAACTCAGGAATAAAGAATTACCAGTCAAACCAAAAGGTCACTCCACCAGAGCTTTAGCCACTTCGGTGGCTTTTCAGGCTAGGTTGCCCATGGAATCTATTTGTGCTGCGGCTACATGGGCCAACCCAAATACTTTCATTTCGCATTACAGGTTGGATTTGGTTTCCAGGAGCAGAGCTGATTTTGGTTCCACTGTTCTGAAGAGTCTTTTCCGATGAGGCACCCAGGATTTTAGGTGCTAGGGATGCTGTCCCAACCAGCAAGAATGAAAGCGAGATAGACAACTTAACATAAAGAAGTTATGTACTTACCATAACGTTCCATGTTAGTTGTCTTCTTCTTGCCTTCTTTCTTGCGTCCCACCCTCCATCCCCCTATCCTAGTGGACTGAGAAGAGTTCCTCTTGATTTTGCACTGGCTGAGTCTTCTCTGGCTTTTCCTTCTGCTTAGTAGTCTCTCCAGTAGGATTTATGCATTCTAGGATAGCATTCATTTATTATTATGTCTGCAGTTAGACTTTCCAAATGAGATCTGGGTATCTAGCGCCAGGCATCATGGGATATAGGGGGGCCTCGAGCCAGTAAGCAGCTCTCGAGCTTTTGAAGATGGCCGAGTCGGAGCCGAGGATCGGCTCCAAACCCAACCAGCAAGAAAGAAGACAACTAACATGGAACGTTATGGTAGGTACATAACTTCTTTTTCCATGTCATAAACTATCAAACCCATGTGATTGATATCTTTTGTCTGTTATAGGAGATATGAATAAAACTACCAGATGTACCCGAGTCAGGTAATAAAACATTCCTGGTATCTTTGCTCAGTTCCAGTAAGTAGCTAGACATTCTTATCAAATACAGTTATGATGCTGCTTGATGCATATTCTGGAGCTGCAGCTACTGGGTCTGTTTGAAGATGGTACTCTTGTTTGAGGCTACAGTCTTTACCTGCAGATGTGAAGTCCAAATTATTGGATTTTTCCTGGATGGGGAAACTCTCTTTGGACCTGCAGCTACTGAGATTTTTAAAGGCTTACATGAGAAAGACAGAATTAAGCAGGATTTTAAACGGATATTTATTTTTCCTGTAGCAAAATTCCAGAAGAATTATCCTACCAAACCTGGCCTCTTTTCTACAAATGAAGAGAACAAAACAACAACAACAAAATGGTAAAAAGTTGTCTAAAAAGAAGTTCCAGAACAAATCAAAGCCAGACCTGAAAGGACTAAAGTGTTTCTTTCCAGGCAAATCTGCCAGTTTGTGACTGTATGCCTCAGCCCCCACCCCCCCAAGGCCTATCTCCTCTTTCTCTATCAAAGAATCTTTCTTATTCCCTCTTTGTATGGAGACTGATAACTTCAGACCAGTGGATCCTCAGCATCACAGGGAAAAGCTATAAACTATCTTGGCTTCTTCCTCCAACCCACTTGGGTATTCCGAAAGTGCCCCCAAACTAAGAACACCTAGCTTTCCCCTTACTGAAAGAGTTCCATCAGAGAAATATAGAACCATTTCCTATCCACCAGCAGTAACAAAAGTTTTTTATGCAAGTCTTTTCTAATGGATGCCTACTCTGGATTTATCAGCCATTAACATTTTCCAAAGGGTACCAACGTTCACAATGCTATATCTTCAAGTTTTGCTTCCTATTGTTCTTTCTTGTGCCTTTTTGGTTACTTTGGACCACAGAGAATCAAGAGTTTCATATTCCTATTCATAAAGAACACACACAGTTCTTGAGATTTTGTGCCTTACAGTTTCACTTACAGTTTTTTGCTTTACCCTATGGTCTGTCTGTACAATTCCTAGGGTATTCACCCAATGCCTAGTGCCAGTCATAGCCTTCTGCAGGCTCCAGGGCATTCATATATATCCCTATATAGATTATCTTCTCAGGGTATCTTCAAGAGAAAAGCTTCTCCCTGATCTGAAGTTCATCATGGTCCTTTTTTGCCTGAGCTTCACAATAAAATTGAAAAAGTCTGTCGTTCTTCCATTTCAAGAGCTAAGGTTGCCACCTCAGTACTGTCACCATGGTGGCATTTATTCCCCAGGATAAGATAGAATCTCTGCCTACTTCCAGATTTGACCTCAGAAAGAGAAATATTGAAAGCTGTAGGGTATTTGAATTTATTTATTCAAATGATGCATTCTGCCAGACCCCAGATGAGGAAGAGTCACTGGTATCTAAAATCTGTTTGGGAACAGCACTGCCACCTCCTGAACCTGAATCAGCCCAATATCACTTAATCCAAGAGTGCCTTTGCTGTTTCCCTCTCCTTGCCAGAAAGGTTCCATAGGTGCTTCAGATCTGACATGAGGAGCATGTTCAATGGATGTAATTGACCAGGGGGTTTGGTCATGACAGGACAGAAAAAAACACACACAAATATCAAAGAAATAATCGGTCTCTGGGGACCATCCAAATCCTCACAGACAATACCATTGTAATGTGGTACATCAACAAACAAGAAAGAACAAACCTTTATCATCTCTGCAGATTTGCCACAACAGCCCAGGGAATAAGCTATTCAGTACATCCTCTTTTTTCAGCCAGTGTACATACCCCCAGCAAGGAATACTGTGGTAGATTACTTGAGCAGATCCTCCTGAATGGATATTGGAAAGAGAGGTCTTCTTGCAGATTGTCTCTCAGTGGAGAACTCTCTGAACAGACATCTCACACCGTTTTGCTCCAGAGCTCCATGCCCAGAGAGGGTTAGGGGTTGCCATAATGGTTAAGTTGTTTACCCTTGCAGGCACAAGGTACAGTATTTGATTCTCACCTTTAGGAAGCAAGTCCAGACTTAAAAAGGTCCCCTGGGTTATTAGCCTAGAAATCAACTAGGAAACTAGAAACACATAATCTTGCTTTTCTGCCTTTTAATGATTTAATTTCTGTTTAGTGTAAGCTCTGTTTGACATATTAAATAATTATTCTGTACTTTTATACGGCCTCTTTTCTAACAGTCACCACTTTGACTGTATTTTTAACTGCGTATACTGTATGATGAACTGCATACCGTTTCCTGCACATATCCTAAGTGTAATGTCAACTATAGTCTCTGTAAATAGTCTCAATGCTCTACTACTTCCAACTTAAAAATGCTAATGTTGATTTTTTTTTGTAAATTTGTGGAACTTAAAAAATGGAACATACAAATGCTAATGTTTTGATTTCTTTGTAAATTTGTGGAGTTTTTCTCCCTGGGTCTCTGCTAAAAAAGGGCCACCCGCTCAGACAGACTAACCCGGTCAACAAATGTAAAATAAATAAATAAAATAAGTAAACAAACACCATGTTAGTCTTATGTCAAGGGAAGTTCCTGTATTCTTTTTCTCTGATTCCCAAGGTTCTGCTCAAAATAAAAAAGGACAACTCAAAGATCCTGTTGGTGACCTGCTTTTGGCTCAGACAACATTGGTTCTCCCTTCTCTTCTCCCTGGCCAAGAGCACTCATCAAATTTACCCTATAGGATGAACTTGTTCATATAATAGAAAGACACTCTCATTCACACAAACTTGCAAACAGTAAACCTGATCCTTTGACTGAAAGGATTCTGATACTATTCAGGCACATTTTTTGGAGGATGTGCTAACTGGTATTATAGGGGGCTTAAAAAACTGCCAGAAGAAATTGTTATTTTTTCCATTTGGAAAAGATTTTCTATTTGGTGCCAAATGAGAAAATAAATGTTTTCATATGGGACCAAATAGAAGATCTCTTACAGGCTATTATTTCATATCTGTGTGAGTTGTTGCTCAATTCATGACTGGCATATTCTTCTATTAAGACATATGTCTCATCCATATCTAATTGTCTACTCATGGATTTACCTCTTTCTGCACATCTTGTGGTCAAACCATTTTTAAAGAGTGTCCTTCATATCAGGTCACAAATTTATACCTCCTCCTTGGGAGCTGAATTATGCCTTAGAGAAGCTGACTCTCCTTTTGAGCCTTCTTCCTCTTTCTGTTTAAAATATTGTACCTGGAAGACAGTTTTACTTGTATCCCTAACCTTAGCAAAAAAGGTCTCAGAGTTACAATCCCTTATGGCATCTCTAATTTTCCACAAGGACAGGGTATCCCTTAAGACTTGACCTTTCTTTTATGTGTAAGGTTGTTAGTGTAATATATTTTAACCAGTCAATAAACTTTCCTGCTGTCTTCCCCAGTCCACAAAGTAAAGGTTAAAGAATTTTACATTCTTTGGATTATCCATAGTAAACTCGGGTTTTTTCTGGGCAAAACTGAAACTATCAGCAAATCTGATCAACTTTTTGTTTCCTTTCAGTATTAGAAGTTGATTTGGCCTTTCTCTAAGCAAACCATCTCCAGGTAGATTTCCTTAGCTATTCCTTTCTTATGAAATCCCCGCTGGGTCAGTTTAATTTCCATTCCACTAGAGCAGTAGCATCTTGAGATGCCTTTTTCAAGAGTCTGGACACAGGGTCTATTTCATAAGCAGCCACCTGGAGTTCCATTCACACTTCTACTAAGCACTATAAAATTAATGCTTTCTCCAGACCCAGAAATGGTTTTGCTGGACTGTCCTGCAAGGAATTCTAGTATTTAGTACTGTTTTTTTCCTCCTAAATACTGTACAAAGCTTTAGGGATTAATTAATACAGCAGCAGTGATCAATGAGGAACATCCCTACAGTTAAGAACTAATCATAACAACAAATGTCTGAGTAGATCACTGTTTCAGTGTAGACACCATCCCTCCTTCCCTGCGTCTCTTTCTGTAAACATTTATGTTTTTCCTTATGTTTGGCCAAGATGGATCCCATATACATTTCCCCTCTATTCAAGTAATCATATACAGTGGATATAAAAAGTGTACACACCCCTGTTAAAATGCCAGGTTTTGTGATATATAAAAATGAGACCATAATAAATAATTTCAGAACTTTTCCAACCTTTAATGTGATCCATAACCTGCGCAATTAAATTGAAAAACAAACAAATCTGTTAGGGAGAAAATATAAAAAATAAAAAATGTACGATATGCTGGTTGCATAAGTGTGCACACCCTTAAACTAATACTATGTTGTGTGTGCACACTCTTAAACTAATACTTTGTTGAAGAACCCTTTGATTTAATTACAACATTGTCTTTTTGGGTAGGAGCCCATCAGCATGGCACATCTTGACCTGGCAATATTTGCCCACTCTTCCTTGCAAAAGCGCTCCAAATCTGTCAGATTGTGAGAGCATCTCTTGTGCACTGCCCTCTTCAGGTCACCCTGCAGATTTTCTATTGGATTTAGGTCTGGACTCAGGCTGGGCCATTCCAAAACTTAAATTTTCTTGTGTTGAAGCCATTCTTTTGTTGATTTGGATGTATGATTGGGGTCATTGCCGTGTTGAAATGTGAAATTCCTCTTCATCTTCAGCTTTCTAGCAGACGCCTGAAGGTTTTGGGCCAGATGTGACTGGTATTTGGAACTGTTCATAATTCCCTCCACCTTGACTAAATCCCCAGTTCCAGCTGAAGAAAGGCAACCTGAAAGCATGCTACTGCCACCACCATGCTTCACCGTGGGGATGATGTTCTTTTGGTGATGCAAAGTGTTGTTTTTGTGCCAAACGTACCTTTTGGAATTGTGGCCAAAAAGTTCAACCTTTTACTTAGACCATAACACACTTTCCCACATGCTTTTGAGAGACTCGAAGTATTGTTTTGCAAATTTTAGCTGGGCCTGGATGTTTTTCTTTTTAAGAAAAAGCTTCTGTTTTGCAACCCTACCCCCATAGTCCAGACATATGGAGAATACAGGAGATTATTGTCACATGTAGTACACAACCAGTATTTGCCAGAAATTCCTGCAGCTCCTTCAGTGTCGCTGTAGATTTTTTGGCAGCCTCCCTGACCAGTTTTCGTTTGGTCTTTTCATCAATTTTGGAAGGACGTCCAGTTATTTGCAATGTCACTGTTGTCCCATATTTTCTCCAATTTTTGATGACGGTCTTCACTGTGTTCCATTATATATCCAATGATGTGGAAAATTTTTTGTACCCTTCTGACTGATACCTTTCAACAATGAGATCCCTTTGATGCTTTGTAAGCTCTCTGCGAACCATGGCTTTTCCTGTAGCAGGCAACTGAGTAAATGTCAGGAAAATCCTTCTAAGACAGCTGAACTTTATTTGGGGTTAGAGTCTCTTTAATTGATGGCAGGTTTGTACCCCCAGAAGACTGAATGCTGTAATTAAATCAAAAGGTGGTTCAATAAAGTATTAGTTTAAGGGTATGCACACACAACAAAGTATTAGTTTAAGGGTGTGCACACTTCTGCAACCAGCAGATTGTACATTTTTTATTTTTTATATTTATTCCCGTAACAGATTTGTTTGTTTTTCAATTGAATTGTACAGGTTATAGGTCACATTAAAGGTGGGAAAAGTTTTTAAATTATTTATTGCGGTCTCATTTATTTTATATCACAAAAACCTGGCATTTTAGCAGGGGTGTTTACACTTATTATATCCACTGTACATTTTTATCTTTCTTTTGCCTCTCCTCTTTCTGGTCTAAGGCAAGGAAGTCCTGAGGATTTTCACACACACATGCTCCTTATGCACTGCTTTGCATTCTCGAGATTGGGGCATGCAAGCGCAAGAAAAATGCACCCATTCATTAGTATGTTGGCCAGATGTAAGGTATGTGATGCAGATATTTCCTGTATGTAATTAATACTGCAGCAATGATTTCCTCAAACGTGTACTCTTATGTTAAGGTGTCATTTTTAAGTCACTGTGCAATATCCCTTACATTAGGGATATCCTGCTGAGGATAGCAGTACATCCATCCAGCATACCAAAAACTGGGCCCTTCTATGCACCTTACATCAGACATTTGTCCTGTGTCCAAGATATAAGGTACAAATGCTAAACCCTCAGAACTTCTTTGCCACCAGTCCAAAAGCAGCATTTTGAAACTGGTCTGAAGTTCGTATGTCCCGTACAGTTCACCAAGCCTAGTGCAGATAAGTAATCTGTTGGGTACTCTTCCTTTTTCTCTTAGCTTGTTTTATTGTAAGTACATGTCATCCAGAAGGGGGGAATTTGAGTGTGTGAGGCCAATTCCCCATAAGGGTAGACATGATAAGTATCTTTTTGGTGTATTTTCTGGGCCTTCATTCATAAGATGCTGTGCAGCCATCATTCGTTTCATTCCCTTTTCCTTGAAAATCTGTGCCTTAAACTTCTTATTTAAGGAATCATGGCTTCAGAATCTTCCTGTCCGGGTCACCAGTTACCTTTTAAAAAGAGGTCAAAGAAATTACGACCAGAAGCCTGTGCTGTTCTGAACTCGACTGGGTATAATACCTTTTGTGTTGTACAAAGAAACCATTTAACATCTTGTTCAGACATTTGCCCCCACTGTCATGGCCCTATTAGATGCCATCTTGCATGTCCTCTGAGGCTGAGCCAATGTCCATTGAGCATGGCTGGTAATTTTTGAAAGGCCTATGAGGATTCCACTGATTTAATGAGGTAAGAAGTACTAGATTCCCTCATAGAGGGGTACATCAGGGTTGAAAACCACAGAGGTTTTTCAGGGTGGACATTCCTGTTAAAAAGTATCAGAAGAGAAGGCATGTAGCTGATGTTGCTAAGCACCCCCAAAAGGAGTGACAAGGTTTCACTCAAGGTCTTTTTAAAGCCCTTGTGGCTTTGAAGCCTCCTCAAGATATATCAGTTCTTTCTCCTGTTGGGTTTCCTTCTACTTCCACTCCCTCAAAAAGGATTAGAAAAACTTCTTATGATGATGAAGACTTAGACACTGGGGAGGAGTCTTTAGCTTATTCTTCTCAGATTCATTCAGTTCTTGCTTTGGGCTCTAATTAGGAGTATACTCTTTACCCTGATTCCCCAGTGGAAGAAGTTTCCTTTGGGGATACTGTTCTCATATTGATGGAACATTTTAAGTGGGAGAGCTCTCATATGTCTGATGTTCAAAACAGATATCTGCTCCAGATGGATTCCCCTATACCTTCTGCAGTGCCTCCTGTTCTAGAAGCTGTCCTTCTGAAGCCCCTGAGTGTCAGCCTCCTGCACCTAAAAAGCCAGACAGATTCTATGATTCTATAAGGTTCCTAAGGCTCAGAAGTTTCTGTATAAGAATCCCTCACCAGACCACTCCGTAATTTCTCTCTTTCTCAACTGACAAGCCCACCAAGCTGCTTGCCTCTTCAAAGTTCTTGCCATCTGACAAGGATAGCAGACACATGTATAGATATGGCAAGATTATGTATATCTCTCTGCTACCTTGGCTTTTAGGATGATTGGTTGTCAGATGCACATGACAAGATAATGTGCTTTCCCTTCTTACCAAACTGAGGGGTGTTTTAGCAGACCTACTTGAGTCTGATACTGAAACTTCATCTCTTTCTTTGCTTAACTCTGCTTCAAAAGTAGTTAGACACTCGGTTAAGGGTAGTTATGATCCTGCTAATATGTTGTCTTGGGTGGCTGTGTCAGAACCAGTCATTAGAAGGTATCTTGGCTTATGCTTCAGTCTCTTCCAGAGGATGTAAAGGTGAAATTATTAGATTCTCCTCTGGATACTCAGAATTTATTTGCTCTGCTGCTGCAGATGTCTTTAAAGGGTTCCAAGACAAGGGGGAGTTCATACAGGACCTTAAATAGATTTTTCTGCCACCTGTCCCTAAATAACAAAGGAAATATCCTTCTAAAGCAGGTCCTTTTGTGAGTTAACATCCCAACAGGCAAAAGACCAACAAAAAGTTTTTTTTTTTTTCGTTTGTTTGTTTTCTTTTTTTTTTCTCCTGGAAAAAAATTCAGGACACTAGTGGACAAAAGTCTTCCTTTCATGACAAGCCTGCTTTCTTTTGACTTACCCCCCCCCCCCCAACCAAATCTCTCTTAAAGGTTGTCTGTGTCCTTTCCTGTTTGGCAAAAGATCACAACAGACACTTGGGTTCTAATGTCTGTAATTCACAATGGATACCATATGGTGTGGAAGTCCTCTCCTCCATTTTCAGGTATTCCTCAGCCTACTCTTAGCTAGATGCCACATTTTCCATCTCTTTTTTAGGACCTGTTGGTTCAAAGTAAAGTTCAGCCGGTGCCTGCTTGGCTGAGGGGTAAGGGTTTCTACTCTAGGATGTTTTTGTTTCCCAGGAAGGATGGTCTTTAGATACCATTCTAGATTTCTCCTTTCTCAACACTTTCAAATTCCTTCTTTCAAAATGTTGGCTGTTCAGTCTCTTTCAATCTGATTTTACTACAGGCCTTTCTGTTTTTTTCCTGGATTTAAAGGATGCCTATCTCAGTATTCATATTCACCTTCTTTTTAGAAACCTTTACTGCTCTTTGTATCTTCAATAAATTATCAGTGCCATTTTGTTTTTCTATAGCCTTGAGGCTATTTACCAAATGCTTAGCCCCCCTATCTTAGCCTTTTGCTGACTTCATAGCGTTCAGATTTTTCTTTACCTGGATGATCTTCTCATTCAAACTGCTTCTCAGCAGACTCTACTACAGAATCTAGAATTCCTAGTGCTACTTCTTCGCAGAGTTGGTTTCACTCTAATTCTAAAGAAGTAATTTCTAATGCCTTCACAGGACCAGGTTTTCTTAGGATGCAGGATTCAGTCTCTTACTATGTCAGCTTTTAGGCCTCCTCCCAAGGTCCTCTGACAACTTTCTTTCAGTCTCTGCTTCCTCTGCAAGAGAGATGTTCAACAAATACACTGCCTTACTGGCATTTGGGTAATAGTGCCCTGCTACCCTCCTCTGGTGTCTGTTAAAGTTCAGAGTCCCCCCAACTGCCTGCCTGTGGGTGTGAATGGACCAGTTACATGATAGCACAGGTTCAGCCTTACAGACCTACAGATAGGACCCTTTCAGTTTTACTGCTCCTTATTCTGAATCTCTTCAACTGCTGAGCTCAGACAAAAAAAGTCATTTGAGGTTTTACTTCCTTTGGCTGCTTTTTTTGTCAGTGCTTGGAAAGTGTATTCTGCTGCTTTGACTGTTTTTACTGATTGGAAATTGTATATGCTCTTTTTTTCTTTTACTTTGCCTGAAAAGTATAAAAGTTGTACTGTTCATTATGTACTGACTGATGGTTTCTGGCGACTTTTTTACCCTTCTAATGTGTTTTATTTCCACTTAATATTTAACTGATTGATTATCTGAAGTAGTTAACTTCATTTGATCAGCAACCTGTGGGTATCGGATCCGACCTGGATCCGAGCCGGCAGCTTTCCAAGCTAAAGATCCGAGCTCTCAGCTCCTCTCCCTTACCCATAATACCCTGCTACCTCCCTCCAGTCCTCAGATCTCATTTGCCGCGGCTTCTTGAAGCATAAGGGACGAGCTCTTGGCGTTTTAGGTGAGAGGAATTTGGGAGATTTTCTGCAAAATTTATAGCGGTGTGTGTGTGTGTGTGTGTGTGTGTTTGTGTGTGTTTGTGTGTGTTTGTGTGTGTTTGTGTGTGTGTGTGTGTGTGTGTGTGTGTGTGTGTGTTGTAGACCCTTAGTTAAGTTAAATAATTTTTTGATTCTTTTTAGTGGTAATTTAGTGTTTTCCCTTCCCCTTACTGTGTGTGTTAGGGTGTGTGCTTGAGTGTTATGGCTGAGGGCCCTAAGGCCATTTTTTCAAAATGTGCTGAGTGTGGTCATAAGCTGTCCCCAGCGGATGGCCACACTTAGTGCGTTCTCTGCCAGGGCGTAGCCCACTTAACATCGGGCTGCCAGATTTGCGTAGCCTTTAACCCCCAGGCTCTGAGGGACAGGAGGAACAAGCTAATCCTGGCGGGACTCTTGCCTGCGGATTCTTCCTCCTCTCCCTCAGTGGCGCCAGTCGCAGCTGTGACTGTCCAGCCTTCAGCTCCCCCTTCCCTGGCTGGGACTCAACCTCCTGCTGTTTCCCAGGGAGAGGGGGACTCTTCTAAGAAAGAGAAGAGGCATAGAGAGAGAGAAAAAGAGCGAGAGAGGCACAAGAGTCACAAGCAACGGGCCAAATCAGCCCCTTCGGCCCCGCCGGCTAAACTGATTTGTTCCCCCTTGAGGGTTTCCAGGTCTTCCCCCTCTCGGCTCTGTTCCCCATGCTTCTCTCCGGAGGAGGAGTCCCAGTCACCTTCGAAGTCGTCTAGGCGGCCTTCCCGGTCTGCCTCGGCGACTTCTTCTAGGTCTACTAGGAGTCTTTCCGACGCAGATATGGATCGGATGATGCGTCGATTCCTGCAGACTCAGATGCAGATGGGAGTGCTCCTGCCTCCCCCACTCTGGGGGGGAGCTCGGCCCCTTTCTTTGCACCCATCGCTCCTTCTCCGATCCACTATCGGGTTTCGGAGCCGTCTGATCCAAGTCGTCTCGGAGCCGGGGAGTCTGCACTGATAGTAGTTGTTACTATGACGCAGGCCTTACCTTCGAGTTTATCGGGTCATCTTTCGGACCCTAGCTCTCGGGGCTGAGAGCCGAGCTTCAGATCTGCAGGGATGTGTGTGTCTTCAGCTCCGTTGTTGTCGGAGCACACTTCCCTTTCGGGTCCGATTGCGTCGGCTCCGGCGCCGGTCCTCACGGAGCCGAGGGGACTACTCTCGGAGCCCGGGAAGAGTGTTTCACCTTCGGGCTTCAACGTGGTGGAGAGGGTGCTGTCGAGGAGTTCGAAGTCCCCGGTCCGTGCTATGGATCCACCCTTCATTCCCTCACATATGGGCCTGTCTTCCATCGTCCGGCTCCAGGGACAGCCTGCGTCTGCACCCCAGTTAGTTCCCATAGAGGAACATGACCCCTTTGGTGAGCCCTCCTCGGACAGTCCCGCCGAGGAGGTCCCTCACAAATGAAAGTGCAAGCGGAGGCATTTGGACTCCCCCGAGTCCCTCACGGAGGACACGGACTTAAAGGAAGGGGAAGGTTCCCCCAGGTCACCCCCCGAGGACGTCTCCTTTGGAGACATTATGGAGATGTTGCACATTAGACGGGGTTGGTCAGCCCAGAAACCTTCCTCGGATGAGTCTGTGTTTCTGAAGGCATTTGACACAGGCCCGTCTACCTCTTGGGTGTCCCCACCGGCCAACCCCCAGGTAGACCTGATTACTACCAGGGCTTGGAAGGAGCCCGACACTGTGGAACCAATCCCTAGGAGACCGGATAAAATCCTTAGTCCCCCCGCAGACAAGCCAGCGTGGAATAAAGGTTCCCCGGTAGATGCCATGGTGGTGGCGGCTGCCACCAAGAAGGAACTGGCACAAGAAAGTTCCTCGGTCCATCCTCCTGATAAGGAGTCTCTGACGATGGACCGCATTGGAAAGCTGATGTTTGCTTCAGCCACCTTTTCCATAAGGGCGCTGAATTACCTGGCACACGTCATTAGGCTTCAGCGGGATCTGATAAAAGAGTACGCTGGGTCTCCCCCAGAGTCCATGGTGGCCGAGGACAAATGAACCTTCTCGGCTCGCATGGCTACTCTAAAGTCGATATCTAACACTTCTATGTGGCTTCTGTCCCATGCCACGGAGGGGGCAGCTAGAGCCAGCGGAGCAGGGGTCGCCTTGCGGCACCATGCCTGGCTCTGTCTTTGCGACTTTGCGGAACCCTTCAAGGCGTCCTTCGCGAACGCTCCCTTTGACGGTTCTATGCTGTTTGGCAAAACCGTCCTCGACACGGTACTCCAGAGCGAAAAAGATGGGAAGACGCTGTCTGCCGTCGGAATCCGCTTCTTGGCTCCTCAAAGGTCCTTCTCAAAGAACCAGAGAGGACAAAAGAAGATGTGGTTCCGGAAGTCTCAGCAGTCCCGTCCTGCTCTGGACCCTTCGTCCTTCAGAGACAGGGGAGAACAAGGTGGACGCCGGCCCAGAGGCAGACGGGGGCCGAAAAATTTCGGGTCGAGAGAACCCTTCTCCGACCGACCCGCACAGCAGCCCTGAGGGGTTGACTGACTGCCCCTCTCTGGAGGCAGTCGGGGGGCGTTTTTCGGAGCATCTAGCAAGTTGGGAGTCCATTACTACAGATTGCTGGGTGCTCCAAATAATATCCAGAGGTTACTCTATCCCCTTCATGAATCTTCCCCCGCTAGGGAAGCGCCTCCCCGATGTCCCACCCAATCAGAGGGAGGCTGCGGCTTCAGAAATAAAGAAATTACTAGGAAAAAAAAGCCATCCAGCACGTCCCCCCAGAGCAGTCCAGGTCGGGCAATTACTCCAGGTTCTTTTTGGTGCCAAAAAAGGCGGGGGACTTAAGGCCAATTCTCGACCTGTCAACTTTAAACCTGTACATTGCCAAAGAGAAATTCCGGATGGTCACTCTACAGTCTATTCTCCCCCTTCTGCAGGAGAATGACTGGATGTGCTCCATAGACCTCAAGGATGCATACTACCACATTCTCATGGACAGGAGATCCAGGAGGTTTCTCCGCTTTCGGCTGGGGGCCAGTCATTATCAGTTCAGGGTCCTCCCGTTCGGCTTCACCACAGCCCCCAGGGTGTTCACCAAGGTCATGGCAGTTGTGGGCGGCCCACCTGAGACTTCAGGGAATTCAGGTCTTTCCGTACCTGGACGACTGGCTCCTCACCGCCCCCACCTGGCATCTACTCTGTTCTGCCAGGGATTATTCTTTACTCTTGGCCCATCACCTAGGCATTACCATAAATTTCAGGAAGTTGTCTCTTCATCCTGTTCAGGTTCTGGATTTCATAGAGGCCAGGATAGACACACTTCAGTCCAAGGCCTTTCTGACAGCAGACAGGCTACGCACCTTTTCAATTCATGTAATAGCGCTTCTACAGTCCCCAGCCCCACCCGAGGAATTAGTTCTGAGAGCCCTAGGATCCATGGCGGCAGCCATCAGCCTTTCACCTCTTGCCCATCTGCACATGAGAGTCCTTCAGTGGACCTTTCAGGTCCAGTGGTCCCTCCTACATCCATTGGATTCACCGATTCCCCTAAGCAGGGTTTGCAGGGACTCCCTCCTTTGGTGGCTTCATTCCCGAGAGTTTCGGGAAGGGAGACCATTCGTAATGTCTCAATCCCAAGCCACGGTGACCACGGATGCTTCTCGCCTCGGGTGGGGGAGCATTGCATGGGCAGAACCATCCAAAGCACGTGGACCCCTATAGAGACAGTTCTGCATATCAATGTTCTGGAGATGAGGACGGTGCTTTTAGCGTTGCAAGCCCTTCAGGACCTTCTTCCTCCAGGGACTCTTGCAATTCAGACAGACAAATATGGCGGTGGTCTTGTACATCAACAAACAGGGAGGAACCAGGTTCTTACACTCTTTGTCTAGAGGCCATAAGAGTTTGGGAATGGGCAATTTCCACCAACCGTTTTCTGATAGCAACGCACATTCCGGGTCGGTCCAACATTCTAGCAGACAAGCTGAGTCGTTCTATCCTCACACCTTACGAGTGGTCTCTGAACTCCTTAGTAGCGAAACAGATCTTCCTCAGATGGGTCAGCCTTGCTGCAATCTCTTCGCGTCTCCTTCAAACGCAAAGTGCAGCAAATTTTTCACTCTTATTTCCCCCACCGTGGAGAGCCCTAGAGACGCACTAGTTCATGTTTGGCCACCCGGTCTTCTTTATGCTTATCCTCCTCTCCTGCTAATGACGTAATTTCTGCAGAAAGCTCGTCGGTTGGGGAGCAAAATAATCCTCATAGCCCCATTCTGGCCTCGTCAGATCTGGTTCCCGTATCTGCGGTCTCGCATCATAGCTCCTAATTGGGTCTTAGATCCCATTCCGGATCTGATTTCTCATCCTTCGGGATTGCAAACTCCGAATCTGGGCGACCTCAAGCTCACGGCTTGGTTGATCCAGTTCCATTAGTGGCTAGGACTCCAGGTATCTCGCCTCCTGTAAAATCTATCCTGGTAGCGGCACATAAGTCCTCTACCAGGAAGATCTACAAGAGTAAATGGAAGCGTTTTTTCCATCTGGGCCAAACATAAGGATTTGGACCCTTTTACGGCTCCCATTCCAGCAGTTCTTGAATTTCTGTCCCACATTTTTCATCAAGGGGCCAGTTCTACTGTGAAGGTTCAGATGGCGGCCATTTCTCAATTCCACATCGGGGACAACCTTGGACCCGTGGCTTCCTTTAAGATATGCAAGACCTTCTTGAAAGGCACCTTTCTGTTAAGATCTCCTGTCAAGAATGCGGTTCCTCCATGGGACGTAACTTTAGTTCTTCAGGCTCTAACTGGCCCACCTTTTGAACCTGTAGCTTCTGTTGACTTAAAATTCTTATCTTGGAAAACTGCCTTCTTGATTGCAATTACTTCAGCTAGAATGGTATCTGAACTTCAAGCCCTTTGTACAAAACCCCCATATCTGGTCTTCCATAAGGACAGAGTATCTCTCAGGACTAATCCTTCATTCTTGCCTAAAGTGGCCTCCGAGGCCAATATCAATCAAGCCATCAATTTGCCTGTTTTCTTCCCCAACTTTCAAACAAAGGGGAATACAGACTGCACTTGTTAGATGTGCATAGACAATTGAGATTTTATTTGCACAGGACGGCTGCTTCTCGCAAATCGGAACAACTTTCTGTTTCCTTCGTTAAGCCGTCCTTAGGCAAGCCAGTAAGTTACCTTAGCTAGATGGATATCCCACTGCATCTTACACGCGTATAATGCTTCCGGTTGGCCAGAACCCTTGAGGGTTCATGCTCACTCTACCCATTCTATGGCTACCTCTGCAGCATTTTGGTCAAGAGTTCCCTTAGATGACATTTGTTCCGCGTCTACCTGGGCCTCTTCTCATACCTTCATTTCACACTACAAGGTGGATCTGATATCCAGAGGGAGGGCAGCCTTTGGCTCCGCAGAATATTCTTCCTTGAGGACCTCCCAGGTTTTTTGGTAGCTGGGGACTCTGTCCCACAGGTTGCTGATCAAATGAAGTTAACTACTTCAGATAAAGAAGTTATGTACTCACCATAACGTTCCATCTAAGTAGGTAACTTCATTTGTCAGCAATCAACCCCCTCCCTCCTTCCCCCTAACCTGTTTCGTGGTCATAGTCATGATGGAATGTCTTCTTTCTGTTACGCATCAGGTTAGCGTTTCTCTTTTCGAGTATGTTTGGCTGTTGTTGCTTGATAAATTGGAAAACTCGATCTGAGGACTGTAGGGAGGTAGCAGGGTATTATGGGTAAGGGGGAGGAGCTGACAGCTTGGATCTTTAGCTTGGAAAGCTGCTGGCTCAGATCCAGGTCGGATCCGATACCCACAGGTTGCTGACAAATGAAGTTACCTAATCAGATGGAACGTTATGGTGAGTACATAACTTCTTTATCTGTACTAAGGCCATTTTGCTACAGTTTCTTCATTACCTCATGATTCCAGAGCAAAGAGTTTATTGCATCTGTTGTTTCTGTTGATTAAGCTTCATTTAGAAGCTTTGACAGGAAAAGTTGCTGATACTGTATTTTTTCTTTTGTGTTGTTTTTCTTTGAGGTGGATATAACATGATTTTTTCATTTAAATTGTGATTTTGCATGTTAAACATTTCTAACACTTTTTTTATAAGTTTATGATTTATTTCTGTCTGAAATTGTGCTGTTTTTAGTCCTTTGGAGCTGAAACAAGCATGTTTTCGTAAATTAGGGGAACTGTGCATGTATTTTGTGCTTTGAACTGTGTTACTGAAACTACTGCCATTTTATTCTGTGTTCAGAATAGTATCCCTGCAGAAATAGACTTTAGATTGCTATTTAGAGGGAGAATAGTAGAATTTGTTTAGTTTTTACTGTCTGACCACGCATCCATTATTTGGTATTGCTCTGGCTAGTTTTTTGTCTCCCGTTCCCCTGTCTTGATGGACTCTGATACTGTGTAGTGCCCCCACCATCTACCCTTTGTGCACCTAAAAACATAGAAGTGAATCAAGAAATATGCCTCAGCCTACGGCTTGTGACTCTGCAGTAGTCTTGAGCAGGCTATCAGACCACTCACCTTTCTTTGCCTCCGAGACCTCTTGTGTAGTGTTAGTACCACAACTCTAGTTAGACATGTCCTGCAAAGCAATACCATTGCCTGGTTCAGATATGGGAGAACCAAACTCTTTAGGTGCAGGAGAAGTTAGTGGTACAGAATATGTTACCAGTGTTGATACACCCCCCCCCCCCCAGAAGATTCTCTCACTAGTGTATTGCATGCAGAAAAGAGACAAATGAAAAGTCCTACCACATTGAAGGGCAACAGTCTCTGTTTTCACCAGAGCTGGTGGCTTTGGCTGTATCCATTATTCATTCTGTTGCTTATGGGGTGCAAACCCGGGTTTTGAGTAGCATTAGTGCTCCTACCCCTGTTTAACCACCCAGGAATTCTGATTTTGAAGGGGATGCAGAATCTCAGGTTTTGAAAGTGTCAATTTATTTTCTGAAGATAAACAGGTTCAAAAACCCAGTTTTCTTTTTTTTTTCCCCAAATGCTGGCTAGATTAGGGATGTATTAATTTGTGAGCAATCATTGACTGCCCCTGAGATCAGCAGGGTATATAATCTTTTGGAGGATGAGGTCCTGGACGTGGTGACCTTCCCACCATTGATCCTAGCATTGGAGGATATTTTTAAGAAGGCTTGCATTTCTCCCCTGTGGAATGCTTCTCTGCCTAAAAAAATGTTAACTTCAGGGTGTGAACAACCATGCCTGGTCTCCAATCAACCTTGTTTGCAGACTAAACTTCTGTGTCCCTTGTAATGTTTTCCAATAAAAATACCTTGTCCTCTTCAAAACCATTCCCTCAAGATAAATTGGGCAAGAGGCTATAATCTCAGGGAAAGAAGTTGGAGCAGTACAGCCTGGTATCTTTTAAAATGTTTAACCACCAGTGTTTTATGTAGTGTATGTATAGTTTAGAATAGTTCTGAGCAGAAAGACTTATAAAAGAGATTATGTTTCTCAAGTGTTTAAACAAGCTTTAAAAAGAGTGCCTTAGAGGGGTCTGATATTGTTTCTAGAAATGCAGCGATGTAGGTTATGGTATGAAGGTATGTTCGTTTGCAGAGACAGAACATTTCTAAGGAGTTGAAAATGAGATTTTGAATGCTCCACTTGATTCCGATTGTGTGTGTTTGGTATTAAGCTAATCAGGTCCTTAACCACTGGAATGACAGAGGCAAACAGATGCAAGGGATGTCTGAAGTGTTCTATATAGGTTCATAGGTAGGTACTAGGCTATCTGCCCAAAGGCATTTATAAGCCTAGCCGGAATGTGTTGGCTTTCACCGCCCCCTTAGATTAGTTCCCTGTGCCTCTGTCCAGCAGAGCCATTGAAGTGATCCCCTGGGGTAAACTTTCTGTTTCCCATCCACTCGTCAAGGTTTCTCTTGAAGAGGGTTAGCAAGGAGCTCTGCCTAATGTAGATTGGAATCTTGTTCCAGAGCATGGGAAGTCTTTGGGACAGAAATCTATCCCTCCAGCACGTCCTATTTATTGTTGTGGTGAGGTTTAGATCCCAAGTTTCCCCTCAATAAGCAGGATAATTTTCATTGGCCCAGCAGACAGAGGTCTCAGCTGAATAAAAACCAAGGTACTTAACAAGAAGGGTTCCTTTCCTAAAAATGATAATCCCCCCCTTCCTACCTATGATTGTGTTGAGGCTTGTCACCCTTCATTCCCAAGTTCTCTTCTGGGTGCTCTGTCTTGAAAGTTAGCTCTCAGCAAGGCTGCCTGACCATCAGTGGTTTCCAATAAATTGATGCTCAACATCATTAGCAGAGGTTACAGGTGGCAGTGGAAGGAACATTCACCTTCATTCAGAGGAGCCCCCCCTGCACTCACTGTACATGACTTCATTATTCTTTCCTATCCTGTGGTACGTGCTGGACTCTGGGGTCATAGAGATGGTCCCTTCTTCAAAGAGAATGAAAGGTTTCTACTCCAGGATTTTCCTGGTCCACAAAAAAGATTGCTGTGGAAACTGATGTTGGACCTATCCTTTGCGAGTTCTTTTGTCAAGGTCTCCAAGCTCAAGATGCTCACCTTGCAGACAGTGCTTCATCCTCTGCAAGACCATCGCTTCATGGTGCCCCTGTACTTGAAGGATGTGTATCACCATATCCCCATAGCTCATCGCTTCAGGAGATATCTGAGATTTGTTGCATGATCAGTTCTTTGCATAGCCCTTTGGACTATCCACTACACCTCGAGTGTTTACCAAATGCCTTGGAATTCACAGTTTTCCTTACTTGGAAAAGTTTCTGATCTGTTCAGAGTTTGTATATCCAAGTGTTTGGAATCTCTAGAAAAGGTTTTGTCCTTACTCTGCCACTAGGGTTCAAGTAGAACCTTTGGAAGTCATGCCTGACACCCATGCAAAGACTCATCTTCCTGTGGTTCTTAATCGACACCAACAAAAGAATGGCCTTTCTTCCTGAAGACAAGGTGATGTCCTACCAGATGATTTTTCAGGAATTCTCCAGGAAGAATATTGCCTTGGCACGAAAATTCTTAAAAATTCTAGGACTGATGGCGTCCATGATTCTCATGATGCCACTGGCCCATCTCCACATGATGAAAATTCAATGGTATGTTTGAAATTGTTGGACCCAGTACCGACATTCACTGGAATTCCAGTTGCCAGTGCCACCCTTCATCAGACAAGAGTTACAGTGGTGGTGAGAACAGTTGAGTATCGATCCAGGACTTTATGTATTCCTACCTGTACCGGTGTACTCTGTCTAGATGGATTCATTCGACTTCACTTGGGGAGCTGCGTCAGTGAGAGTGCAGGTGCAGGCCATTTGGTTTCCCAAGGATGCAAGGAAGCACATCAGTATCAAGAAAATGGTGGTGATCCATGCCTTGAAAGTACTTCACTACCTATTGATTCTAGGTCCTCCTCTTGTGGTTATGGACAACACCACATTGATGTGGTACTTCAACAACCAAGGGGGTTCAAGATCATAAGCTGTATGCCAGTTTGCAGTGATGGTCTGAGAGATGGCCTTACAGCATTCTCTGACTCTTCATGCATCATATACCCTGTTAGAGCAAAACATTGTAGCAGACAGACTAAGCAGATCCTGGGCAGACCTTCACAATTGGCAGCTCAAGGCAGTGGTGTTCCAGGATCTAGTCCAGATGTGGGGAATGCCTTAACTAGATCTGTTCACCTCCTTTCAAAACAAATGTCTGGGGAAATCCTTGCAGACATCCTTGTAGGACAGATGCATTCTCATTTTCTTCGACAGGAGTGTTCCTGTATGCATTTCCATCCTTTCCACTGATTCATAAGTTACCTATGAAGATTCATAAAGAAATGCTAGAAATCATTGTGCTGACCCCCAGTTGTCCCTGGCGATCTTGGTTCTCCCTTGTGATGGTATTTGCCAAGGGCAATTACCATAGACAGTCTCAAACACTGAATTTCCTGAGACAGTCTCAGGGGAGACTGGTGTACCATAGTTTGGAGCAGCTACAGCTGACAGTCTGGGTGATTCAACCTTGACTCCGTTTAAGTACTTATTTCATGAGGATATGCAGCAAGTGTTAAAGAAGGCCAGAAATCCTGCTACTAGAAAATGTTATGCATAAATGGACGAGGTTTTCTATGTGGTACCTAAGCTGAAACAGAGGGTCCCTTGAAGTTAACATTCATCTGATCTCGAAATATTTGCATGAACTACTTCAGGATAGCTTATCATATGTGTCCATTAAGGGGCATTTAGTGTTCATCTCTGTTTGTGTGCTAGTGGATCCTCTTTTTCTTCTTTTCTTTTGGTAAAACAGTTGATGAAAGGAGTATTGCATATGAGACCTCTTCATAATATAAAAATTAACCCTACCACCTTTTAGACATACTGGTCAGGCTGTTCTAAAGCTCTTAATGTGGAAAACTGCTTTTGATTATTGCTCTGACATCTGCAAGATGTGCCTATGAGCTACAAACTCTAATGGTGGGCCACCCTTACCTTATTTTCCACAGGGATATGGTTGTGTTATGCACTAACTCCTCTTTCATGTCAAACATGGTCCCCAAATTCACTCTTAATCAGTCTATTAACCTCCATGTGTTCTTCCAAGAACCTAAGACTAAGAAAGAGAGGATAGTTCATACTTTGACTAAACAAAACCCTTCAGGAAGGCTGAAAGGCTTTTTATTTCTTACTCTGGGACAAAGAATGGTCAAGCTGTCTCTAAGTAAACCATTGCTCGTTTGTCTTCTGGTATTGTTTTTTTGTTACATCCACCATGGCAAGGCAAATCCATCAATGTAAAGGTCCATTCCAAAAGTGCCTTTTCCTTTGCTGTTCGAAATGCGTAGACTGTATAAGTATTATAGAGGCAACAACTTGGTCCTCTCTCCATACCCTTCTGAAGTACTACAAGTGGGATGCCTTTTTCTAAATCCAGAGCAGGCTTTGCAAGGCCCATTTTCCAGGGGCTCCTGGACCCTTATCTTTCTTCCTTCCAGGTTTGGTAATTTTTGGATATCTACCCAAATACCAGTAAGGCAATGTATTTGTTGAACATAGTACAGTTGCCAAAGTCCTACTTACTGTCCCAGTAGATGTTCATAAAATTCACTACCTTACTGGTAGTACCCACCAGCCCCCTTTTTGGATTTGCATAGTTTGGGTTGCTGTTGAACAATGCTTGTGGACTTTATTGTTGTGTGTGCATGTCTTTCATTTGAAACAATAGGTGTTCACAAAGCTTGCGTTACCATGCTTTCCTGCTGAACCCTATAAAATTGAAAGGGTCTTGTCTGTGGGTCTGTATGGCAGTCCTTGTACTGCCAGGTCATTGTTCCATCATACCCACAGACACACAGTGGAATGGACTCTGAACTTTAGTAGACTGCCAGAGGAGATTAACAGGGCACTACTACCTAAATGCTAGTAAGGCAGTGTGTTCTTTGAACATATAGTGTTACAAGTAAGTGGGACTTGCTCAACTGTACCTTTCTAAGAGCCCTGGAGTTCATGGCATCCACTATCCCACAGTTGCCTTTGCCAGACTCCATATGAGGAAGTTCCAGTGGTATCTGAAGACAATTTGGCTTCAGCATTGTCATCCCCTTGCCTTCTGAGTTCCTGTCTTGTCTTGCCTAAGGAAGTAATTTCTTTGGTGGATCAACCTGATATCTTTAATCCAGGTCTTCTCTTTCTGGTACTGCCTCCTGACTCAGGTGCTATTTACAGATGTTTCAGACTTAGCCTAGTGGGCTTGTTCCAACAGCATCATGAGTCAGGGTATCTGGTCTCCTCAGGAGGTGAAAGGGCATATCATTGTCAAGGAAATGAAAGCTCTGTTTCTGACTGTTCAGGTTCTGAATTACCTTTGGATTACAGGTCCACTCAGAGTCTTTACAGACAACATCACTGTTATGTGGTACATAAACAAGGGAGAACAACGTCTTGCCTCCTTTGCAGACTAGCCCTCATAGCATGGGACATTGTCATACACCATTAGTTGATTCTCCAAGCAGTCTGTGTTCTCTCAGAAAACAGTGTGTAGTGGCAGACAGTGTGAGCAGGTCAAAATCAGATCCTCACGAGTGGATGTTACACAGAGAGATTTTCCTGGACATTGTGTATCAGTGGAGTATTCCACAAGTAGATATTATTGCCTCCCTTTAGAACAGACAACTCCCTAAGTTCTGTTCCAGAGTGCCAAGTTGTGTGGCTTGGAAATTGGATTCCATGTCTTTTTCTTGGAGAGAGATTTTCCTATATGCATTTTCCACTCTACCTCTGATGCCAAAGGTCCTATATAAGATCATGTTGGACAGACCCAGAACCTTGTTGGTGACTCCCATTTGGCCAAGACAGCATTGGTTTCCCCTTCTTTTTCAGCTGGCCACGGACAATCATCACAAGTTACCTCATTGGATGGATTGACTAACACAGGACAAGATTTGTCTCATTCACTCTCATCTTTTCACCCTATAACTATGATAGGGTTTTGATTCCTTTTCGGCCTAATTGCTCTGAGGTCATACTTCTGGTTTTGTAGGAGGCAAGAAAATCCACTACTAGAAAATCTTATGTTGCTAAATCTTAAAGATTTTCTCCTTGGTATCACAACAATAAACAGAATCCTCTTTTGGTGGTTATTCTTACTGTTCTTTTCATATTTATTTGAGATGCTCAATTGTGGTCTGGCATACTCTTCAGTTAAAGTTCATTTGTCAGCCATTTCTGCCTGCCTATGTCTGAATCCAACTCTTTCTTCTAGACTTGACTTCTTAGACATCCTTCATATTAGGCTTCCAAGAAAACACACACAGACAAAGTGTCTCTTAGAACCAGTCCTACCTTTATGCCTAAGGTTGTCAGTGATTTATTTTGGAATCAGGCTATCCATCTTCCTTTCCTTCTTCACAAAATAGCAGGAGAGGGTTCTTCATTCTTTGGATTTACGTAGATAGCTCAGACTTCTTAGATGAGACTAAATATATCAGGAATTCTGAACTTTTTCTTTCTTTTCAGGACAAGAAATTGAGTATGGCACTTTCTAAACAGTCCATTTCTTCTTGGATTTCTAAAGCCATTTCTTTTTGTTATTCTTTCCATAGGTTCATAGGTAGGTACTAGGCTATCGACCCAAGGGCCTACGTAAGCCTAGCCAACAAGGTTCCCTGGCTTACGCCACCCAAGAAAGTTATTTTCCTGTGCCACTGTCGAGCAGAGACACAGAAGTGATCCCCGGGGTATATTTCCTGTTTCCCATCCACTCATCAAGATTTTTCTTGAAGAGTGCTAATGAAGAACTTTGCTTGACATAGATGGGTAGCCTGTTCCAGAGTATGGGAAGCAAATAGCATCCTACTTCTATTTGTGCACATTCTGGAGCTTTTTAAAGGTCTTAATGCAAGATTCATTTTGGAAGCTGTTACTTGGTATTCTGTGTATACCTTTACTGTGCACACAAGTTGGATGTGTTTTTCATCTCCAGAATAGTTTCTCCTAGTTCCACCCTCTATGTTTTTTGGAGGGTTCCTTCTCCCTTCTCCTTTTTTTGTGTGCAGTAACTTTAGTACACTTTCTAGTGTAAGGAGTACTGCAACAATGACTTAGGAAGGACATAATACAGTTGTGTAAGAACTTACCATAGCAATTGATGTCCTACTTGTCACTGTTGTGGTATTCTGTCCCTCCCTGTTGGGTTTTCTCTTTTTCCTCTGGCCGAGGAGACTTTTTTTCTTTTCTTTTTTGCTGCATGTGCATGTACTGTGTTCCTTTTTTCCTTATTTGCTGCAACTGTTCTTCTGGGGCAGTTAAGTTCAGTTCTTAGGGTTTAGCACTTGTACATCACTTCACTTATACTTCTTATGCTTTGCACATAGGACATACGTCTGGCATATGGTGCATGGAAAGGCCCAGGCTTTGGTATGCTGGATGGACATTTAGCTATACTTGGCAGGATATCCCTGTTGTAAGGAATACCACAATAATAACAAGTAGGACATCCACTATTATGGTAAGTTATTACACAACTGTACTTTTTCATACAACTGTATTTTCTTATGTATTCCTGTGTTAGCAGTTTTCCTTTCTCTCCTTCAGAAGGGCTCCAGAGGACTTGTTCCCCTTTATATTTAATTTTGTTTCTCTTAAGGACACATCTTGGCATTTAACATATACTGTATTTGTGCAAGTGCCAATCACATGCATGATGACTGTGCTTGGGTGGAGACTTAACTATATTCCTTACAGAGACTGCAGCTTGTCTTTACCACCAAGGTGGAGCTTATTGGAAATAACAGTGTCAAAAGTATCATCCTGGATAGTTTTGGAGACTTAACTGTGTTCCTTTTAGAGACTGCAGCCTGGCTTTACCAACAAAGTGGAGCTTGTTGGAAATAAAGCAGCACAATATCATCCTGTATATTTCTAGAAAAGCTTTGGGTGACCACTGACAGCCTTTTTATTTTTGCCTGATTGGAGAGGTTTGCACTAATTTTGTTAAAGGAAGTCTTGAGGAAGTAAGAGCATATTTAGCTTCTGCATGAGCTTAATCTTATTTCCCACTTGAGACATGTCAATTGATGCGTGGTTGGTTGCACAGATTTGTTTCACTGTGTACTATAGTTTAAATCCTGCACAGTATCTATGTTGTACTAAGCCTTCCTGGGCTGAGTCTGAAAAGGGGCAAGCAGGAACAACACCCAACCCCCTTAACAAATATAAAATAAGTGTTATTTATTTGGTTATTTCAAATTTGTGTACTTAATTACCCCTCAGTGAATAAATTATGCATTTATAGGGAAGATCTAAGGAGTCATCTTTACACACATGTTTTATTACTGGTATGTACGTTATATTAAATTTGTATTCAAGCAACAAGTAACCCATTGCCGTAAACTGCAAACATCTGTCATATTGTTTGGCCAAACCTCATTTCTGTTGCAAATACATTTCTGTTATACATTTGGAGATTAAAGAGAGTGTACATTGTGTTTTTACATTCATGACAGAGTGAAAAATCAGTTCGCAAAGAGTTACAAGTTTTCAGACTGGGAAATTTGACATATACAGTGTATCTTTGTTGGTTTTGTTCTGACAAATACACTCATTTCACTCACCTGTTTATTTATAAAATTGAAAATTTTCAGATGAACAGCCGTGGACCTTTTTGTTAAGCTGTCTTCAGTTACAGGGTGCAGGCACATGGCTATTGATTGTAGCTGTTTCCAGACCATTGATAATATGGGCTCCTTTGGTGCAAAAAATGAAATCCTTAAGTACTCTTCCACACACAATTTTTCATAGGCTTCTTCATCATCTTCATGACAATATCAGCTTCCAAGTATGTTATTTGAAAATTGTGAAGTGATACTATAATTACCTCTGGTTACATTGTTTCCATAAGTCTATTTCAAGAATGATAATCAAGTGTGTGATCTATATTACAGTAAACTCTCGGTTAACCGTCACCCATGGGGATTGGTAGATGCCGGATAACTGCTGTTTCTGGTTGCTTGAGAGTTACTATTAAAAATAGGCCTGACTAATACTGTACCCTATACTATTTATTTGTTTTGACTTGTTCTTAGGTTGGGGAGAGAGGGAATTTATTCCTATCTTCCTTTTTAAAACTCTAAAAACGTAAGGTATGTGTCTGCGGGGGAGGGGTGACAGCAAGTGCAACACATGAAAATTGTACTGTATTTCTTCATTTTTTTTCTAGTTGCTTGAGTTCTGGTTAACTTAAAGTTTATTGTATTTGTTCAAAAGTTCCATTTATGTAAGGTTGAAAATACTGTAAGGTAAACACTGGGGTTGCTCTGTTTATATTTTTAGACTGGTAATGAAGTAGAAATTCAAGAGCATTTTATATGGGTTGCCATTATTGAAATGCAGTGTTTTGTTTTCTTGAGAACTACAGAAAACTGCTTCCCTGATTAATTTTTATCTATAGTGTTGCCCATTGTGCTCTGTGATGTTATGTTTCTCTGACTTTATTGTTTCTCGCATCAGTATGGATGTGAAGTCAGCAGTCTTAGGTGGTACAGTAAGACAGCACTGTGCTTTCTTCAGTCATACTAAACTATTAGCCAGATGAAAATAATACATTGGAAAACTATTTGCAGAGGAATAACATATAAATAGACTGCATTATTTTAGTGTCTCTTGGTGAGAAAATACTGTTAATGTTTTATCCCCAGAAGCCTAGGTCCCTGTGCCACATGCCTTATACCCTGTGTATGTTGGATGTCATGTATAGACTGACCATCTGTTTACTATGAGGTGGCTGCAGATAATTGCTCATGCTTTGGTGTGAGAAAATTAGGGATGACTTAGTGATCCTCACTTCAAAGAAAGTTGTATAACTGTCATCTTATTCACACCTCCTATCTCCACTACTGTTGAGGCTATATTTGTTTCCCTGCTTTGGGATGATTCCAAGAAACCTGCTCTTGCTTACATGCAACTCCCTCCTCCCAGCACTCAGAGCATTGCATGAAATTACTAATTAAAGGTTTTAGGCTTCTTTCACAAAGATGGCCAGTGGCAGCTGCTGACTTCAAAGTAAAGGGAGCTTCAGGAAGCAAATAAGTGGACAAGGCTAACTAATGCTGTGAGACTCTTACGACAGGTCATTGACCATTGCCTGTAATTAAGTGGCATCAGTCATTTTCATCCACAGACTGCCTCAGTATACACTTTATGAGCTTTGTACACCTCAGATGTCTGATTGCAGTCAACAAGGATACCCTTAGGTGAAATGGTGCCCTAGATAAAAGATCATATGTCCCTCATTGCATACTGGTCCCCCTGCACCTCCCCAGTGCCCCTCCTCCCATCATGACACCATCCATATTGATTACTTCTCTCTTATTTTTTCATGCTTTGTCTTACTTTTTAACATACCGTAATTGGCCAAGACTCCACTGTAATAAGTGTGGAGCAAGTAACTGAACTAAGCTGGGGGCCTGGAGACTGCTAGATCCCCATAAGTCATAGGGCTCTAGATTCTTTGAGGTGCATCATGGAGCTTTTTTTTTTAATACAACCTTGATCCCCATAAGTCATAGGGCTCTAGATTCTTTGAGGTGCATCTTGGAGCTTTTTTAAAATACAACCTGAGCCCTGAACAAAAATGATCAGGAGCGAAAGAAATTGCTATTTTTATTTCAAACAAAAATAAGTAGTGTATAAAGCTTAATGTTCAAAGTTAACAAAAAAAGTAGTTTAGAAGTCTTCGTATTCAAAGCTAACAAAATAGTAGTTCCCAATAAACTGGGATGGCAAATGCTTGCAAACATATATAAATTCTATGTGGGGAAGTGTCTGCCTGCCTACCACTTCAGAAAAGTTAGTTGCATTCTGTGTAACTCTCTGATGTTAGATTGGGATGAATCAAGTAAAAATAAAAAGGCAAATGGCCACAACCAGAGCAACTGGATAAAACCCACTCAGAGACAGGGAGTACATACAGGCTTCACACAGAAAGAATCACAACCAAAAACTTAACAACAGAACCTTAAGCTAGTAATCTATCCTATAGAATGTTAAATTATCAAGACTATGTGGACATTTATTTTACAATGTGAATGCGGTGTGGATAATTTTGCTGCATCCTTACTTGCACAGCAAAAGTCCTATATGAATGAAATTGTTTCTGATTTGAATCAGGTTTGGAAACATGCTTTGAGAGGTGTGTTTGAGTGTGGAGACACAGTCTTGAGAAATGCTGCTGCTTCTATTGTTTTAAGGCGGTATGCTTGGTTACGTAATCAGAACATCTCTGATGATTAGAATGCACATTTAAGTTCTGAATTGGTGTTTGGGGCCTGCTGTTACATAGATTCTCAAACAGTGGGATGATTGAGGCAGATAGGAGTGTGGCCTAAGGGTTAAGCTGTTTGCTTTACAAACACAAGGTGCAGGGTTTTAATCTCACAAGGGATAATTGGCTAGGCTTAAAATAGCTTGCAAGGGCAGTTAGCCTAGTACTAATCTATGAATCTATGAACCTGTTATGTACTCTATAGCTGAGATGTTTCATATACCCAAGTTTTCCTCAAACAAATCATCTTCCTTCAGAGGGATGAAAAAAAAATCCCAGACAAACAAAAGTCAGGCATCCAGAAGGCAATGACAGGATAATAATTCTTCAAAACCAAATGAGGAGTTCCTTTCTGAAAAAGTGTCAACTCCCTACAAAGGAATGACTATGCTGAGTCACAGAGCACCTTAACCCCCCCCCCCCACCTTCCTTCCCTTCCTCCAGGCTCTCTCTCAACCCTGCAGTCTGGCCACAGATAGTCTCAGAGATTCTGAGAATAACTCATAGAGGATATACTTAGCAGTGGATAGAAAATCTTCCCTTTTCAGGAGGAATACCACCCACAGACCAGACAGAGCTGTTTCCTCCAGTGCTTCATCACATGGTAGAAGCAGGGTTTATAGAAACAGTGTCTGTGATACACAAAGATAAAGGATTTTATTCCATAATCTTTTTAATATTAAAAAGGAAAATCCTGGAGACCTGTCCTAGATCTGTTCTTTCTAAACTTTGTAAAATTTCTGAAATTCAAAATGCTCACCTTCCAGTTGGTCCTAGCTTTGCTCCAGACCACCTTTTCATGGTGATTGTAGATCTCAAGGATGCTTATCATCATTTTCCTATTGCTCCCAATTTCAGGAAATTTTTTGAGATTTGCTGTGTGACTTACATTGTCAGTTTTCTGCATTACACTTTGGGCTATCTACTTCACCTTGAGTGTTTACAACATGTGTGTCCCCTGTGATTGCCTATTTGCAAAACCTTAGGCATCTACATTTTTCCTTATTTGTATGATTTACTGTTTTGTGCAGAATCTGTAGCCATGTGTTTGGAGTCTTTAGAAAAGTTTGCATCCCTCCTTTCTGACCTGGGCTTCAAATTGAACCTTCAAAAGTCTGCCCGCACACCGTCAGTGAATTGTTTTCCTTGGGTGTTGGGACAGACACAATAAAATAGACAGCCTTCCTTCCAGAAGACAAAGTTCTGCCTTATCGGGGCATTTTCTTGGATCTTTAACTTCTGGACGTAGTCTCAGCAAGAGAGTTCCTTAAAATTGTAAGCCTCATAGCACTAATGATTCTAATGATAGCACTAGTCAGACTACACATGAGAACAATTCAATGATTCTTGAAGAATTGTCAAACCCAGCACCTTCATCCCTTGGATTTCTAGGTACCAGTACTGGTATTTGTGAAATAGGAACTGCAGTGGTGGAAGGAGCAACTATATCTGAATCCTGGACTCCCTTTCACTCTTCAGCCCAGTCCAGTCTGTCCAGACGGACACTTCACATTTAGTATAGTGAGCAGTGTCCATGGGAGTTCAAGTGCAAGGCTTGTGGAGTCTTCAGGACATGTCAAAGCACATAATAGTAAAAGATATGTTGGCAGTAATTCACTCTTTAAATGTTCTTCACCACTTATGAATTCTGGGTACTCATCAAGTGGTCATAAACAGTGTTACAGTGATGTGGTACTTGAACAAGCAAGGTTATACACTCTTTGCCAGTTGGCAGTAATAGCCTGGAAGCTTGGATCTACAGCATTCTCTGACGCTTCAGGCCTTGTACATTGTCAGAACAAAACAGAGTGGCAGATATACTAATCAGATCCTGGGTAGACCCCTCATGAGTGGAAGATCCACGTAGAGATCTTCCAGGACTTGATCCAGATGTGGGAACACCTCAAGAAGGTCCATACATCTCCTTTCAAAACAGACAACTGAAAAATTCTTGTCAAATATCCTTCCAGCCATACTTGGAAGACCCACTCTCATTCCCATTATTGGAAATGTTCACGTATGCATTTTCACTTTTTCTGGTGATTCCCAAGATACTTCTAAAGATTCAGAAGGCATTATCAAAGATCATTGTGGTAATCTCCTTTTGGCCCAGACAAAGCTGGTTCTCCTTTTTAATGGAATTAGCCAAGGCAGTTACCACAAACATCCTCACAGACTATTTCTGCTCACGCAGCATCAGGAGATAATGGTACACCCCATCTTAGAATAGTTGTAACTAACAGCCTGGATTACTCTGTTTTGATACCTTTTACGTACTTATTCCATGAGGATGTGCAGCAGGTATTTAAGGAGGCAAGAAAACCTGCAACTAGAAAATCTTGCGTTTAAAAGTGGAAGAGATTTTCTATGTGGTGCTTCCAATAAAAGAGGCCCTGAAAGGTTTTTGACCCCTCTGATTTTGAAATATTTGTGTGAGCTACTTAGAGATGGTTTGTCATATGTTTCTATCAAAATGCTTCTTGTCTTGTCTGGCCATGGATCCCCCTGTGACGTCTCTCCTCTGAGCCAGTAATCCAGGAGCCTGAATCCTCACCACTGACACCAGTGAGGGACGTTCACTTGCAACAAAGATAGACACAGTATTTCCAGATGTAGCTGTGTGCACCAAGTACAATTTCCCTTGAAAGAATACAGGGAACGCACTCAGTCTGGGGTCTGGGTTTCCCTCTCTCTCTTTCTCTGTCTCATCAGGCCCCCAATATCACTTTCCACTGGCACAGTTATAGTGTTGAGTCCTCAGCCAAGTGTCCCAAGGCAAGTCCTCCACCACCTTCTCTGTGAAATCGGACTCTGTCCCTGCTCCAAGTAGCTCACACACACACACACACACACACACACACACACACACACACACACACACACACACAGTCTCATTGAGATTTGATTTTCAGACACACACATAAACCTGTGAAAGGCTGGCACAGATTTACTAGCTATGCCCCTCTGCCCAGACTATGAGGTAGATACTGCCACCAGGATACTCCAAAGCCAGCTACTCTAATGCTCTTACAAGGGTACCCTATTATACTGAGTGAAATTAATACTGATACAATTGGACCAATGCAATAAGGCTTTCAGGAGCAGCCACAGTGTTACCAAATAAATATAAGTACTCTAAAAGGTTAAGATAATCTCTAAAGGACCAGCCACAATGAAGAGTTTAAATATATTTAATAATAAATAAAAGAACACAAAAATACTAAATATCTATTTACAATAAACACCAGAGTTTCAGTCACAGGAAATATTAAAATAACACAAATGAATAGATTCACACAGATACAAAAAAACAGTACTTGACTAATCTCACTTTATTTTTCTGATTAATCCAAAGTATTATTATTTCCTGGTTACTTACTAAAGCAAGGCAAGATGAAGTGGGTGAGGGGTCCTTCTTTGTCAGGTTTCAAAAACAGACTGCTGTGAGACTTCTATCTCATCTAGTATTAAAACATCATTTCAGTGCTGGATTACAGAATGACATCACATACATCTGATCATCTAACTTCTGGTTCCCATACTATTCGAATTTACTAGAAACTGAACCAGAATCTCACACATATGTGTTACCATGCACACAGACAGAGCTTTGCTACAATGTGATCGATACTATCCATGTCATTCATTCATCACAGATGGGTCTTGGATCCAAGCCAGGAACTTCTCAGACAGATCCAGAGCTCAACCTCCTCTCCTTCTCATAATCCCTTGCTACTTTCTTACCCTTAGATCTCATTTGCCACTGTAAAGCTTCAGACCTGGTCCAAGCTCAAGCTTAGCAGTTTCCAGACAAGTGTCTTATTTCTTGGTGACTTTTTCCATGGTAGGGATCAAGTTTTCTACTCCCCAGCAGCCCTTTTCTAAGACCCAGAAGGGAAGTAAGAAGCTTTGGTTCTGTAGGATTCAGTCTTCCTTTCAGGATGCTCAGCAGAAATCCTCTTCCACAGGCCGGAGCAGGCAATTCAATGGTAGATGCCTCCTTAGGGGCAGAGAGGGTGCACAGAACCAGGGCTCCTGAGATCCCTTCTCAGAGAAGCTCTTCCAGCGCTCCTGAGGAGCTGCCTGGCTGTCCTGCCTTGGAGGCAGTCAGGAGTCGTCTCTCCCTTTATCCACTAGTCTTTACAAGTCTCATCTCCGATCAGTGGGTGCTAAAATTTCCAGGGGTTACTGCATTCCCTTCTCACAGTCCACTCCAGTTTGGACATTTCTCCCAGACATACCACCCCACCAAAGGGAATTGGCCTATCTCGAGATGCAAGACCTCCTTAGAAAAAGAGCCATTCAAGAGGTCCCAACAGGACAAGGGTCCATATCTTATTCTCGCTTCTTTTTGGTGCCAAAAAAGACCAGGGACCCATGTCCGATTCTGGACCTGATCATGCTAAACCTGTCTTTCAAGAAGTCCAAGTTCCAGATGGTCATTGTTCTGTTCATTCTGCTTCTCTTGCACAAAGATGATTGGATGCCCTCAGTGGATCTCAAGAACGCATACCATCATATAAAGATCAACAGATGCTCCAGGGGACACTTATGCTTTCAGTTAGGGATAATCATCAGTTCAGAGCACTGCCCTTTGGACTCACCACAGCCCCTCAGTTGTTTGCCAAATATATTGCTGTAGTGACAGCTCCTCTCTGGCTGCAAGGTTTCCAGGTTTTTTGTACCTGGACGATTGGCTTCTCATGGCTCCCACCAGTCATTAACTAACACTGGCTACCAGGTATGTCCTCAGTCTTTTCCAGCATCTAGGCATCACAGTGAATCTACCCAAGTTCAATCTAGTTCCAAGCCAAAACCTGGAGTTTATCGTAGTCCAGCTGGACACAGTATCAGAGACTGCAGCACTGCCTTCCTGCAGGGTCAAACTGATTCAAGATCAGATCTCTTTTTTGCTGGATCTAGCACGCTCATCTGTTCATTTAATTCTCAAAACGCTAGGTTCTGTGGCGGCTGCCATTCAGTTAGTGCCTGTCACCAGGTATCACATGCAAGTTTTCCAATAGACCCTGACAGTCAGTGGTCCATTCTATCTCAGCGCATGTCTGTGACAATAAATTTGACTCAGTGTGCAGGAATTATCTTAGGCAGCTTCTGTCTCAGGACCTATTTCTAAGCAGGTCATTTGTCTTCCCCTGCCCAAGGTCATAGTAACCGCCATCAGATGCCTCCCTGTTGGGGTGGGGGACATTTTCAGGGAGGGACGGTTCAAGGCACGTGATCCCCCATAGAGACTAAATTACACATAAACATCCTGGAGATGAGAGCAGTCCTTCTAACGTTGCAAACCTTTCAGGTGTGCCTCCCTTTGGGACCATAACAGTTCAGGTGGACAACATGGCAGTTGTGTGGTATATCAACAAGCAAGGAGGACACAATCTTATCCTCTGTGCAGAGAGGCCATGAGAGTGTGGGAATGGGCAGTGTCTTCCAGGCACTTTCTTCTTGCAACTGATACACCCAGAAGTTCCAATGTGCTGGCTGACAGACTCAGCAGGTTGATCTTGAGTCCTCATGAGTGGTCCCTGAATCCATCAGTGGTAAGGGAAATATTCGACCATTGGGGTTAACCATTGCCGCAACCTTTTTGCTTCCCCTAGTCAACCACAAATACAGCAATTACTTTGCGCTGATCCCTCCATCAGGGGAGTCACCCGGGGACTCTCCTGCTCATGACTAGCCTCCAGGTCCCTCTATGCTTACCCTCCTATCCCCCTAATACCTAAAGTCTTACAGAAAGGTTGTCACCTGAAGACCTCTCTCACCCTCGTTGCCACTTTCTGGCCTCGTCAGGCGTGCTTCTCCTTCCTAAGGTCTCATCTGCAATATCCAGCTTGAGTACTGGATCCCATTCTGGGTTTCATTTCCCATCCCTGGAGGCTTACACTTTCCAATCTCTGGACCCTTCGTCTAACCACATGGTTTCTCCAGTTCCAGTAATCCTTTCACAGTCCAGACTTCTTTCCACAATGAGGAGCATTATTTTGGCTTCCCAAAAGCCGTCTACAAAATAGATGTATTCCAGTAAATGGAAAAGGTTTTCCATGTGGGACAGACAGCGAAATCTGGATTCCTTTTCAGTCTCTATTCCTGATAATTTGCTCTTATCTTCCCTTTTTCAGGAAGGGGTGAGTTTTTCTACAATTAAGCTCCAGTTGGCTGCCATCTCTAATTTCTTCTAAACTGTGCAAAATCTTTCTGAAAGGAGTTTTTCTTCTTAGACCTCTTTTAAGGATCCATCTCCGCCATAGGATTTGACCTTGGTGCTGCAGGCCCTAATGTAAAAACCTTTTGAACCAGCTGGTTCATGTGATATTATAGTCCTTTTCTTGAAGATGACCTTTTTAGTGGACATTACTTCTGCCAAGAGGGTCTTGGAACTTCAGGCTCTGTGCATTAAACCTCCATTCATAATTTTTCATAAGGACAAGGGGGTCTGTTGGAACAAAGCCTTCCTTTCTTCTTATAGTGGCCTTGGAAGCTAACCTCAAGCAATCAATTCAACTACTGGTCTTCTCTAATTACTCTAATTGTCTACAGGCAATTGCATTTTTTATCTAAAAAGGACTGAGGAGTTTAGAAAGTCAGACCAACTCTGTGGCCTTCTCTCAAAACAGAAAGGGTCAGGCAGTTTCCAAAGTGACTACTTCCAGGTGGATTGCTAGTTGTATTTCATTCATTTATGCTAATAGGCATTTAGAGTTATCCAGACCAGTTAAGACCCACTCTACTAGATCTGTTGTTACATCATCAGTCTTTTTGGCTAGACTTTCTCTTAATGAGATTTGTGATGCTGCGACTTGGTGTAATCCACACACTTTCATTTCGCACTACAAATTGGACTTAGTGTCTAGGAACAGGGCTTCCTTTGGTTCCTCCATGCTCCGCCATATTCTTTCTTGAAGCCACTCAGGCTACATAGTAGCTGGGGACTCTGACCCATCTGTAATGAATAATGACACAGATAGCATCAGATAAAAAGTTATGTACTTACCATAACTTGGCATCTGTGCTATCCGGTGTCATTATTCATCACATTCCCGCCCTCCTTCCCCTTCCTTCTGGGGGTTTTGGCGAGGCAGAAATGTCTGGTATATGGTGAGAAGTTTTTGGTCTTCTTTTGCAGTTGGTTTCTGAATTTCAACTAATTTAGCAAACGTGATCTGAGAGTTAGAAGGTAGCAAGGGATTATGGGAAGGGGAGGAGCTTGAGCTCTGGATCTGTCTGAGAAGTAGCCGGCTTGGATCCAAGACCCATCTGTGATGAATAATGACACTGGATACCACAGATGCCATGTTATGGTAAGTACATAATTTTTTTTATAGCATCTGGAAACCATAAAACCATATCAGCACTTCCATCTTTCTAGGGTAGCAATTAGTTCACTGCTAAGGACAATACAGCAGGATCCCTAGTCCTTGTTTCACAGACATTTTATGTCTGGCTGCAATCAGAACTGTATGATACAATCTTTATAGCCTACCAGGTAATTTAATTTCAGACTGTTTATCAACTTTAGCTGGACTGAGATTAACCTCTTCTTTTCCGGTATCCTGTGTTACAATATATTAATTCCAACAGTTACAGTACAGTCTGGCATACAGGTGTATTTCTTTTTCTGTCCAGCAGGACCCACTGTTGGTACATTTTTTTTAACACAAGCAACTTTAGAAATACATTTGCAACACAAGCACCTGTACAAATCAGTTTGATATACAAATGACATGTAATTCTTTACAAAACTCCAGTGAGCTATGTCGCCGTATGTTACATATCCACTGCCCTACTTCTCCTATAGCTGGTAATAACTTCACATCGTCACACCCCCTCTTCCATTTCTTTTTGTGGCCAAACAGTTTATGAAAGGAGAGTTTCAAATGAGACCTCCTCAAAAGCAAATTCCTTCTGACAAGGATCTCAACTTTTTTTTCTTGAAAAACTGACCTTTGCTCTTAGCTGTCATCCTGAAACAACGGAGTCATGGTATGAAGCTCCCAAATAGTCATTTTATGTCCTCATCCACACATTATCTTGAGTGCTGCGTAGTGACTGAAACAGAGAGATTGCAGATATAAGCACTAAAACAGACAGTGTTTAGTCGAATTAGTCTCCATGACAGAGTAAGGAGTTTAACAGTCTGAGGATTTCAGAATGGGGTTCCTGCTTCTGTGGGTTGAAAGCAGCCAGTTGACATGGTTTGAACAGCTAGCAAAATTGTGCCTGGACACATCTTGCAGGAGATGTTACAGACATAGACAGTTGGGAGGAGGCTGTAGGACATAGCCAGGGCAACTGGAAAGATTTTATTTCTTAGCGTACATGGCAGTGCCTTGGAATCCTGAAGGATGAGTTAGGAACCTCTGCAGGGTGTTAGGGAAGTCTGTGCTGCCTTGCTGAGTTTGTTACAGTTTTGACCTTCACCAGGACAAACATGTTCAGGAAATGGATGTTTAGGCTTATGGTTAGGTGGGACGTGTAATGAGTGTGTGGTATGGTAGCTTGTTTGATGCTTGTAATGCTTTCATGTATGTAGATTTTGTGGAGGCTATTGTATGGCTGTGGTTTTATGAATAATAGTGTGTGGTTAAAGTGTGTGCAAGGAATTGATGTTACTATGACAAGTGGAGGGAGGTGTCAATGTTTAGAGGTGGTTAAAGCATAGTTTCTCCTTGAGCCCAGTTTTTAATTTCTTTGTATATGAATTTTTGAGTTTTGCAAGTGAATGGAGTCATGGTTGGTTACCTTGTGCTACAGCCCCTGAAAGATTGGTTCCTTTTTGACTTGTGCTGTTATCAGTTCAGTAGATAAAAGTCGCTGACTAGGACAATAGTACAGGAAATAAAATTAGTACTTAATACCACTTAATTTAAGGAGGTTTATTACAGAGTTGACTATCAGAACCAGTTTGGAAAAGGTACCGCTATTCTGTTAAAAAATTGGCTGCAGTCAGTAGAGGAAGTAGTTTAAATTTTCACTGTGTTTATTAGTGTGGGTAGTCTGTGTGGTGTGTTTTATTAAATAAGTGACATTTTTTAAATGACATGTGGCATCAGTATGTTACGCAGTATTCCAAAAACGCCTGCTTGTCAAAGCTGTGCCCTGTTGTGCTGTATGATTACTGTACATTACGGAAAAATGGAATGCTGGGCTTAGATTTCACAGAATTGTTCATATTTTGGAAACAGTAAATACGCAAACTGAAAGAGTACAACCTAGACAAATTACATCAGGGCAGGTTTATTCAACCAGACTTGAGCTTTCACATGGCAACAAGAAATTTCTTACTGAATGCTTTTTACTAAGATATGGCATTTAGAAATATTACATATTGTCATAATTACTAGCAACCAGCTAGTAACATTTCCAGTGCAATGTACTATAAATGAAGAGTGGTAATGAATTTTTCTGTATCCCACCATAACATGTGTGAAGGCTGTCAGCCTAGCCAGATAGAATTGTGCAGATAATTCTATCATTTATAAATGTGAAATGTTGAACTTAAAACATTGTGGCAACATTGCCATCTGCTATAAGGAAAACTAAGTCAAGCATTTCAGATCTTTCTTTTGAAGTTAAAATTATTTCAAATCAATCATAGGAAGTTACTAAGCTATTGGCTCTGAGGCCCTTGCAAGCCTAGCCAAGAATGTAGCCCATGTTCAAAGTCAGCACCCTATGCCACTGTCCAGCAGGAACACAGGTGGAATCCCAGGGGTGTATTTTCTGTTTCTCACCCAGTTATCCAGGTTGCACTTAAAAACGGGTAATGAGATACTCTGCTTTATGTGGAGAGGGAGTCTGTTCCACAGAAGGGAAAGTCTCTGGGACACAAACCTGTCTTGCAAACAAGTCCTACTGATGTCACATACCAGGTTGAGGTCGCGTGTGCGGGTTACTCGAGTGGGGCTTGACTCGCAGATATGCAGCAATCCCATCAGAGCAGGGTCTGAGATTGCTTTGTATACCAAATAAAGGTCACCTCTGAGGAGTCTGTAGGAGAATGAGTAGAGGGACAGGGCTTTTAGCCTCTCTGTGTAGGGTAGATGTTTGAGGTTCTGGATTCTCCTGGTGAGGAACCTCTGTGGTCTCTCCTCCTGCTGCATGTGCTTTGTGAAGAACATGCCAAAAGAGGCATTGTACTTAACAATGGGTCTTATAAGGGAAGAATACAGGGATGTTATGACCACCTTGTCCCTGGATGAGATACCCTTACTAATGAGGTGGGCCATGAAGAAAGCTTTCTGTACAATGGAGGCAATACGGTGGTCAAAAGGAAGTTTTCTATCAACCTGGGTGGCCAAGTCCCTAAGCTGATTGCATGCTTAAGACCTTATTATCAATGTGATAATTTGTGGCGATGTCACTCTCCCCAAAAAGGGATGATGATGCATTTTATAGAAGTCAGCTTGAGGCCATGTTTCTGGCACCAGTCATTTGTTTGGGTGAAACCTCTTGGAGGATGTCCTCATCACTAGGGGAATTGATGACAGCACCCAGCTTGCAGTCATCTGCAAACTTGGTCAGCCATAGCCCACTAGATTTGGCCTGCAGTTCCGGGAAGTATATCCCAAAAAGCAGAGGCCCCAAGACCAATCCCTGGGGTACACTGCTTGTTATGGGTCTGCTACTGGAGGTGCTTCCCCTATTTTGACTAGGTAGGTTCTATCAGTGAGCCAGTTTGCTACCCATCTGAGAACATATGGATTGATGCCTACTTGAGAGAGTTTATCTATTATACCGGAGTGGGGAACAGTATCAAGGGTTTTGGCCAAGTCAAGGTAGGTAGTGTGCACTGTCTTCCCCTCGTCTATGGCCTTGGTGACCGTCTCAAAGAAGTTGACCAAATTTAACAGGCATGATATCCCCTTGACAAAACCAAACTGTGTGGGATCAAGTGTCTGGAGGTTGCCAATGTCCTTATTAATGAGGTCCATGATAATCCACTATATGGCCTTGCAGATCAGGCTAGTTAGGCTGATGGGTCTATAATTTCCTGGATCAGTGGATGTTCTACCTTTGTGCAACCTGATGACAGTAGCTGTCCTACACTCGGCTGGGACAAAGCTGGTACTCAGGCTTTGTTTGAAAAGGGTACTTAATGGTGCTGCAAGTTCCTGCATGAGTTCATGTAGGATACATCCTAGGATGTTATTGGGTCCCATGGAGGCTGAATTTGCCTTAGAGAGGGCAGGGATGACTTGCTCCTTGGAGATAAAGGGAAGGGAGGCAGGTACTGGGGATGTCCAGTTTTACTGATGGGGAAACAGAGAAGTGAAGTTTTTACTGATCCTGTCTGCCAGCAGGTTGGCTATATCTACAGGGTTTGTCTGTGTGGTGTCCTTGACCACCACTTCTGAGCAGATCTGGGGGTTTCCGTTGAGATTGCGGATATATGTGAAGAAGGCCTTATGACTGTCTTTAGTACATGTGGCCAGTTTGGACTCGAAGTTTGCTTTGGATGATTTCACTGGTGCTCTCATTTGCTTGTTCAGGCTAAGGAGAGATTGCTTCCAATTAGACGCCTGCTCCTTCTTGGTCCTGGACAGCAATTGTTTTCTTGTTATTATAGATTTTATTTATTGTAGATGTCCACCAGACAAGTTTACTCTTCCTTGAGGAGGACAGTTTCGTCCTGTCTGCTATTCCTGATTCCATCCAGCTGTATAAATCCTCATATAGTATTTTGGTGTAGATTTGGACATATGTGCCAGTTCCTATGTAGGTGGAGGGGTCTGTGAAGCTGTTTATACCTTCCCTCATCCTTTGATCTGTAGAGCTCGGAGTCAGTCTGTCTGAGCTAGCACATTCTTTCTATTGTTTTAACTTAAGGAATAATTAGTAGAATTTACATGTGGAATGTCCTGTATTGCTGTAAGTATAAAAGAATGTAAATGCAGTTTCTATGTAGCCTGGGAACCAGGAAGGTGTAAACGATGATGTAATGTTTAGCAGAACTGCCGTTTCAGTTTAAACACTGCCTGTTATCTTAAGTAAGTTGTCTTAGAAGTGTGTTTTTTTTTTGTAGAAATAGCTAGGACTACAAATATTAGACTAAGTGTTTTCTGTTACGTCAGAACTGTACTACTGAATTATTTTAAGTTTCTTTGTGATCTCTGAACTCTTGAATAGCACTGTGGTGTAGTAGTATGGTCTTGTGTTTTTAGTATTTATTAAATATTTTTAAACCCTTTTCAACTGTGGCTGGTTTATGTAGAGATAGATTAAGCTCTAGAGTACACTGCATGCTTATAAGTGATCCTGTAATAAGCCCTTCCAATAAGCCTTGATTGCTTAAGTTACACTACTATTGGATAATAATATTGCACAGTAGTAACTGGACATCCTTTTAAGGGCCTTTGGGTAGCTGATAATTATTAGCTGGTGGTGGCAGTAATTACTACTGTATAGTCTGGGTATAGGGGTACAGCTGGAGAATCTGTGTCAGCCTTTCCCAGAAGGGTCTGTGAAGTTGTATAAATACTTATCTCTATGTGTGTTTGTCAGCTACTTGGGCAGGGACACGAAGCACTGGTTGGACAGAGAGGGTACTGGAGGTTTTAGCTTGCCAGCTAGGCTGAGATCTGGACCCTATAGCTGTGCCAGTGGGGAGTCTTACTGGGGACCTGGGGAGCAAGGGAGCAACCAATGCAGACTGACTGTGATCTCTGTGTGCTCTTAAGGGGAATTGCACTTTACTGTGTGTATTGGTTATCCTTTCCTACTATATGAGACGCCCTCTCTGGTGTTAGTGGTGAGGATTGAGGCTCCTTGATTGCTGGTCCAGGGCACGGGCGTCACAACATGCATATACTATGTCCTTCAATAACTTGTAGCTTTCTGTCACTGTATTTATCTGCAGGGCATCATAGAGTAACAAGTTTAGTGTTATTTCATAATTTTACACCTTGTCCATTCTTATGCAGCCTGTTATTAATTAAGTTACTTTCTTAAACTTGTGATTCTTAGTGGTGGTTTCCCTCAATCTTACTGGAAGTGAAAGAGTTGTACGTATTAGGTATGCCAATTTCAAGCTATTTAGCTTCCCAGATTTATGAATAGATGTACCTACATTTCAGCAGCCTTCCTTTGTCCAGATTTTTGGACCATGGGCATCAAGGCCAATCCCAGGCTTGCATGTCTAAAGATGTGTAATTTTTTTGGTGATAAATACAATCTTTTTCTAACTTAAACTGTTCTGACCTAATCTTGTCAGTTTCTAACATACAAACTAGGCGAAAGGAAACCACAGACAGACCAAACGAAAAAAGGAAAACCAACATCTGGCAGCTAGTACTGGACGATAATCCCAAGAAAAAACCTCTGCTTTAACGTAAAACAGTTTAATGTACAAACTTTCACATTTTCGTCACTCTTAATAAGGTAACTTCTTCAGAAAACAAACAAACAGCAGCTACACAGTAACCGCTAAATTTAAACTTTGTTGCATGAAATCATGTGACAAGCACAAACAATAAACTTAAAGGTAAAGTAGTCAAATAATTTATACTGTCATTCAATGACAGTCCTTATATTTGTTTAAAAGTAAAGATAATAATTAATATTTAAATATTATTTAACTGTTGTTAAGACATCGATACCACCAACTCTTAGATATGAAATCCTAAAATCTATGAGATAACAACAGAATTTAAAAATATGTACCTTAAACAGTTGCTACGATCGTCAGTACAAAACTGCTAAAATAAATAAAGAACGTAGCACACTAGTGGTAAATCTACAACTACATAAAATGTATTCAAAAAGTTGAAAGTGAAAGATTTCTAACATAGTTTTGTGGTTATTTTTAGCCTGGAATTAGATTAATGTTTTTAATCTTTCCTGCTCCCACATAAGGCACAAGCCTTTTTCAGCACATTAGTGAGTGATTTTTTGGTATTTATTGCTGTAGTCGCCTTTCAGGCCCATTTTTAGTAAATTAGATTTATTGTGATTGTTGCTATGATAATGTATATAGGGACATTGTAGAGAAAGAGACGAGAGACAAGGCATAAAGATTTAAAAAAAAAAAAAAAAGGTACTATGCTGAGCCATAAGATTCCCCCAACCCCGCCCCATACACTCACAACCTTTGTGTCCTTTCCCTAGGGTGGGACACATGTAGGCCCCTATATATCTCTAAAAATATTGGATTTGTAACTTTACATGAGAGATGGAACAAAATCCACAAAGGTGGAGAGGAAGGAAAATAGGAATTATAGGAGGAAAGGGCCCCAAAAGCCCAAGATTAGGCTCTTCCTTTCTCCCAATGTGAGGTGGAAAAAGACTTCTCCAGCTAGGGCAGTACAGTGTTCCATAACAGGAGAACAACTGTCTTCTGCTGGGGTCTCCCAGCCTGGGCTTTCAGTGGTGTCAGAGCCCACTCCAAGCAGCTTCTCATTGGAGTGGGAGCTGTCTTGGTACCTACAGTTGAGGCCCTCCTCATCTATGTCAGTCAGGCTGTTAGGTATTTTTTCCACATGTTTCTACTGCAGGCATTGCACTGGGCTGTGATCCTGAATTAGGATAGAATGATGAGTGCCTTGGTCAAGGCCCAAATTCAGATGGGTGTCCTCTTTTCCTTATCAGTTTCCAGGGCAGCTAGAGAAGGTCCATTCCAATCTCCTCCTGTTGCTCCTTCACCAGGCTCTGTATTAGCAGGAGTTTTAGAGCTGGCATCATACCTGCAGCATATAATTTCTACATTGGTGGAACTTCTTCAAGCAGTACTGACCCCTCCAGTGGCACCAGTGACCCTGGTTCCAACCCTTTCAGCACCGAGATCCACTATGACCCATGTCGCAGATGTTAATAGTTCAGCATCAACCTCAGCACTGTTCTGTGTGTCAATGTCATCTACATTTGTACCTTTGATATCGAAGCCTTCCATTTTGTCAGGCAAGACCTGGAGCCCGTGCCTTGGTGTCAGCATTGTTGGCATTAACAAAAGTTGGTAGTCCAGTGATCTCAGCGCTGACAGGTTCAGCTTTGACTTCCATTGGACAGGACACAACTAGTTAGACTGATGAATTCCATAGAAGCTGCTTCAGTATTGGTTGTATTCCAGGATGCCCCTAATTTTGAATCTATGGGTGCTTTATCCTTATCCCAGTTGGACAAATGAGTAGAAAAGCTGCATCTCAGTTTGCTTTAATGCAGGTTCCTCTACTGATCACTTGAACAAGATGCCCACAATGTCCTTAGGAAGAGAAGACATTGGACCTTCCCCACAGAATCCTTTACCCCAAATACTGACCTTTGTGAAAGGGGACAACTACACTTCAGTTCCATCCCAATGACCCCAAGTATGGAGAGATCCTGGAAGTGATATGGCTTGTGTGGAAGAGATCTTGCAGGAGACTTTTCACTTTGTCTGTCTATATTTTGGATGGTCTTTTCTGCTTGTTGCATGACTGAGTTGGTAGTGGATAGGACATGGAGAGACCCTGACATGGCAGACCCCATCCCAAGGAAACCAGATAAGATTAAAGACAGAAAGGTCTGTGTTAAGGTTCCTCTAGTTGACTCTGTGGTGGTGGCAGCAACCACCAGCCCTCTGAGGAGACCCCATTATTCATCTCTGAGGTAGAAATAAACAGGCTATGGATTAATTTGATAAGTGTGCCTTTGCATCAGATATAGTCACCATAGTGTGACCTAGCAGAAAAGATGCAAGACACATCAAAGAAGCTGCCTTATAGTGATTTACACAGAAAATTAGAATCACAGATGGCAGTGATGGCAAGTGTATTGTTGCTGTCTGTCAGACTCTTACATGATATGACTGATGAAAGCAGCAAAGGCAGAAGGGGTCCTACATAACCATGATGATACATGTCTGGCTGAGGCTCTGTAACTTTCTGGAAAACTTCAAAGTGTCTTTCAGAAATACTCCATATGATGGGTTTTCTTGTTATTTAGACCATGAGTGGAAAAATGTCTCAACAACAAGCAAGAAATGAAGATGTTCTTGTGTAAATACTAGGCTAGTTGCCCTTTGCAAGCCATTGTAAGTCTAACCAATTTTCTTTTTTGATGCTTGAATTAACCTATCCTGTTTGGTGTTAGATTGACTTTACCTATCCCATGGTGGATATTTCTATATTACCCCTAGTGAGAATTATTGGAATCATACCACAGACAATTTTGAGGGGACCCATGCATGGGATAAAGTATTTAGATGCTATCTCTGTCTGCTAGTAGTGCAGGTGGCCGTCCTGGGGCACATTTTCTATTACCCATCCATAGATCCAAGTTGCTCTTGAATATAGAAACTGTTAAGCTTTGTTTTACATGGATGGAAAGCCTGTTCCAGAGCATTTGTATCCTCTCTGAGATATACCTGCACCTCCAAACAGTCCTGTTGATGTTGCAGGAAAGGTTTAGATCCCTGGACCGAGTATTTCTGATGCCATTTGACATGCTGATGAGCAGTAGATCTGTCAATGTACGGTCTGAGGATGACTTGCTTGTCAGACACAGGTCACCTGTAAGCAGTCTGTTGGATATTGGAATGACAGATACTCCACTCCTCATAGAACCTACAGAAGGAATCAGAAGAGTGTGAAAAATTTGTGGTTCCAAGAGACCCAACAGTATCTCTTTGAGCAGAATTAAGATAGAAATTCTCAAGGTTGAGGATGCCACAGTAGAGATAGAGGGGTCCTGTAAACAGAGATTCCTCTGTAGCCCTCCCTCTGGGATTGTGCCACAAAATCACTGGGGACTTGCCCAACTATCAGTCTAGAGACAGTAAACGGATGAATGTTCTTACATCTCAAAGTGTGGCAGGCCATTATGTAGGACAGTTGGCTGAGAGGGATAATATCCACAGGCTAAATAGCTCAGTTTCACTGGCCTTTTTTAGAAATACTTCAGCGAATGACGTTTTTCTTGCTGCAACATGGGCTTCATTATTCACCGTTACAAAACAAGCTAGCTGTGATCTGTAGATCTTAGTCTGCCTTTGGAGCCACCATCCTCACTGGTATGCTGTTATAAATCTACCAAAGACTAATGGCTGGGAGAGACTGTCTTGCCTTAGACTTGTTCATACTGGATCATATAAGATACAAAAGCTATGTACTTACCATAACATTAGAACTTCATGATCCATATCTGTCCACTTCAGCATCCTTTCACCACCCCCACATTTTATTCCTGACATGCCTCTTCATAGATATCTAGTCAATCATTTTGGAGGCTATCAGGGAAGATCGGTAGTTGTGGTCACCTAATATTCGTGGATTGATAAGAGTACATATTGTTATGTAGCTTTGTGATGAAAGAGAGAAAGTAGCATGGTGTATTATGGGAAAGAAGGGAGGAGTTTGAACTTGGAAAACCCCTTTGGATACTGTTAGGAGAGCTATCTGTGGCAAGCAGTCCAGGTGTTGAAGTGGGTGGACATGGATCTTGAAGACCTAAGCAAAGAAGGCCGATGGAATCAAACCCTGTACCAGGAGATAGATTACTAACATTTCACAGCCTTAATCCTGTTTGCCAACTCCAGATGAACATCAGTAGATCACTGTTGTAGTAGCCTAAGCTGTATAGGTTATATCCTACCAAAGATGCGACAACTGGCCCGTATTCAGAGTACCTTCCACTCTCCCTAACCACGGCGGGGGGGGGGGGCTCAGAGGCTCAAAGAAAACCACATAAAATTACTTGTTAGGGTACCAAACCTTCAGAACTTTCTTGCTGTCAAAGTGTGCTGTCCTTGCAAGCTTTGAATGATTGATGGTCTGCTAGTGCTTCATTGGTGCTGGGCAGTTAAGTACCTTTTGTGGAAACCTTCCACTTTACTTAAGCTTTTTTGGAAAAATGTGTTTTTTCACAGAAAAGTTATTATTTTAGCTAAGGAAAGTGTATTAGTGTTAGTAACTTTTTTTCTTCAAAAAGTGAATAAGTCTCTTTGGAGGAAACTGATTAAAATTATGTTTTGTGTAAAAAATGTATGTTTTTTTGTCTAAAAGGAAATATAGTTAAATGCTTGGACTACGAAACTAAATCTTTCTTGTCAGAATAGTTCACTGACTATTCCTGGATTTCCTGTACACTTTTTGGAGTCTCCTGTCAGCTAAACCATGGAGCAGGTTTTGGGCTGTTCAGTTCTTCCGTCTCCAGAAAGACGAAGAAAGTGTTTGAGGAATCTTTGGTAATGCGACTTGCTTCCTCACTGCATCAGCCACCAATAGAGGACTCCAATGTGGCCAAATCAGGTACCTCAAAGCACTCATCATGTTCTCCCAAGTCTGCTGACATTGCTCCTCAAGAAATCATTGATGACCAGTAGTTAGGCACGTCCTCTGTGGCTGTTGGGTAGCCCTTGTCAGGCAAGGGAGAACCACTCCTGTCGGTTTCAGAGGAGGGGAGCAGGTGGTGCTTTACCACAAAGCCAGTTAGCAGAGCCTGATTCCCCAGGAAGAGCTCCATCCTTTGGCTGATATTTTTCTAGTGAGTCTCTTAGAATGAGAAAAAATGTTAGGCATATTTCTTCTCCTGTTGTACATGGGATGGACAAGAAGACTGACTGAATTTTGGTAAGGGCTTATTTCAAGCCTTTAATTCCTTAAGTTCTGGTTCCTCTCTAAGTTTTGAAAGAAAAAGCTGCCCCTCTTTGATTCTTAGTCCCAGTCAGAAGGACAGGTACTTGACTTGGAATGTAATTCTCCAGTTCCTGTGCCACAGTAAGGTTAATCTTATTCTGAAAAAAAGTTTTTCTTTATATTCTCCCACTGAGGAGCTATCTTTTTCTGAAACTGTAGACAGAATGAACGTTTTGTTTCAGTGGAAACATTGTAGAAGGGAATCCTGTTGAAATGTTGGCACTAGAAATGCTGATTGCCTCAAAATAAAAGTAATAAATAAATAAGTAATAATGAAGACCAAAAACCTGGAGAAGAACAAATCTGGAAAACAGCTCTTCTCCTTAAAACATCTTTTTTGCAGACAGCAAGCCTCCCTCCTCCCAAACTTACTCCGAGATCACCATACCTTGGTGAAAAGTGAATCAGACTTGGTATATACAAGTCTGATCTTTCGTCCATTCAGTCTCCTCATTTCTGGATGCGATCTAGTTGGTCCCAACATTTCATATGGTTACCTTGATAGAAGTTCTGTATCCCCCCCAAAAAATTATGACTTATTACAGCTGGATTTTCCTCAGCCTGCAGCTGTTCCTCCTGTCTTACCAAGTTTACAGGATATTTTCTTGACAGACTGCAGCATGCCTGACAGTCAGCATCCTGCCTCCAAGAAGTCAGATAGATTGTATAAGGTTCCTTAGACCCACAAATATATATTTTCTAATCCCAAATCAAACTCTACAGTTATTTCCTTGGCAAAATTTTCTGTAGCCAAACATCTGGTGCATGCTAACCTTATCACTTCTGACAAAGTTGGGAAAGCTTTTGATGGATTTGAGGGGGAGTTTATTCTTTTCCTGTTTTAACTCATAATTCTAAACTGCTAGGCTCACATGTTAACATTTCTGCTGGCATCTTTTCAGAATATGAAGAAGTTAACTTCTTACCTCACTTTTTCAGAGATTAAAGCATCTCTGAACTCTTTAATTGCTTCTTTCTCTCTTGTAACCAAACACACTTTAAAATGTTACTGTGACTCTGCTGAAGGTGTATCCAGAGCAGCTGCTACTGGATCAGTTATGAGTTTTGCTTGGTTATGTTCTCAAAACGTACCAGAAGATATCAAAGCTGACATTTTGAATTTACTTCTTGATAAAGATGCTTTGTTGGTTCTTTCTGCTGCTGAGGTCCTTAAAAAATTTAATGAAAGAGGAAAATTAATTCAGGGGGCTACCTAGATTTTTCAGCACTCCTTTTCTAAGTGTAGTAAGACCTTTTTTCCTATTTAGGACCCTTTTTCCAAAAACAAAACAATGCCAGCAAAGGATAAGAAACTAGGCTTTTAAAAAAGCAATGCTATGGAGGCTTAAAGAAGAAGGGGGAGCCTCCTAGAACCAGACAGTCCAAAAGGTTAAAATGACTATCTGCCTGTTCAAGAATGTCCTCCTCCCACCTTGGCAACCCATTAAACCTTTCCCCCAGTCTAGGTTTGCATTTTCCTCAGTGGCATCAATTTAATCTCAGACAAATTGGTTTTGAGAATCATTCAGCAAGAATACAGATGGCAGTGGGACTCCCTTCCTCCTTTTCAGGGGATTCATCCTCATCCTGTAAACCAAACTTCCCTGTTTCATTCAGTCCTGGAGCACACACTGTCTGTAGGGGTCATAGACCCAGTGCTCCAGTATCAAACAGTGAAAAGATTTCATTCAGTAATTTTCTTGTGACAAAGAAGTAAGGAACTTGGAGACCAGTCCTACACCTTTCAAGCTCAAGATGCTGTTCCTTTAATATCTGTTACCCCTCATGCCTCCTCTCAGATTTTTGATAACAGATTAAAAAGACACTGGACAGGAAATCCTCCATGATAACCTTGCTTCAGGAGACTGTGCTCCTTATGATGAACTTTTTTCCTGTACATTTCTGCACAGAAGACATTAATTGCAGAGTCATTCTTCAAAGTCTTGGACTTTATGTATCCTGAGTGTCCCAAGTGTAAGATTAGACATGGAAGATGTTAAGTGGTAATTCAGAATCCTGTGGAATTAAAGCTGTATGTCTGTCTCTGGAGCATGTCGTCCAGTTATTTTAACCATTAGCAGTGAGTTCCAGTGGTGCCATGTCATATTTTCTTTAGTGAAGGCAGCCCTTAGTTCCTGTGATCTCATATCAGGAACTTTGTAGACTTACTGGATTTTGCACATCTGCAAGATGAAAGTTTAGTCTCCGATTTTTACACTGCTCCTACAAAACCTGTTTCACATTAACATAATTGACCATAGAAAGAAATACTAATAAGCAATAAGGGAAGGAAGTCAATGAACTTCTACGTAAGAAGAGGGCAAACCAGCATTCTGTAATATACATATTATATATAAACAGTGTTATCTTTTTTTTGGGTGGTGTTAGCCCTTCACTTGGATTTGGCACATTCAGGTCAATCGTAAGTCCAAAGGTACTTCTTGTTGTTACAGCCAGCATGACAGTGATATGGTTCATCAGCAGACAGAGAGAAACCTAGTCTTATCTTTCCATTGACTTGCTATGATACTGTGGGAACAATTAATTCATATGGACGTGGAAGGTCAGACAGTATGCATTTCAAGTCAGTAAAACGTACTGGCAGACAGTGTAAACAGAAATACCTCTATCTCACATGTGTGGCAACTGTGTTTTAACAGTTGGAACTTTATCATATTAGAAAAATGGGTTCATCCAAGAGTGGGTCTGTTTACCTCTTATCTCAGTCAGCAACTTCCTCTGTTTTTTTCCAGGTTCTCCTATAGTGGGTGACAGATGGCAAAACTGCAACCAAAGTCTGTTATATGATTTTCTTCCAATGTGTCTGATTCTAAACTTGCTACTAGATGTAAGAACAGAAAAAGTACATCTTTTCCCCCACAGCTTATTACTGGCCAAGCAACTGTGGTTCATCTTTCTAAAGTAGATATTGCTTGCTCTGCCAATAACCCTAACCATATGCAACAACCATTACTTCAAATGTACAGTACTGCATCTAAACATCTGATCTGTCAACTTAACAGTAAGGAAAATTTCAAGTTGATGCAAAACTGCCATGTTTTCTCTTATGTAATTGAGACTGCTCTGAACAAAGCTTAAAGGTTCACCACCAGGTAGTCATATCTATATAAAGAGACCAGATTTTCCTTTTTGATTTCAAGGCGAAGTTAGCAGTAAAGCATCAAGGGCAGTTCGTCAGAGGCTGCATTTTTACTATATTACAGAATGCTGGTTTGCCCTCTTCTTACGTAGAAGTTCATTGACTTCCTTCCCTTATTGCTTATTAGTATTTCTTTCTATGGTCTATTATGTTAATGTGAAACAGGTTTTGTAGGAGCAGTGTAAACGGCACAGAATAGACCACAACTGCAGCTCCAATAAATCCCCTTTATTCCAGGTCACAGCAGAGGGTAAAAACCATAAGAAACACATGAACGCCAACATGGTTGATACATTTTGGTCCTAAGACTTCATCAGATGCAACAAAAAACAATTACAACGTATTATATTTATATGCCCTTCATTGAAATTCCACCAATGAGAGAAGAGAACTGATTAAAATCCAGTTAATAAAATACAATACACTCATTATCCTAGTCGTAAGTGTAACATGGCATGATAAGTTTTATGTTATTAATTAGATTTTAATCAGTTCTCTTCTCTCATTGATGGAATTTCAATGAAGGGCATATAAATATAATAGGTTGTAATTGTTTTTTGTTTGCATCTGATGAAGTCTTAGGACGAAAGTGTATCAACCGTGTTGGCGTTAATGTGTTTCTTATGGTTTTTACCCTCTGCTGTGACCTGCAATAAAGGGGATTTATTGGAGCTGCAGTTGTGGTCTATTCTGTGACGTTTACACTGGTTCTGAGTTTGACTTCGGCTTTGCTTCCACTTTTGCTGGTTTTAAGTTTTGTAGGAGATTAACTTGAGCCTTTTAAGACATCCAGTATATCCTGCATGATATTTGAATTTTGTGGCTGAAGTCTGGAACAATCTCCCTCATCAGTTTCTAGAATGGTAGCTTTCTGATTACCAAAACTCAGTAGACTTTCGATACTGACTGATTTCTTTGAGGGCTACAGTACCAGACCTGTAAAAATGAAGTTTCTTCACCCAACAATAGATAAAATGCTCTTTCTAGCTGCTTTGGTTGCCATCTGCTTCCTTGAAGACTTTCCACCAATGGATATTTGGGCAGTCTGTTTAGTATGAGCAATTTTCTTTTATCTCAACCCCCACCCCCCAAAAAAAAAAAGTGATGGAAGATCCATGAAAAATATATAAAACCTATCCAGCTTGGCAATTTTACCTTTTTTCAAGTGTATTAGTTCATTAGACCTGAAGTATTTGTTTTGGTAGCAGGTACCTCACCCAGATGGATTTCTGAACTGCAAACTTTAAGTAACAACAAGCTATAAACCCTTCTCAAAAAGGACGGGCTGCCTCTAAGGATAAGGAGGTCTGTGAAGTCTCTCAGAACTCGGCTGTTCAACTGCTCTTTGTCTTTCCTAAACAATAGAACAAATGTGAAAAGATCACAGCAGTGGATGTGTACAGACTACTCACATTATTGTGTCAAAAAAGTGTGAACCATAGAGATACTCTGATTAGCTGCGCTGTTTTTTGTAAGTCGTTTAGGGATATTTAGTCACTTAATAGACTTTTCAAATGGAATTATGGGTAATTGCTGTACTTTTGTTATGACAAATTTAGCAATACTCTTCTTGAGGTTAAGGCTGACTATACAAGGCTGGCAGCTTCCACTGCAGCCTCCTTCAAACTTCTCCAAATGTTTGTGTAGTTTCTACTTGGACAGGCATTCCCACATCAGATAGATATAAGTAATCATGTATCCAGTTTAGAGGCAGAGCAATATTTGCTTTGACTGTCATACATGGCATGCTGTGTAGACTCTGCCCTTTCCTGGGAGCACAGGGTACTTTGCCATCAATTTGTGTACTTTCTGCAGTAGTGATGCTTATGGTGAATATAGTACAGTGGTGTCAGTATACTTGCCATTAGAATGCAAGTATGAATAAAGGCATCATTGCTGCAGATCATAGCTACATACTCCCGTCATGGTCCTGCATGCTGTGGATCTGTGGTCTTTGTATGTGCTTAGTTCTGTATCAGTTCCAGACCTTCTGAATTAATTATATATTTGATTATATTATAAAGGTTAACCCACTTATGCCCTCTTTAACTTTGTAATTATGAGTATGTAGTTGTGGTTTATTTGTATTTGAAGGTCCGTAAAAGCGGTTTATTTTCATGCCAATTGTGATGACCCAACACTGGCCCAGTAATCAAAGAGCCTCGTTCTTCACCACTAGCACCAATGGGGGACGTACATTGGGAGGATGATAAGTACACACACAGTATTTCCAGATGCAGTTCTCTGCATCCAGTGCAATTTCCCTTAAGAGCACACAGAGACCATAGTCAGTCCGGGGCTGGTTTCTCCTTCTTTCTCCAGATCCCCAATAAGACTCCCCACTGGTACAGTTATAGAGTTGAGATCCCAGCTGAGTGGCCAAGCCAAGACCTCCAGCACCCTCTCTGTCCAGCCAGTGCTTTGTGTCCCTGCCCAAGTAGCTAACACACACACACACAGTTTTAGGTTTTATATATGTATACACACACACACACACACACACACACACACCACACAAACACACACACACACACACACACACACACACACACACACACACACACCTGGGAAAGGCTGGCACAGGTTTACTAGCTATGGACCTTCTTCCCAGACTTTAGGGTAGTTATCACTGCCATCAGCCACGTCCTTATCAGCTACTTTAAGGCCCTTTACAAAGGGTGTCCAGTCTTACTGTGTAATGCTGCTGTTAATCCAAATGGTAGTTTGACCAAGAGCAAGGCTATTAGGAGTGGCCCACAGTGTCACCAAATAAATATGCAAGTACTCTCAGAGCTTAAGTATGTCTCAAAAAATCGGACACAATGAAAGGTTTAAATATATTTAATTATAAATAATAAAAGAACCAGAAAATACTCAGTGTATATAATCACAGTTATATTAGAGTTCAAAATCACAGGAAATATTTAAAACAACATTGAAGGACAGTCTCAAATAAATAAATAAATAAAGAAAACATCTAAACTATACTTCACTATATTCTTGACTGTATCTAAGAGAAATTACTGTACCCTAGTTAACTTACTTACAGAGCAAGCAAGACAGATGTGGTGAATGGATCTTCTTGCCAGGTCAAAGACAAAATACAGAATTCTATCTCTCTCAAAGACTTCTTAAATTAACATTTTAAATATTACTACTGGTGTAGCTTGCAGCATGACATCACTTCTTGTCGTCTGACTCTTTCCCAGGTGAAAACCTCCACTGATGCAGCTGGTAGCATTTAGCATCTACCTGTGAAAATATATAAACAAGGACGTCTCTTAGATCTAAGGCAGATCCTGGAAGTCATAAAACAATAAACACTTCCAAGACAATACAAAAACACTTCTAGTTCTAGACATTGTTCCTGTTACTGCACTGAAACTGAGAGAAAACATCTTTGTGGGCCAGCTGTAAAGTAACTTAATTTCAACTATTCTGAAGTTTTACAAGATAATTTCCTGTGTTTCAGTTTCCCCTGTCAAAATATATACATTTAAACAGTTACAATAGTGTATATACAGTTTTACTCAGTACTTTACAACATATCTCTTCAGCACATGTCTGTACAATATGACATGCAGTTCTAATATATCTATAACAGAAGCATCTTACATGAAGCATGTTGACATTCAGAAATGACAAATAACCATTTACAAAATTCCAGACAGCTGTGCTGGCAGTATCTCTTTTCATTATACTTCTATATAAATCATATTAATATTCACGAATGACATATAATTATTTAATAAGTTCCAGATAGCTGGGCTGCCCCCCCCGTTCAAAGACACAAGCTAGTTTTTCAAGTGACCCTTGAGAAACACTGCTTGAGAGGATTGAGCCTATCTGGGAATACCTTACCCATTCCGTGTCTTGAAATTCCAGCTGCCTTGGCATTGCTGACCCCAGTACAGTGCTGCACTTTCCTGTCATATGCCTGCAACCCTAGGCCCTACCATAGTAATTTGGGATTTTGCTGGCTGGCTCCCTGTAGCTATAGATCCACCTCAGACTCCTCCTACCTCTTACTGCAGATACTTAGCACCAGGGCCTCCCTATCATGGTAAGGTTTCATCATGTTAACATGGTACAGTTTTTGCTCCTGCGTAGTAGTTCTACCATGTAGTTAACATCACTGACCTTCCTTACCACTTTGAAGGGTCCCTCCGAAGCTGCCTGCAGCTTGTTGTGTGTGGCAGGAATGAGAACCATAACCTGCTGTGCCCCACAACATACTCTCTAGCTCAAGCATTCCTGTCATACCAGACCTTTTTCTGCTGTTGGGCGTCTGCCAAGTTCTCCTGGGCGAAGCCCATGAGTTCCCTGAGCCTTGTCCAGAGGTTCAGGACATATGCCCCAACAGACTCCTAGTGGGATTCATACTCACCCTCCCACTCATCACAAATCAAATCTAGAGGTCCCCTCACCCTATGCCCATACAGCCACTCAAAGGGTGAAAAACCTGTTAATTCCTGGGGCATGTCTCTGTAAGAAAACAACAGATGGGGCAACTATGTGTCCCACTCCATCTTAAACTGGTCTGCAAATGACCGTGGCATGGTCTTGAGTGTAGAGTTTAACTTCTGAACAAGACCATTAGTCTGGGGATGGTAGGGGGTGGTCTTTAAATGCTTCACCCCACAGTGCTTCCACAGACAAGCCAGCAGGTCTGACATGAAATTGGCACCTCTGTCAGTCATTATTTCATTTGGGAAACCTACCCAGCTGCTAATCTCTTATAAAGCATTTGCCACCTTTTATGCCTCAATGGAGGATAGGGCCACTGCCTCAGGGTATCTGGTAGCATAATCTACTACCACTAGAGTATACTTTTTCCTTGTGGAACTTGGAGTACCCAGACGCCTTACAGTATCCATAGCTACCCTCTGAAACAGCTCCTCAATCACAGGCAGCGGCATTAAAGGAGCTTTCACCTTGTCTCATGCCTTGCCTATTTTTTGCCACTGCTCACAGGTCCTGCAGTACCCGGTTACATTTCTGGAAATCCCAAGCCAATAAAATTTCTGCATAATACATCTCTTTGTATGCTTTATACCCATATGGCCTTGCAAAGGGAATGTCATGGACTATGGCTAGAAGTGCCAGACGGTAGGCTCTGGGCACTACCAGCTGCTGTATTCTCTCACCCTCTAGCCCTACCTCAGGGGTCTACTCTCTATACAGCAACCCTTTTTCCCAGTATACAGATTCCCTCTTCCCTTGAGAATCAGGTGCCTCCCTGGCTACCTTCCTCAGGGCTTGTGATCTAGGGTCTGAGAGCTGAGCCTGTCTCAACTCTCTCTTTGTAACCCTTTCTAGCTCCCCTTCCACAGGAAGTCTGGTATTCTCTGACAGCAGTGCCTCACTGTCAGCCTGGGTACTGCTACTCACTTCTGCCCTTGCAGTCACTGTGTCCAAGGGAACATCAGTACCCACAAGCAGCTGTGGCTCACCTTCAGTCTCACTGCTATAGGGCAGCTCCCTCCCTGAGGTAATCACCACACCTGTCCTGGCTTCAAGTCTGCGGTCTGTCTAGGTCTCCCCCCAGGCTACCAGACCCACATGCTTGTCTCCAAGCCTGACTGCATGTCACTGCATGTACACAAGGTACTGCATTATCAAAATCATTCCCTATCAGGACATCTGCAGGGATATCCTCAAATGCACCTACTTGTTTGCTTTCTTTTTCAACCTCTCAGTCAAGGTGAACCCTAGCCAAAGGTATTTTGAATGGGGTCCCTCTTAAAGCTCTGACTGGAGTAGACTGCTTGAGCAAGTAGTGCTCCTCTTTAACCATTGCAGGTTTCACAATGGTTTGGTCAGAGGCTGTCTCTCTCTTAGCAGTGGCCTGTTTTCCATCTACTAAGATAGGATATAACCTCTTGTGGTAGTTTGGTACCCTTGTTGCCTCTAGACAACTTACTGCTGGCATTCTGTCATTCCCACTTACCGGCTCTCCCACCTTTTGCTCCCCATCTTGCCTCTGTGGACATCTATATGCTACGTGGCCCCACTGGTTGCATTTAAAATATTTAACCCGGGTCCTGGACATGTACCTGGACTAGTGGCTTCCCCTGCTACTGGCGGACTCTGTTCAGGCGGTTTAAGCTGCCCACCATGGGTTTCCTTAGATCCATGAGCAGCACTGGGTATCCCTTTCTTGTGCAGTGATGCTCTGCTTGCTAGGTATAGATTTCCATTTTTCTCCAACTCATCCGCGGGGTTACATTCCCTATCTGCCAGCCAGATTCTCATGTCCTCAGGCAAAGTGCTAAGGGCTTGTTCCCTGACCAAAAGGTCTGCTAGTCCTACAAAAGTGGTGACCTGAGACCCACTCTCCCACCTATGAAAATAAGTGCTTAGTTCAGAAATATGTTCACACACACTTTCATCTGCCTTGCATCTATGCTCAAAAAACTTTTTCCTATAAGCTTCAGGTGTTGGCTTAAAACACTCTTAACACATTTTTAACAGTATTACAATTTAAGCAATCAGTATCAGACAATTTAGAAATAGCAGTTAGAGCTTTATCATAGAGTAAGGAGGTCAGGAACCGTACCCAGAGCCCTTTATCAGCATTATACTGTTTGCATATCCTTTCAAACATATGAATGAAACTGTCAAAATGATTCCCCTCTGTAAATTGTGGAAATAATTTACTGACCTTTGTTGCTTCTGGTGTTTGGTTATTCCCTTCCCCATTACCTCCATGACCCTGACAATGAGTCACCATCTACGTTTCATGTTGCCGCTGCGTCTCATTCTCCTCAGCTTTCAGATGTCGCAGTTTCTCATTTTCCTCAGCCTCCAGATGTCTCAGCTTCTCATTCTCTATGGCCTCCAGGTGTCTCAGTCTCTCTGCTGATTTATTTCCAAATGTTTGGGCTCCAGTTCAAGTCTCTTTAACTCTAGACTGATTTTTAAGTCCTCTGTGGAAAGGTTGAACTGTCCATTTTCTGAGAGTTGTACATCCCCAAGGCCAGTCTGATTATCTTCCCGGTTGCTTGTCTGTGATGCAGCTGTGACTAAGGCTGCAATCCTGTCTGCTTTAGTCAAGTTGGCATGCACCAGTCCTTTATCTTGGCACATCTCAGCCAACTGGCTCCTTGTCAGCTTGCCATATTTCTCTGCTGACATCATTGCCTGCTCTCCCTGACTAACTAAGCTAACAAAAAAAAATAAAACTGTTGTGATATGAAACTCTGAATGTGCACTGTGTGGCTGATTTGAGAGTACAATCACCTTCTTTAGTGACCACTGTTTACAGATTACAGGAACTCAATCTCCACACCACTGAATTCTAATATGTGGATATCCCACCACTGCCAACCAATATATGTGACACCCCAACACTGGCCCAGTAATCAAGGATCCTCAATTCCTCACCACTAGTGCCAGTGGGGGACGTACATTGGGAGGATGACAGGTTCACACACAGTATTTCCAGGTGCAGCTCTCTGCATCAGGTACAGTTTCCCTTAAGAGCACACAGTCAGTCCGGGGCTGGTTTCTCCCTCTTTCTCCAGATCCCCACTGGAACAGCTATAGAGTTTAGATCCCAGCTGAGTGGCCAAGCCAAGACCTCAAGCACCCTCTCTGTCCAACCAGTGGTTCGTGTCCCTGTTGAATTAGCTGACACACACACACACACACACACACACACACACACACACCTGCGCACGCGTGCACACACACACACACACACACACACACACACACACACACACACACACACACACACACACACATCTGGGAAAGGCTGGCACAGGTTTACTAGCTATGCCCCCCCTTCTGCCCAGAATATAAGGTAGTTATCACTGCCACCAGCCATGTCCTTATCAGCTACTGTAAGGCCCTTAACAAAGGGTGTCCAGTCTTACTGTGTAATGTTACTATTAATCCAAATGGTAGATTGACCAAGAGCAAGGCTATTAGGAGTGGCCCACAGCGTCACCAAATAAATATGCAAGCAAAAATTTTATTGGGAACTGAATCCATTGTCATTTTTGAAATATGCAAGTACTCTCAGAAATTAAATACGTCTCACAAAGATCAGCCACATTGAAAGGTTTAAATATATTTAATTATAAATAATAAAATAACAAGAAAATACTCAATATATAATCGCAGTTGCATCAGAGTTCAAAATCACAGGAAATATTTAAAACAACATTGCAGGACAGTCTCAAATAAATAAAGAAAACATCTAAACTATACTTCACTATATTCCTGACTGTATCTAAGAGAAATTACTGTACCCTAGTTAACTTACTTACAGAGCAAGCAAGACAGACGTGGTGAATGGATTTTCTTGTGAGGTCAAAGACAAAATATAGAATGCTCTCTCTCTCTCAGAGACTTCTTAAATTAATATTTCAAATATTACTGTTGGAGTAGCTTGCAGCATGACAGCACTTCTTATCATCTGATTGTATCCCAGGTGAAAACCCCTCTGGTGCAGCTAGTAGCATTTAGCATCTACCTGTGAAAATACATAAACAATGGCTTCTCTTAGATCTAAGAGAGATTCTAGAAGTCATAAAAAATAAATACTTCCAAGACAATAACAAAAACTTCTAGTTCTAGACATTGTATCTGTTACTGCACTGAAATTGAGAGAGATCATCTTTTGTTTATGGCCCAGCCATAAAGTAAGTAAGTTAATTTCAACTATTAGTCTGAAGTTTTGCAAGATAATCTCCTGTGTTCCAGTTTCCCCTCTTAAAATATGAACATTTAAACAGTTACAATAGTGTATATACATTTTTGCTCAGAACTTTACAAAGTATCTCTTCAGCACACCGTCTGTACAATATGGCATACAGTTCTAATATATCTGCAAGACAAGCATCTTACATGAAGCATGTTAACATTCAGAAATGACGCACAACCATTTATAAAATTCCACACAGCTGTGCTGGCAGCATCTCCTTTTGTTGCACTTCTATATAAATCATGTTAATATTCACAAATGACATATACAGTGGATATAAAAAGTTTACACACCCCTATTAAAATGCCAGGTTTTTGTGATATAAAAAAATGAGACCACAATAAATAATTTCAAAACTTTTCCCACTTTTAATGTGACCTTATAACGTGTGCAATTCAATTGAAAAACAAATCTGTTAGGGGAAAAATATAAAAAAAAAAAACATTCAATAAGCTTGTTGCATAATTGTGCAAACCCTTAAACTAATACTTTGAAGCACCTTTTGATCCACTTACAGCATTCAGTCTTCTTGGGTACACACCTGCCATCAATTAAAGAGACTCTGATTAACCCAAATAAAGTTTAGCTGTCCTAGTAGAATTTTCCTAATATTTACTCAGTTGCCTGCTACAGCAAAAGCCATGGTTCGCAGAGAACTTACAAAGCATCAAAGGGATCTCATTGTTGAAAGGTATCAGTCAGAGAAGGGTGAAAAAAAAATTTCCACAGTATTGGATATACCATGGAACACAGTGAAGACAGTCATCAAAAAGTGGAGAAAATATGGGGCAACAGTGACATTGCAAAGAACTGGACGTCCCTCCAAAATTGATGAAAAGACAAGATAGAAACTGGTCAGGGAGGATGCCAAGTGACCTACAGCAACACTGAAGGAGCTGCAGGAATTTCTGGCAAGTACTGGATGTAATGTGATCCTATCTCGCCTACATTCAATACATATGGGTTCGGAGCCGATCCTCGGCTCCGACTCGGCACCGAATACAATAGAACGCAGTCTCTTATTGGCTGAGCTATTCTATATCCCAGGATGCACCACCACTAGTTCCCCAGATCTCGTTTGCCGCTCAAGAGCATAGACGTGGTCTCGGACTTGGCTGAGCTAAGTACTTTAGTCAGATAGAACCTTTTGTCTGAAAAATCTCTTTTTCCCCAAAAGCTGTTTTAACAGCTACTGTTGTGATACTGTTGTGATTTTGTGATTGGCAGAAGTTTTTTTTGCGGTATTTTGTGGTAATTTTGTGGTGATTGTGTCTTTTTTGTCGACCAACGGTCCCGTTTAACTTAGAGGGGCCTAGGCCTGTTAAGTTTTGTGTCACTTGCTTATTAGTTGTCGATTTCCTGTTTATCTAGTTTTTGTTTAGTGGAAGAATGTCTAAAGAACATAGACCTTCAGGATTTAAAAAATGCACTAAGTGCAGTTATAAAATGTCGATAACTGATGATCACGCGCTATGTGTGTACTGTTTAGGACCCAAACATCTTCAAGAGTCCTGCAGTGTATGTCACGCTTTTTCTTCTCGAGTCCTCCAAGAGAGGAAAAACAAGTTAATTTTAAAGGGGCTTATTGCTCCATCCTTTGAGGAAGCTTTGACTTCTGGCTCTCCTACTTCCCAAAGGAAAAAGAAATCGTCGGTTCCGACCAGCCCGTCGGAACCGACAGCTAAAAAATCTAGGCAGGCTTCTCCTTGGCTCCACGGACGCCGGAGCCGAGGGTGGAACGGTCTGCCTCGATGTCTCCTGCCTCGACTCCTTCAGTTTGAGCGAGCTCGAGCATCGAGAGGTGTGTCACCTTCATCGGCTCCACTGTCTTGAGCCGATGAGGGTTACATGCTCAGACACTTCCCCTCGGCGCGAAGCCCTTATCAGCTCGAGGGAAATTGAAATAGTGATGGAATCTTCCTCGGCGCCGATAATTATGGAACCTTTACGGGCGGTCCCCTTGTCTCGGAACCGATGGAGAAGTCTTCGGACCCGATCGGTTTCTTCGATCTTCGAGGATGTCGATTCGGACATAGACAGAGTACTTCAGAAGCTTTTCCAGTCTCCAGTCTTTACCAAATTGATGTCGGCTCTGACCCAATTGGTATTGGAGCCGACCACCCATCCTACCTTGTCGATTCCTCCTCCAACAGCCTCGGCACCGTTGGAGTCGGTGCTGGTGGATCGGTCGAAGTAATCAGTCGGTTCCGACTCTTACTTCTACCCGTCTCTTGGGTCGGGGTTCGAGCGAGGACCTCCTCTGTCGGCCCCGGGTGCCGGGCCCGATTCTTTGGTCCCTAGTCTCCCTCTCGGTGCGTCGTGACAGGGGCTCGTTCGTTGTGGCCTCGAGGTTTGGACCTTCCCAGGATTCTGGGGTCCAGCCGATGCTATGAGGAGTGCCTTAGCCAAATCTTCTGTGGCTGCTTGACCTTTTCACCACCACCTTCCATGGATTTGGAAACTGGTGCTTCCGGAGTTCCCCTGTCTCACAGCGGAGCCCCTAGGCCTGAGGATACCCCCACGGGTGGTTCCCTTCTTCCTGGAGGTTCCTCCGACGCGCTTTCGGAGGAACCCCCCAGAAAGAAATTGTGTAAGAGGAAACACGTTGACTCCCCTGATGAGTCTCTTACATCAGATACCGACCTCGATGATGCGGAGGGGTCCCCAAAGTCGTCCTCGGATGATGTCTCCTTCGCGGACATATTAGAAATCCTTAAACAACGAGGCGACTGGCAGTCCAAACCCCCTTCTGCTGAGGAGTCGGTCTTCCTCAAGGCCTTTGGGGCTCAGCCCTCCGCCTCCTGGGTGTCTCCACCCTTCGATGAGCTTCTGGATTTGATCTCTTGAAGGGTGTGGGAACACCGGATTCTGTGGAACCGGTGCCTGCTCGCCCCAACAAGTTCCTTCGCCCCACGGACAAAGAATTTTTATCCAAGGGTGGCAGTAGATGCTATGGTGGTGGCATCTGCTACCCAGCAAGATGTAGCAGAGGCCGGCGTCCGTCCATCCTCCTAATAAAGAGTCTAGAGCATGGATCGGTGCGGCAAGCGTACCCTGACTTCAGCGGCCTTTACGTTAAGGTCCCTGAATTATTTGGCACATTTACTAGACTGCAGAGGGATCTGGTCAAGGAGCTGTCAGACTCCCTCTCGGGTAATTTACCTGAGCAGTTAGCCCAGTCGGTTAAGCGCTCAGTTATCTACCCTTTTTCTTTATCTAACTCCTCCATGAGGCTCATATCTTATGCTGCTGAAGGAGCGAGTAGAAGCGGGTACAGGAGTTGCTTCACGAAGACAAGCCTGGCCGCCTGTGTCATTGCGGAGGCTTTCAAGTCTTCCTTTGCCGGCGCTCCCTTTGATGGGTCCTCATTGTTTGGACCCAAGGTAAAGGACACGTTGATTCGCTGTGAGCAGGAGGGTAAGACTTTGGCTGCTGTGGGCCGGTTTTCCACTCCCTTCAGGCCTTATCCCAAGGCTCGAAGGGGTGGGAAGATGTGGTTCGTAAATCTCAGAAGCCTTACTTGCCACAGCAGAATGACTCCTTCTAGAGGCAGAGGAAGGGGAAATTTTTCTGGAAGACGCCGTCCCAGAGGCGGAGGCCCTCGCAACACTGGAGACCACGAGTCCTTTCGTGGCTCTCCCTCCTTCCAACATCCCTGAAGGAGTGCCCGACTGTGCAGCTCGGAGCCAGTCGGGGTCGTTTTGAGCACCTAGAAGCCTGGAGACAGATTACTCAGGACCAATGGGTGCTTGAATAATGCCGGAGGATACACCATTCCCTAGAACATTACCCCCACCAACCCGAAGGATCCCGCACCCTCCACCCAGTCAGCGGGTTTTAGCAGCCTACGAGGTATCAAAACTGCTGCGAAAGGAGTCATCCAACCTGTCCCATAGACCAAGCCGGATCAGGGACTTACTCAAGGTTCTTTTGGTGCCAAAAGACCGGGGACTGGAGACCCATCTTGGATCTCAGCAAATTCAACCGATTAAGTAAAGAAGTCCAAATTTCGGATGGTCACTTTTTTTTTTTTTTTTGGGGGGGGGGGGACGCTTAATACCACATATTTCTTTGGTCCGGCACTTGGCTTAGCCTGGATTTTATGAGGGATCGTAATTTTTGCTAGTACTGATCAGAGATGCCTTCCTATTAGGGATTTTGCTCTATCATGTAGTAGCTTCCTCCTTCTGTTGTACAGTTTATTTATGGCAGGGTCCACCAGACTGGGCCTGCCTTTGGATGATTGGGTCTTGGTTTTGTTTGGGATAGCATGATCCATGCATTCCTGGAGATGTCCGAGAATGCATTTATATAGGATTCTGCAGTTTGGGCGTAGTTTCCACTGGCCCTGGGGCCTTGAAGGATTCCACTTTGGTTTTGAGAAGTGAAAAGTTCGCTTTTGAGAAGTTTTCACTGTGGTTTTCTGGGCTGGGGTGGGGTCGGGATGTGGACATCCAGTGAAATTAATTTATGGTCTGATCTTACCAATGAGGGATATACTTCTGGTGTGGAGCATAGAGTCCCCATGTTGGTAATGATCAGGTCTAGTATGTTGTCCCCTCTTGTGGGAGTGGTGACTAGTTGTTCCATAGCATTTGAGTTTATAATTTCCAGGAATCTTTGGGCTAAGGTGCTGGGGCTTGAGTAGTGCCCCCAGTCAATGTTTGGGTAGTTGAAGTCCAATATAATGGTGTTGGAGAGATCTTCATGTTCTCCAATGTTTTCAGGAAAGCGATGGGATTCCTGACTTTGAGAGGGTGGTCTGTAGGATGCTATAAACTGAAAAGCAGTCTTGCCCACTGTTAGTTGCACATGGATGGTCTCCGATACGCAATGCCACTAACCTGGAGGTGTGGATATCCTTGATAAATATGGAAACTCCCTCCTTTTGTGGTTCGGTCCGGGTTTGGGGAAAAGCATGATATGAGGTATAGCCTGGTAGTGCTGGGGTGCTCTCTGGAGCCTTGAACCAGGTTTCTGTCACTGCACAGATATCGATGTTCTCCATACTGAGGAGAGCTTGAGTGTGCATCTTGAGGTTAAGACTTCTGGCGTTTAGCAGCATTACCCTTAGTTTCTTGTTCCTTGTGCTGTCTATGGGGTGGGTTTGACTTTTGAGCCTTGCCTAAAAAGGCACTATGGGGTGGCAAGAGCCTTTGCCAATATCCAAAGCCCAGTGGTGACAGGTGCAAGCCGTCCCTAGCAGCAACGTGGCTTGTCGAGCATGTCATCCCAGGCTGACAGACACTGGATCCCCTTTGAATGACACCAAAATTTTAGCCAATTGTTAAAATCGATCATTTTGTCTTTGTACTGTGGCATCATTCTAGGTGAGGGTAAGATGCTGCTCAAGGTCAGGGTCATACCAGCCTGGGCTACATGATCAGAGCTTCTATGTCTCTTTCATGTAGTCCAGGAGGTATCTCAGGTCATTCACACCAGCATGTACAATGACTGAGTCATATTTGTATTTGCTTTGGAGTGACCTGAGTGCTTGCTGTGGATCCTAGCACCCGACAGGCAGCTCACTGTGACCTTCTCTTTATTCAGCCTGGTGGCGGCGTCAGTGTGTCTGACAATAGAGTCACCTATACAAGAGTATCAGGTGTGTTATTCAGCCTTAAGGGCTGTGGCTGTTGCACACTGACTTTGTGGGTTATGTGATTGTGTGTGTTTTGTTTTGAGGTAGCGTTTGCTTGGATGTCTGCTTTGGAGGTCTCTGTTGCTTTAGAGCCTCCGAGTATGTTTTTGTGTATTTATGTGTTTGGTTCGCTGATGTGGTGGGACTATGTGATACTGGAATTGTGTTGTGTGAGGTTACCTTCTCCTCCTGACTGGTTACACCAGTTTTGAGATGAGAGAGCTCAGCCTCCAGTTTGGCTAAATAGTTGCATCTCTCACATATATTTGAACCTGTTTGGAGGAGGAGAGGTTGTCGTGTACATGAGACAGTTGTAACATTGCCTCAAAATTCCTGATTCACCAGCTGGACTGAGAGGAAACAATTGACTGACCTTTGGACATGCTAGAGTAATAGGCATACAATATGGCATGCAGTTCTAATATATCTGCAAGACGAGCATCTTACATGAAGCATGTTAACATTCAGAAATGACAACGTCTAGGAGATGGTCAAGCCTGACTTCAGCGGCCTTTACGTTAGGTCCCTGAATTATTTGGACTACGCTGCAGAGATCTGGTCAAGGAGCTGTCAGACTCTCTGTAATTTACCTGAGCAGTTAGCCCAGTCGGTTGGCTCAGTTATCTACCCTTTTTCTTTATCTAACTCCTCCATGAGGCTCATATCTTATGCTGCTGAAGGAGCGAGTAGAAGGCGGTACAGGAGTTGCTTCAGACAAGCCTGGCTTCGCCTGTGTCATTGCGGAGGCTTTCAAGTCTTCCTTTGCCGGCGCTCCCTTTGATGGGTCCTCATTGTTTGGACCCAAGGTAAAGGACACGTTGATTCGCTGTGAGCAGGAGGGTAAGACTTTGGCTGCTGTGAGCCGGTTTTCCACTCCTTCAGGCCTTATCCCAAGGCTCGAAGGGGTGGGAAGATGTGGTTCGTAAATCTCAGAAGCCTTACTTGCCACAGCAGAATGACTCCCTTCTAGAGGCAGAGGAAGGGGAAATTTTTCTGGAAGCAGCCGTCCCAGAGCGGCGAGGCCCTCGCAACACTGGAGACCACGAGTCCTTTGTGGCTCTCCTCCTTCCAACATCCCTGAAGGAGTGCCCGACTGTGCAGCTCGAGCCAGTCGGGGTCGTTTTGAGCACCTAGAAGCCTGGAGACAGATTACTCAGGACCAATGGGTGCTTGAATATGCCGGAGGATACACCATTCCCTAGAACATTACCCCCACCAACCCGAAGGATCCCGCACCCTCCACCCAGTCAGCGGGTTTTGCAGCCTCGAGTATCAAAACTGCTGCGAAAAGGAGTCATCCAACCTGTCCCCAGACCAAGCGGATCAGGGACTTACTCAAGGTTCTTTTGGTGCCAAAAGACCGGGGACTGAGACCCATCTTGGATCTCAGCAAATTCAACCGATTAAGTAAAGAAGTCCAAATTTCGGATGGTCACCTTACAATCCATTCTCCGCTGTTGGAGAAAGGTGTTTGGATGTGCTCCATAGATCTCAAGGGCGCTTACTACCACATATTAATAAATTGCGTCCAGAAGACACTTACGCTTCAGCCTGGGAGACAGTCATTTCCAGTTTGAGCTCTGCCCTTTGGTCTCACCACAGCCCCAGGTGTTCACCAAATGTTTGGCAGTAGTGACTGCTCACCTGAGGAGTTTAGGATTCCAGCTGTTTCCTACCTAGCGACTGGCTCCTAACTGCCACCTCAAGCATCTACTTTTAGAAAATCTAACAGCCACTATCAAATTGGGCAGTTCCTTGGGGATCACCTTCAATTGGTCAAAATCGTGTTGCAGCCATCTCAGCGTATTCTGTTTATTGGAGCAGAAATAGATTCAAGACAAATGCGGGTCTTCCTTCCTGCAGAAAGAATAGAGACACTCCAAAATCAGGTCCGGACTCTACTCAAAAGACGTTGGGCTCCAGCAAGGATGGTGTTGCAACTATTAGGTTCCATGTTGCCGCCATTCTCATGGTTCCCTTTGCAAGGCTGCACATGAGGATTCTCCAGTGGCTTCTGTCAGTTCAGTGGTCTTACCAGGACCTTTCTCTCAACCACCAAATACTGATTACAGACAAATGCAAACAGGACCTTCGTTGGTGGCTGGTAACCTCCAACCTCAATCCGGGTCAGCCCTTTGTCCCCCCACTCCCCGTCGCCACGCTGACTACGGACGCCTCCCGGACAGGGTGGGGGGGGCATTGTCTGGGCAGGTCGGTTCAAGGCACGTGGCGCTCGGGCAGTCTGTTCTTCACATCAACGTTCTGGAGATGAGGGCGGTGCTATTAGCATTGCAAGCTCTACACGATCACCTTCCCCAAGCCGTGATTGCCATCCAGTCAGACAACATGTCGGTCGTCTGGTACTTGAACAAACAAGGAGGAACCAGGTCCTACCCCCTTTGCAGGGAGGCCATGAGAGTATGGGAGGGACATTGCTGTAAACGTACCTATGGCAGGCACATCCGGGGAAGATGCTGCTCAAGGTCAGGGTCATACCAGCCTGGGCTACATGATCAGAGAGCTTCTCTATGTCTCTTGTCATGTAGTCCAGGGAGGTATGTCTCAGGTCATTCACACCAGCATGTACAATGACTGAGTCATATTTGTATTTGCTTTGGAGTGACCTGAGTGCTTGCGTTACGTGTCGGATCCTAGCACCCGACAGGCAGCCCTACTGTGACCTTCTCTTTATTCAGCCTGGTGAGCGGGACGTCAGTGTGTCTGACAATAGAGTCACCTATAACAAGAGTATCAGGTGTGTTATTCAGCCTTAAGGGCTGTGGCTGCTTGGCACACTGACTTTGTGGGTTATGTGATTGTGTGTGTTTTGTTTTGAGGTAGCGTTTGCTTGGATGTCTGCTTTGGAGGTCTCTGTTGCTTTAGAGCCTCCGAGTATGTTTTTGTGTATTTATGTGTTTGGTTCGCTGATGTGGTGGGACTATGTGATACTGGAATTGTGTTGTGTGAGGTTACCTTCTCCTCCTGACTGGTTACACCAGTTTTGAGATGAGAGAGCTCAGCCTCCAGTTTGGCTAAATAGTTGCATCTCTCACATATATTTGAACCTGTTTGGAGGAGGAGAGGGTTGTCAGTGTACATGAGACAGTTGTAACATTGCCTCAAAATTCCCTGATTCACCAGCTGGACTGAAGAGGAAACAATTGACTGACCTTTGGACATGCTAGAGTAATAGGCATACAATATGGCATGCAGTTCTAATATATCTGCAAGACGAGCATCTTACATGAAGCATGTTAACATTCAGAAATGACGCACAACCATTTATAAAATTCCACACAGCTGTGCTGGCAGCATCTCCTTTTGTTGCACTTCTATATAAATCATGTTAGTATTCACAAATGACATATACAGTGGATATAAAAAGTTTACACACCCCTATTAAAATGCCAGGTTTTTGTGATATAAAAAAATGAGACCACAATAAATAATTTCAAAACTTTTCCCACTTTTAATGTGACCTTATAATGTGTGCAATTCAATTGAAAAACAAATCTGTTAGGGGAAACATATAAAAAAAAAAACATACAATAAGCTTGTTGCATAATTGTGCACACCCTTAAACTAATACTTTGAAGCACCTTTTGATCCACTTACAGCATTCAGTCTTCTTGGGTACACATCTGCCATCAATTAAAGAGACTCTGATTAACCCAAATAAAGTTTAGCTGTCCTAGTAGAATTTTCCTAATATTTACTCAGTTGCCTGCTACAGCAAAAGCCATGGTTCGCAGAGAACTTACAAAGCATCAAAGGGATCTCATTGTTGAAAGGTATCAGTCAGAGAAGGGTGAAAAAAATTTTTCCACAGTATTGGATATACCATGGAACACAGTGAAGACGGTCATCAAAAAGTGGAGAAAATATGGGGCAACAGTGACATTGCAAAGAACTGGACGTCACTCCAAAATTGATGAAAAGACAAGATAAAAACTGGTCAGGGAGGCTGCCAAGTGACCTACAGCAACACTGAAGGAGCTGCAGGAATTTCTGGCAAGTACTGGTTGTGTACTACATGTGACAACAGTCTCCCATATTCTCCACATGTCTGGGCTATGGGGTAGGGTTGCAAGATGGAAGCCTTTTTTTACACAGAAAAACATCCAGGCCTAGCTAAAATTTGCAAAACAATAAATAGTCTCCCAAAAGCATGTGGGAAAATGTGTTATCGTCTGATGAGACCAAGGTTGAACTTTTTGGCCACAATTCCAAAAGGTATGTCTGGTGGAAAAACAACACTTCGCATCACCAAAAGAACACCATCCTCACGGTGAAGCATGGTGGTGTCAGTAGCATGCTTTGGGGTTGCTATTCTTCAGCTGGAACTGGGGCTTTAATCAAGATGGAAGTAATTATGAACAGTTCCAAATACCAGTCACTTTTGGCCGAAAACCTTCAGGCATCTGCTAGAAAGCTGAAGAAGAAGAGGAATTTCACCTTTTAACACGACAATGACCCCAAGCATACATCCAAATCAACAGAAGAATGGCTTCACCAGAAGAAAATTAAAGTTTTGGAATGGCCCAAACAGAGCCCAGACCTAAATCCAATAGAAAATCTGTGGGGGTAACCTGAAGAGGACTCTGTGCACAAGAGATGCCCTCGCAATCTGACAGATTTGGAGCACTTTTACAAGGAAGAGTAAGCAAATATTGCCAAGTCATAATGTGCCATGCTGCTAGACTCCTACCCAAGAAGACTGAATTCTGTAATTAAATCAAAAGGTGCTTCAACAAAGTATTAGTTTATGGGTGTGCACATTTATGCAACCAGCTTATGGTACGATTTTTATTTTTTATATTTTTTTCCCCTAACAGATTAGTTTGTTTTTCAATTGAATTGTTATAGGTTGCATTAAAGGTGGGAACATTTTTGAAATTATTTATTGTGGTCTCATTTTTTATATCACAAAAACCTGGCATTTTAACAGGGGTGTGTAAACTTTTTATAAATCACTGTAATTATTTACAAAATTCCAGATAGCTGGGCTGGCAGTATCTCCTTTCGTGACACTTGTTGTTGTTTGTCTTTCAGCTTTTCCTGGTTAGGGGTCGCCACAGCGGAACTCCAGTCCGCTAATGATTAGCAGTAGATTTTCACAAATGCCAAGGTGCCAGCTCAACGTCCAACCTTCAACGAAGGCACGCCCATTTACACATGTCTTTCGAATGCCACCCAACCATGGGGAGGACATGCAGACTCCACACAGAAGGCTCTCCCCGCACTCCAGCCAAGAATCGCACTATGCTTATGTGTGTTTTTTTTTTTCCATCTTCAGAATGTCATGGATTCTTTAGCCTTCCTCAAAATAACTCCTTGTTATAGTATTTCTGTTTGCTTTTTCCTAAGGCTTAAATGAGTATGGCATTTGATGCATTCTGTTTTATGGACAGGGTCCTAATGGTCATGGCTTGAGACTGCAGGTATTTGCTTATAAGAATTTCCTGCCTATTGAAAAATATCAGACCAAGGGACTGACATCTGCCTGCAGCTATTTCCCATACATTTGGGTAATTTCTGCAACACTGTTTATATTATTTCAACATTTTAGTTATGATGGGTATGCTGACACATTTGCTTTGTTTTAAGAATCTCTGCTGAGCGAAAGGAGTTGCATAGGTTTGTAGTTAATTACTAGACTAGTTGCCCTTGTGGGTCATTTTAAGTCTAGCCAATTTCCCTTTTTTTGCTCAAAATAAACTGTCCCATTCGGTTATAGACTGGCTTTACCTATCCATTGGTCGATAATTATGAATTACCCCTAATGAGAATGACGTTTATATAGTTGTATCACCTGGTGAATAGGAGATGAGATTTTAACTTCAGTCAAAATGAGTAACTGGGATCATTTCACGTTGTCTTAGGGAGTGGTTGTTCCAGTATTCAGGCACCAGCCCCACTAATACACTAATATGTGTGTTCCCTGCTACATGCTTGGTTTGGATGGGGAAATGTCCAGAAATACATTTTCTGATCTCGGCTGTCGTGGGAATTCCATAGATATATACCTACCACAAATGCTTGCTTGCTTGCTGGTGGCAGTCACAGTACAAAAAACTAAGCTACTGATAGTTTAAAGTATTAAAAATAGTTTAACCTTATGCTTTACACCATCATCTTAATTCTTTTGTATATAACATCATTATCATTGTGGAATACGATCACTTTTGGGTACAGCGAGTCACTATATGTGAGATGATGAATTCTTGGAAATGTACATTATAATTCTGGTTACTTTATGGCATATAATGTTGCTTGTATTTCATAAGGAGACGTTAGAGCTAGTGCCTTATTCAGCAGTGCATGCACAGATTGATTTAAACAGTTATTATACTACATTAACCATTTTTGTTTAGTCTTCCTGGTTGCATGCGTTGTAGTTGAAACTTTAATCTTCCGTAAATTCTCTGCCATGTTTATTTTGTTAGTTATCTGATTTTGGGATGAGGGCCGAGATTCTTCTGAGTTGATATGGTCTCTACCGTCTCTGGTTTAAATGTTTGCTAAGCTGTTACTGCCTTTCAGTGAGAATGCTCACTGTCATTCTGCCATAGTGTTTCATCACTCCAACGGGATTCTGTGCTTAGTTAGTCAGGGCGACAAGGCCTATACCACTTTAACTACATGTTCAATAGTTGGTGTGGAGAACTGCCTTTCCCATTCTTTGGTGTAGCAGCACTTTAGAGGATGTTAGCATATTTGCTGATTGTTTAAAGCATCCTCCATTTTCACAGCCCCATTCTTCACTGCTGTTATTCCTTTCCTATCCAGATAGTTTGTTGATGAACATTATCTTCCTTCTGCTTGCCACATGCAGCTGTTGTTGGAGTCCAACAGATTCTACCCCTGTACTTCTGAAGCCGTAGCACAAGGCGAACACCTAACATCCCTGAACTCTCCCACCTTTAGTTCTTCTTTCTTAACAGTGGAGATAGCTTGCCATAGAATGTGGAAATCTGTGATGTTTTTATTTTATTAAATAATCTCTTGTTGCATTACACCGAAGGTTAGAATACTTAGAATGGCAGACTGTTCTTAAGACCGGTAGAGTTCTCTGGGTCATTCTGTAGAGTGCTAGTGTTTGAAGTTCTGTAGTCGGACGGTCATTTCTTGCATTTCAGGAATTAGAGAATTTCTGGTGTTATCCTTTAGGTATATAGTATTTGAGGCTTAGTTGACATACAGTATTTTCTTAGTATGGAACTTGGAACATACATATCAAGTTTGTTTTCCTTTGGCTTTGATGTTAAAATTAGTAAGACAGACCAAAACTTTTGCTACATTTATTTTTAAGAGCAATTTTATTTGTCTTTCTTGGTTTTGCCATAGTATGGGGAAGTCACTGCCATTATTATTCTGCTATGTCGTTCTCTGTCAGAGTTCAGGGGGGATCTAAAATACTGGGCCTACTTCAGAAGACTGAAAAAACAAAAAAACTCAGTTTCAAAATACTGAAAACTGAAAACACTGAAAGATGGAATTTGTCCCTTCTCCACTGTTGTGCAGTCCTGGAGTTGGTATAGATAATTAGCAGAGGGTGTGGGGGTGCAGAAGGGGGCTTTCCCCTGCATTAAAAATGTTTTCAATATTTTCAGATTCAGTCTTTTGGTTTTTCACTTTTGTGAAGTAGACCCAAAACACTACCTATTTCCCATTTCTGGTAATTCTGCAATTTTATAGTGCCTTTTAAAGATGATTCAATGCATTATCATTGTGATGGAATGACTAGCTATTCCAATTTTTATGTTTCAGGGAAGACCTGGATAGACAGATTCTGGAAATGCTCTTTTCCTGGGCTCGGAAGAACATGGATGCACCTGACAGTGTAAAGAGACTGATTGAGGCCATGCAAGATAGTGGGAGACAAGATATTGCTGATGAAATTGAGTCCATCATTGATCTGGGTAAACAGAAGTACCAGGACTCTATCCGACGAGTGGGACTAGATCAGGGGAGCAGCACAGAAGACTCTGCCATTGTTGTAACATAATAGAAAGGAAACTAATTAAGCAAGGCCTTTGCTCATTTGATTTGCACATGGAACTGTGGAAGGAATTTGTCCAGCAGGTGGTACGGGACAGGAAGGAACTGCACTGAGTATGCTGCTGTTACCATGATACATTGGGAGCCTGCCAGATGGTTGTCTTTCCACTATCATTGCACAACAGACATGCCATATCCTAAGACCTCCTAAACATATTTGTGTTTTTTAAACAACTGAAAGTTTAGGGGCTGGCACAATAGCACTTCTCTATAAGGGACATTCTTTAGCTGGTGGTCACCACTGCACTGGACCAGGAAACTGTGTCTTCTTGACATTTATTTTAGTTAAAACTGCAAAAAAATGCTCTGTGATATCCTCTTTAAGAGACATTCAGTACTTGAAGACTCAGTTGCACTATCATCTCAGTTCTGCTGAACTCATGCATCATCTTGCTCATTTGCAAATTTCATTTGACGTTCTTCTGAGAGGGAGAACATTTCATTAGGGCTACTGACTGCAGACATGTAAATCTTTATGAACTGAACTGTAATCTGTGCATTCATAATCTGGAACAGTCATCCTGAGCAGGTGGATCTCTACAGTTTATTCAGGTTTTAATGGAATCAGAGATGAAATCAGTTCTACTCAAATCCAGTCTGATATAACCTGAGATAAAAAAGCATCATGGATTTTGAGGAATGTATTTATATAATATTTATTTTGTATTTCATTTTAATTTGTTTCTTTGTGCTAATTTGAAAGTTTCTCAGCATGTCCTACTCTGCTTAGCTTCAGGCTGAGTTTACATTGGCATTATTCTTAGAGCTAATATCATGAATATTCATTCATTTTGAAGTTTACAGCCTGAAAGGCCTCCAGGGCTTACACTGTAGACAGTCTTCTGTACATGCAGGTGAGATGGTCAGGGTAAACTCCATGGTAGCAACGCAGCGTGCTGGTGGAGTACAGTGATTGTGGAAGATAAGCTGTTAACACATGTTCTGATGTGAGTTGCTAAAGCAACTCCAATATATATTACTTGGTGTCTAGTGGTAGGGCATTCCGTGGTTACTGTACTTTTTTCACCTTTCTTATAGGTAATGAAGGGGCAGCTCTGTGTGTATGTCCCTCCCAGCCAAACATTAGACCTCTCTAAAAACATTTATGTCTTCCTGAATCACCAGCATTATAGGGTTGTAACGTTAATGGGCTCTATGTTTAATCGTTGAACACTAATCACTGAACCTTACTTTAATTGAAAGGCCATATCATCATAATGATTTACATTGAACGATGATAGATGGCCAACATAAAGGAAGCGTAAGGTAGTACTTACATATTGGTAACTTAGCTGTTAGGAAACCTGCCCTCTCCCCACTGTAGTGCGATCTTGGAGTTGGTATATATATCATTAGCATGGGATGTGAGGGGCACAGCCCCTCACATAACGAGTGTCTAGTGTTCACCTAATCTTCCTCTTGTGGGGGGCACAGCTCCCTCTCCCCACTAACTATATATACCAACTCCAAAATTGCACTACAGCAGGAAAGGACAGTTTTCCTTATAGCTAAGTTACCGGTAAGTAAATACTTCCTTGTGCATTCCTTTATGTTGACCAACTATCATCGTTCGATGTAAATCGTTACGATGATGTGGCCATTCGATTAAAGTAAGGTTCATGATTAGTGTTTAACAAACAGCTGTTCAATTAAAGTAATGTTCGACAGTTAAACATAGACCCACGTTAATGATATACTTGCAGACTGGAGTGACTTTGTCTTGAAACCACTGTAGTGTAAAAGTTTGGTCCACTATTTAAGGAGCTGGGCAACAGAACTGGAGAGATTGACATGAATAGCGTCAGGTTTTCATTACCTCTACTACCCCATTTGCATGCCATGGTACCATGAACTTTACCATTTGGTTTTCTTGTGCTACTGAGTTATTTCTGCAGAGGGAATCAATGCTTTCAGTATTACTGTCCAGTAAAAAAAAAAAAAAAGAAAAGAAATTGTCATCTTTACCCCCAACACACACACACACACACACCTGTATGGATGCATAAGTGGGCAGCAATGCAAGCTTTTAACTTAATAGATAGCAGAAAGCTCGGCCAGTAGGACTACTTCTAGTAAGAATCAGAACCTCAAAACAAATTTTGTATAGCATTCTGCCATTGCTCTGGTCCATTTGTCATTTCAAAATATCAGTATAAGGAAGTGATTTTTCTTATTTCCACATCACCCTGCCATATAGGTTCATAGGTTGGTACTAGGCTATCAGCCCTAGGGCCTATGCAAGCCTAGCCATAACAATTCCCTGGATATTTCTTCCCACAATATTTACTTCTCTGGGCCCCTGTCTAGCAGGGCAACTGACATGATCCCCGGGGTGAATTTCCTATCACCCATCTAATCCTCAAGGTTCCTTTTGAAGAGGGCCAATGAGGCGCTCTGCTTGACATATATGGGCAGTCTATTCCAGAGTATGGGGAGTCTCTGGGTCAGGAACATATCCCTCCAGCATGTTTTGTTCATTGTGATGACAAGGTTTAGATCCCTGGAGCGTGTGGCTCTGAGGGATTGGGATTTCTTTAAGTGGAGCATGTCCAACAGCTCAGGGTTTGACATGGCCTTGTATGTTAAGCAGAGATCGCCTCTGAGTAGACGATATGCCACAGAGTATAGCTGGAGTTTTTTTTAGACGTTCTGCATATGGCATCTGCTTTAGGCCTGTGATTCTTTTAGTGAGGTATTTCTGTGGCCTTTCCAGCTGTTGCAGATGTCTTGTGAGGTACATACCAAACGGGGCATTATACTCTATAATGGGTCTAATGAGGGATGAGTACAGTGGGACAATGACTTCCTTTTTTCTGGATGAAAAGCCCTAAGTGATGAGGTGTGCCACATAGAAGGATTTCCTGACTGTTGTGGCGATGTGGTTATTGAAAGTGAGACCACTGTCCACCTGTGTCCCTAAGTCTCTCATCACACTTTCGATGTTTAGTGTCCTGCCACCTATGTGGTAATTCATGGGTACATGTTTTTTTCCAAAGGGGATAACTATACATTTCTCGGCATTAAGCTTGAGCCCATGGCTCTGGCACCAGGCATCTGTTTCTGTAAGGCCTTTTTCTAGAATATCCACATCATTTGGGGATTCAATAATGGCTCCCAGTTTGCAGTCATCTGCAAACTTTGTTAGCCAGAGTCCCTTAGTGTTGGCCTGTACTTCAGAGAAGTAGATGCCAAACAAGAGTGGTCCCAGGACTGAACCCTGAGGTACTCCACTTGTCACTTGTCTGGAGCTGGATTTGGAGTCGGCTACTTTTACAGTCTGGGTTCTGTCAGTAAGCCAGTTGGCAACACATCGAGTGATGTAGGGGTTTATGCCCAGCTTAGTAAGTTCATCTATGATTCCAGAGTGGGGGATGGTGTTGAAGGCCTTGGCGAGGCCCAGATAGGCTGTGTGTACTACCTTACCCTCGTCCAGAGCTCTGGAGACTGATTCGAAGAAGTCAGTCAGATTCAGGAGGCAAGATCGGCCCTTCACAAACCCAAACTGGGTGGGGTCCAGTGTTTGAAGGTTGCCAATGTCTTTGTTTATAAGTTCCATGATAATGCATTCCATGCCCTTGCAGATCAGGCTTGTCAGACTGATATTCCCTACTCAAGCCAAAAGGAGCAAATTAGACATGAGGGACAGAAGTGTAAATTCCAGCTACAATAGAAAATATTTTTTTTTGGGGGGGGGGTGTAGAAAGTGTACCTGTAGTGGTTTAAAAAGTTGCAGAATAAACTTTATGCCCTACTCTATGAGCGAAGAGCATACGTGTGACATACGACATCCATGAAACCCTAAGGCTTTGGTATACTGGCTGGACATTGGGCTACCCTTGGCAGACAATCCCTTTAGTAAATAATACTGCAGTGGTGAAGAGAAGGACATCTACTGTTATGCTAAGATTTTATGCCACTGTACTTTCTCCTCCTTTTGGAACTGGCCAGGAGCAATTACCACACGCCTCCTCATAGACTGGATCTACTCACACAAGGACAGAGGTATGTGATACATCCTGACCCTAAACAATTTTATCTGATTTCCTGGATGAGTGGGTTGTGATACCTTTTAGGTACCTATTTATTGAGGACATACAGCAGGTACTAATGGAAGCAAGAAAGTCTTCTACTAGAAGTCATATATTTGCAAATCAAAAAGGTTTTCTAGTGGGTTCCAATAACATAACCAGCACACATTCAGAGCTAGTGTTTCTCTGGTTTTACAATATTTGTGTGAGTTACTTTCCTGTGGCCTGTCTTATTCCTCTCTCCAGGTTCATTGACCAGCCATTTCAGCATGTCTGTCCATGGATCCCCTTCTTTCAAGGCATTTTCTTGTCAAAATGTTTTCTCTATTGAAAAGGCTTGTTTGCATAAGCATATTCACCTTTGGCTTTTCTGACTTGCTTGCTAGTGAGAGCAACAGTAGAGAAACCCAGTTTCATGCTGGTCATCTCTTGCTAACTTCCGAAGTAGTGTCTCTTTTCATAAACAAAATTTTATTGAAATTCACCAACACTGAATAACAGACAAACCAAAAAAGCAATCTTAGGTAAACCACTACAAAAATGTGTATTGCAGTAGTGGTCTGCCTAAAACCATGCTAAATCACTTGGTAATAATTACTAATACTTGTAACTTATAAAGTTATATAAGAGCAGTTATCAAGACCCACTTAGTAGCTAAGTCTTCAAATGCTTATTGTGTTTCAGCACAATACACTTTCCAAGGGGACTGTCTGGAAATAAGCTTCCGTTTGGACTAGGCATCAGTAACTTTCATGTGTTGGGAGTGACGTTCTTTTGTAAGGTCTATTACAGTACCTCTCAAAGGCCTTTTTCTAGCAAATAATTGTAAGTAAATCAAATCATTCCTTTTAAAAATCAGTGAGCCATCATCATGAAAGATATCAGAAGCAGAGAATGAGTCAGGCAGATGCTGGCATACCAGATCCTGACTATAAGATCTTGCACATCTGTTTTAAAATTCTCTACTAGTCTTGGACATTCCCAATAGATATGGAGACAATCACCAATTCTATTTCCTCTGCATCTCTCACACAAATCTCCAGCCACTGAGTACATTCTCATTAATCTAGATGGCATATTAAAAACTGAAACAAGCACTGCTTACCATTAAATGTGTGATGTCTAGACTTTTTTTCATCTCTAGTTAATTAGATATTTTTTGCTGTTAGCTTACCTGGCATCTGATGCTTCAAAACAACCTCCAGATGATTTTGTTTGTTAGTGAACTCCACATCAGAATCTCTAAGAATGCCATGCACACACTCGATAATTCTTTGCAAACTCTGAAAGCAACATCACTAGTTTCTGTGATCCATGACACTAAGTTTGGATGATCTTTGATTTTAAATTTATTTCGTTTAAAATCCTTTCCTAGACTTGAAAGATTTTGGTACCAGTGATTCTGCCGCCCCCTCCCATCTCCAAACTTATTAAATTTCACTGATGAAGAGGCATTTTACCGAGTCATGCTGATATAGCTCCTTTCAGAATGTAATGTGGTCCTTATGTCTCCACCACTTCTCAAAGTGGAGATGCTTCAGACCTAACCTTGGAAGGAAAGATATTGAGCCCAGCTCATTTACCCATTTCTCAGCACCCATTAACTCTAGTGTCTTGTCTCAATGTCTTCATCAACTCAGTGGCAGGGGATGGATTAGTATTGTTGGACCTCTCACCTCTTGGTTCCATGAGTTCACTCGTAAATCTGAGATGGTATATAGCTTTCCACACTGACTTGCGGTTTGTATTATTCATTTTATTAAAAAATGTTGATTTATGTACAGTCAAGATTGGGAACCCTTAAATTGTTTTCTTTTACTGACCGTGTCAGACTATACAACTGAACTCTGTTTTTTTAATACTCCCAAATAAAGCCAGACAATATTCTTTTTCAGCTACCTATAACATTACTTGAGGGCTGGGCAGACAAGCCACTGCATATATAATTAGAGGGAGCACATACCACTGTACTGCATGAATGCTCTGGGGAAGATCTAAAATCATTTTCCAGTGTTGAAAAAATCTCTGAATTTATTGACTATGTTAGTATAAGTCAGGCTGTTTCCAACACCAGTTGACATATTTTGATTTCCAAATAGATAAAAGCATCCATCTTATTCATACAGGAATATTTTGATCTTAGAGTCCTTGATAGAGAATAGCTGATCCAAACTGCATTTGTTTTATCAGATTGCATTTATAACCAAAAACTCTTTCAGACTCAGCTAATAACCCAAGTATAATATACAGATCTGTTTCTGGGTTGGAGCAGTAAATTCAAAGGTCATCTGCCTAGTGAAATGTTTTGCAATTAACATTCCCAATAGTTTGTTCTTAGAAGGGGCAGTTTTCAGGGCCTCGGTCAAAATTTCCATGTGTAGGACAAAATAAGGAAGAGGAACAAAGCACACTCCTGTTGTCCCCGTCCTTATAAAGAATGGTTGAGAAAGTCTATTTCCTATCTTAATTTTGGCTATGACTCCTGTATACAAAAATTTCAGTGGCTGGATAAATCCCTGGGAAAAGCCTGAATGTTAATAATTTCTAATATGTCCTACTGAAGAGTTTCTGTGCATCAAAATTAAGCAGTACTAATTGCTGCCACCTCTCAGCTGCTTCAATGACTAATTGTTTTAATGAGGTTATCAGATGTTCTATCCTTTACAAATCCAGTTTGATGCATATGCACAAGTGACTAAATAAAGGACTTGGGTCTTCTCACTAGAATGTAAGTAAAACTCCCAATCGTAGTTGAAAATGGAAGAAGGGATTATATGATACTGTCAATGTAGGATCTGTGGTCTCTTTCCAAAAAGAAGGGAACTTTGCCTTATTGTGAATACTGCTAACCAGATGCAGTAAACTGGTAGCAACATATCCTTGACCGAAATATAAATTTCCAGTTGGGACCTTACTTCTCTTCACACTCATCACTGTTGTCTATATGACCTCCATAGTAATATAATTCATTAAGGTGGAAATTATTCATTGGTCAGGTCAAGGAAGCATCATCTCCTTTAGGTAAGGTACCCTACTGCTTACTGTGTCTTGTTTTCACTGTAAAACTCACAATAATAATCAGAGAATGTCTCAGTAATATTCTGAGGGTCATATGTTAACTTGCTTGTGACCTTGGCATTATTTTTTTTTGCCCTTCCTGTTTGTGAGCTCTTAATTAGACAGGGAAGCATGAAAGTCAGAGAATTTAGGGATGACTTTGTCTGCTTGATCTTATAATCTAACAAGAATCTCATCCCTACATGTTTCTTACTGATCCTCTGCAATTACCCCTGCCCCTCATCTTCTCACATTCCATTTGTAGAAGTTTGTTTTGGACTGAAGCCAATTTGTTCTTTACTTTCATCAGACATTTATTAGAGTACACCATCAAAAATGCATGTAGTATATTTTAAGAATGTCCACTTGTTTCTTGCAACAGCCATTATATTAGGAAGCTCTCTTTTAATAAATGTAACCAACTCACCTTGAATTTCCATCCTCTACATAGGCAAGTATTACACTTCCATTGAGTCTCTAACCATCTGCTGTCAATAAGACTTTCTAGAAGGAAAGAGTAATAATCTGCTCGAACTATGGAAAATCCAGCAGCTTGTTATACAAACATACATGTCTGCCTGAGCATATGAATTTGTTCAGCATGGTTGCATACCCATGCCTGAGTGAATAATTTGTAAAAAGCCCTTCCTGTCCCCCAGAGCAGGATCCAGTGTATATTCTCCATCCCCATTATCTGTAAATATTTACCCATACATTTACTAGGTCTAGGCAAATAGAATGTTCTGGAGCCATTCCTGACTTCACTTAATTCCAGAGTCCATGCCATATACTCACCCTACCCTTGAAATGCAGTCCACGTCCTTTTCATCTGAGAAAGATTAGATACTCTTTTGCTTAGGTGGGTATAGAAGTTGACCTGTATAGCCATTCTGACTTTTTTCAGCAAATATTTAACTTCTTAATCAGACTTGTTCACTAACTGTTCAAAAAGTAATGTATTTTTAATCAGAGTTACAACACTTCTCCTATCTCCCACAGAAGAAAAAAAAAACACATGACTTTGAACCACGGTGGTGCAGCGGTAGAGTTGTTGCCTCACAGCAAGAGGTTCTCCCGTTCAGTTCTCGGCTGGAGTGCGGGGAGTGCCCTCTGTGTGGAGTCTGCATGTCCTCCCCGCAGTTGGGTGGGTATTCAAAACACATGCGTAAATGGGTGTGCCTTCGTTGAAGGTTGAATGTCGAGCTGGCACCTCGGCGTTCGTCAAAATCTACTGCCAATCATTAGCGGACCGGAGTTCCGCTGTGACGACCCCTAACCGGGAAAAGCCGAAAGACAACAACAACTTTGAACTGCTGTCTTTCAATGTCAAATAAAAACTGAGTTGGTAAAATGCATTTCCTGTAGTAATATGGTGTCCAGATACATCTTTTTCAAATACATTAACATTTTCTTATGCGTAATAGGCCAGACAGGCTCTTTAATATTCTGCGAGAGATTTTTTCATATGATACAATGCCACAACTTGAAACAGTTAGAATATATGTTATTCTTGTGTCCCCCACCATTTTTTCCTCATACTTTGAGCCAGTCAGTGCCTGTTTGTAATACAGTAGCTACTGCATAACATATTGGCTGCACTTACGTAGGATATATTAACAAGATACAAAAACGTAATAATTTAAGAAAGTCAACACACTGCAAAAACTGTACCAGCTCTGTGGCTTAGAAAGCTTTGACTGTGATGCAATCAGCAGAGTTTGATTAGTGACTTGGACACCTGTAGGTATTGGCCAGTGAGGATGGGAGTGAACAGCTACATATGGTTTACCCTCCCTGAGGAGAGGGGGGCTTGGCTCATTACATAGGGTGACACCAAGAAAGAGCACTAAGTATTACTCATTTCAGACTGAGCTAGCCCGAGTCTGCAAAGTCACAGTGCATAGCAGCAGGAAGCTATGGGGAATGTGTCATGCATAGGCATGCTTTTCCTCTGGAAACTGCTGCAGGGGGCTCTGCAGATCCTCTGAGGGTTGAGGTGTGTACTCCTAATGGGGAAAGTATAGGCCACACCACAGGGTCATCAAGCTGGCTTGCTTCCTACTGTCAAATTCTCATAAAGGAATGGCAAGCTAATTGGAAATCCCAGAAGGGAACAGACAGAAAATAGGGCTGTCACTCAGCCCAGGAATGCCTGGCTTTTATGGCCCCGAAATGAATGGAGGACAGTTGTGTATCAGTTGCGGAGCTATCAGGCAAACAAACTGGGGACACCAAAGAAATAAATAGCAAAAGATATATAAACATTAAATTAACTATACATTATTCTATGTAAAGGGCGTAAAGCCTTTACTAAGACTCAAAAAGTTAATAACCTACATGGAAACTCTAATTCATGCGCCTCAATACCCACTACCATGACTTCAAACAAGCAGCTATAAATTAGTACTATGGCAAACATTTATTTGACAAGTAAGGGAGGAAAACTCTGTAACTATCCAATGTGATACAGAGTCTGGTTGACAATTTAAGATACAGCAACAGCAGGGCCCTGTGAGACCAAAAATTAACATTAGATTGATGTACTTTAAGTTTCTTTATCCTGTCACATGCATGTAGGACTATCCAAACCAAGTAGATATTACGCTCACCATATCTTCTCAGTAACTTGTTACTCCCTAGTATTTTAAACATCCTAACAAATGTGTATTATTTAGTTGTGATGCTGTGGGAAAGGGGATAGTCATTTATTACAAATTGCGAAACTCACAATTCCGTTGCTCTGCTTGTTATGAAAGTGCAGTGACTACTAAGATTTGGCATAGAGAAAGAAATTGGTACTATAGTTTTACAAAAGCAATCGAATAACATTTGTACAAAACCTACTTGTATTACTCTTTTAAATCATTCTAGTCCATTAAAAGCTACTGATACTTCCACTGCAATACAGAGCGCATTTTTCAAGCCATTGTGCATTGTTAAGGTGGGGATATAGTGCAACACCAAACCAGCTAAACACCAAATGCCATTTCAGTGACACATAGAGTGAACTACAAGTTAAGTGTAATGCCAGATCACCAATTTATTTCCATGGGGGAAAATGTAGTGCGATCTCTGAGTTGGTATATTTAGTTGGGGGGGCACAGCCCCCCACATTGGGGGTGTGGGAGGGGTGAAGCCCCCCACCTTGTAATGTTTGAGCTGGTGTGTCATGCCTGGTTGGCCTACTGATTTTTTTCCTATGGAAAAAAATCGGTGATCTGGCCAGTCTTTTAACTTGTAGCTCGCTCTTTATGTGTCGCTGAAACAGCGTTCGGTGTTTAACTGTTTCTGTGTCATAATATAGACCCATCAAGATTACACTGAAGCCATGCGCACAGCTAGACAAAAGGCACACTTCACTCAGTCCATTTACAAAATCCCAAATATTGATAACCTCACAGACTGTAAGCTACAGCATTTGCTCTGTGAAGAAGTAATGTCATTGACCAACATAAATTAACTTTAACACCCAGAGGAACATTAACTTGGTCATTTGGAAGATTTCTTCAGAAGATGTATCCCTGTTTTTCCTGGGCTCTTCTGTAAAAGAATGGATATGGGACTGCCTCTGTTCTCCAACTCCATCTCCCTGGAACTTTGTGCCTAGCAGAGTCCTCCTTTATTGCAAACACCAAAGAGCCGACACTGCTACCAACCGTGTTTGCCTTATTCTGGTTTTGGCATCACCTGGTGTAATGAATGATGGGGCCAGAGGAAGAATATACAAAGGGTGTGCTGGGTATTGCCACCGTGTTTTCCATTTGTAAAGTCTGCAGGTCATTATTAATAATAATGTTTCTTAATGTGGCTTCTAGGAAGAAGCCTGTTACTAATGTTCTGAGCTTCCCTATACTTTCTGACGATGAAATGTATTCAAAAACATTTATATGTATAATAAAAGGCCCTTTTAATGTAGTGGTCTGGTGAAGTCACCTTTTTGCCTTGTTTTAAAAATCTTCCCTCTAGCTACATAAAGTCTTAGGCCTAGTAAATAATCCAAATACTAAGGAATGTATTACATGCTTAGGATGGATGCTGTCCACAAATAAGAGAAGTTGGCTTGAGTGCATTTCATGTATAATTTTGATAAATTTGTTACTTGAAACATTAAAAGATGGAGTAACATCTAAATATTATTATAGGAGTAGTATGAGATTTAGTACCTAAAGAAATGTACAATTTCTGTTCTTTTTAACAGTAACCACAAAATCATCCCCTTTAATCACAAACATGTCATATATAAATCTAACATAGAAGACAACCTGATTCATTCAAAAATGTGGTACAGATATCTTCTTGTTCACAATGTTTCATAAATATATTTGCATAGACATGAACAAAATTTTGCTCCTTCTCAGGACTTTGTCAGATTGTTCCACTGACACTCAGTCAGCCCATTTGTTTAGGCTTACATGAGCTGGGCATTCCTGAGCTTGGCGACAGCCCAATAGCTCATTTGATCCTGCCTGAGAATTCTGACCGGCCGTCCCTTTACTAGCAAGTGTCTGATCTGATAGTAGAAGAGAGACCGCTTGCTTTCAGGTCCTGGGGACAGCCTACCATGTCAGAGCATGCTTCTTGGCAGCTTGCCTGAGCTCTATCATTGCTGTCTCTTGCGAAGAAGCATGCCTCAGCATGCTATGTTCCCCTCAGGGTACCAGCGCAAATGCAGCATGAGAGGCATGCACTTGGCAGACTTCACCTCCATTAGGTAATACCTAATACTCCAGCTAGATAATATCCTTGTGGCGAGCCAGAACTGCTTCTCTGCCCCTAGAATGGGTGAACTGGTAGTGGCCACTCATTCCTATTCTCCCTTGCTAGCTCCTGCAGGTGTCTGATTTGCAGTTTGAGCTTGGGTTGCCTGTAGTGTAGTCAGATCTTCATCCATGTATGCCACATGTTAAACTTAGCCGATAGTAGTAGTAGTAGTATTGTCTGATGTTGCCCGGTAGCATCCTTTTGCATACTGTAACTTGGATAATAAATTACTGCGGTGGTGGTGCTGCGGAAGCGTTGTCGCCTCACAGTTAGACGTTGCCCATTCGAATCTCAGTTAGAGCGTCTTCTGTGTGGCAACATGCGTGAATGGGCATTCCTTCGGTGAAGGTTGTGCGTTAGGCCCGGCAAGCCAGCACATAAAAATCTACTGCCAATCATTAGCGGACCAGAGTTCCACTGTGACGACCCCTAACCGGGAAAAGCCGAAAGACACAACAACAACAACTTGGATAATAAATTACCCAAATCTCTGATGTAAGAAAATTGATAGCAATACCCCAGTGTTGCAAAGTTTTATCAATAAAAAAGGTTTATAGTTTTCAGAAGACTGATACATAGGGTAATAGTGGGCCTACTGTAGGAATTATTTTAAGACTGTTGCACTTTTGGTAAAGAATAGAAAGCAGGGATGCTTAATTTATTAACCTGAAGTTTATGGTATTGCTGTACAGAGAATACTACCCCTTAAACATTTAACTAAACAGTAACTTATGTTAGTCCAGTTAGTTCAGAAAGTTGGCCATGGGGGGGGTCTGTATTCAAAACTGTGTACTTAGATTATACAGAATATTCAAACACTTAGTTGTGTAGAGAAAATCATGGTGTTTTCAACATTGTCAGCTAGTCTGACAAACTCTTCTTGCCTAACCGTCCGTTATCCAAAAATGCACTTTATCCTTTACAGGGCTGTGGAGAAAATGGCACCTATCCTAATAGCCATTGAGTGCAAGGCTTTGAACCTCATTCTGGATAGGGTACTTTTCTATCCCAGAATATATATACATGCACATGTACAAACATTCACACAAAACAACCACACGCACAGGTTGAACTGCATGCAGATCGATGCAGCATTATGGGTGATGTGAGGAAACTGGAGTACCTGAAGAAAATCCTCATGGGCACAAGAAAGGCATACAGACTGTGTGTGGAAGGGCACCCCAGCCAAGAATTAAACCCCAGAACTTTCTGCCATGAGACAGCATTGCTACTTACTGCACTACTGTGCTAGCCTCTTATCTGATCAGGTGTACATTTCTGATTGATGACATAAAGGAAGATGAGACATCTTAGAACTGTTACATTCAAATAGATCATTGACTGTAGAAACAACTGCAACTATAGTAACAGTAATATGTGCAACTGGAGTGAAAATGTATGCACCATCCGTCAGTTGCACTGCCCATAATTTGTCACATAAGGAATTCACATTAGAAAAGGAAACCCCTATGTGACTAATATCGCTGTAAACACTTAGTCGTTCATGTTATCCAGTGCATTGTAAATTTTTAATTCCAGTAACTGTTTGTCATTCATATTTGGTGTGTCTTGCAGAGCAGTTGCACAGAGGTTTCTCTGTTTCTTTACAGTAAGAAAATGTCCTGAATCTCCATATAAGTCTGTGCATATGCCAAAACTGCTGTTTTCAAAACTGAGACTGGAAAGAATTTCAGCCTTCTTAAAAACTGCGTGCTCAGTTTGAATGAGATGACATGTAGAGAGATTCATGATTTGGAATTCTTTCTCTGCCCTTTGTGCTAATGCAAAGGGGGGTTCACATACGTCATCTAGGGACTTAGTAACACTCTTTGGTGCTGTTTAGATAGTGATCCATTCCTTTTTTAAAACTTGTGCTTGTAGACTCGTTCCCAGATGACTGAAAGGAATGCGCCATATGGTCTGTAGAAGTAAAGGAGACACTGGTGAACCCTGAGGTAGAAGATGCTGCTGATGCAATCATCGTTACTGAGGCTGCTGATGTTAAGGAAGTGAAAGAGGTGGTAAAATATGTACCTTTGTTGTATGACTTTGCATGAGCATGACTGGTGTTATAGGAATGCCTTTGTGAACTTGCCTCTTCATTTGAAAACATTTGTATTATCAAAATCACCAGTGACCCTTCCGGTTATTTTCTTCTTTAATAATTGTTTGCTCCACCTTAGGTAGATCTTTATTAAGGTGGAGTACCTGCTTTTAAAATTAAGACTCAGAATACCTACTCCTTCAGAGAAGATTGTAGGGAAGAGATCTCCCTTACTATTTTTTTTTTCATTTTTCATTGCATCTTGGGTAGTTAAAAGCATCCAGTCATTCTTTCTAACATTGAAGGGTAGCCTTATTCTGTCTGTGAAGGGATTGTAACCGTTCTTAAACCCATAGGAACGAAACCCAGACTAAAATATCTGATTATAAAAATTAATTAGCCCTGGTTTATTCATTTTTACTAATTGTCTATACAGTTCATCCACTTCAGTATGTCATTTAATAAGAGAGACTGCATTCTTCATAAATAAACTTTATATTGTACAGATGTAGCAGCTAATCTATTCAGCAACTGAAAAGCGCTTACTGACAAGCTGAAACTTTTCTTCTTAATGGGCATGAAAACAGAAGCACAGTCTGTGTAAATATAAAATGATAAAAAGCTAAAATTATATGTTGGTACATGTGTATACTCCAAAAGTGGCAAAAAAAACATCAAACACCCTGAACTGCAGGAATTACTTAGGATGAAAAAACAGACACCCACACCAGTAAATAATAATTAGTTAATTATATCAGTTAACATTTAACATTACATGAACAAACCACTATATCAAACATTAGTACCTGCTAGTGAAACCCTGTTTTCATGTCCCCAAATTATAAAAGAAATTGTGCTTCTGATTGTGTCTTTTACGAGTCAAAATGCTTTTTATCAAATATACCTTGTTCTGTAGGACATTTGTAGATCACCACTGGTGATATAAAATGCTTTGCTGATAATCTGATTCCTTCAGAGTAGCGAGTCTTGCCTTGCTCAAGCCCAGTAGAGAAGTTGTATATTATGTTGAATATAACATCTTAATTATGATCAGATAGTTTTATCTCCATTTTAGTTCTGTGCGACAGTCGTGCTCACTGAGGTTATCTTGTGATGGTACAGCATTTGCCCAAAGATATTTATCTCTGGGCAGCAGAATTACTGATAAACCAGCAGTAGCATGCAAGAGGTATTGTGCAGGAAGATCTAACAGAAGAGTTGTGTTATAGAAATGATAGTACCTGTGGCCTTGATGAATCTGGTTAGTATTCAGTCTGTACAACTGAAATGGTACATTAAACATGTGCTGCCCTGTGGTAGTACAGTAAGATTCATTGCCTCAGTATTTGAAAGTTGCCAAATGATCAAGTAAAATCTCCAGAACATGTTATTTTTAGGTTTCACTGGGGTTAAGGATTTCACAATGTGAATATGAGCAGTAAGTGTGTGTGATGTGGTACTGTTTGTAAGTCAGTAATGAAGGAAGAACTGAGGAGACGATATCCGCTCTGTGGTTCAGCCAAAGAGAGTGCAAGAAAACCAGGGAAACAGAACCTGTGCGAGTCAGTAAAGAAAGTCACCCTCCAAGTCAAGTTTTGAGGTAGAAGTTTTTAAAGGCAGACCCCAAACCACAACTTCCTGCCCCAAACACAATTGTTCTATATAGCAGTATAGGAAAAAAATGTCAAAAAGCACTTATACTTCATTATTTTCACACAAGCACTCTCAACTGGGAAAAAAAAAACATCCTTTCACTTGTGCTGACAGTCCAAAATGTATCATCTGTTGTAGGTAAAAATGTTTTCACAGAGAGAAACAGTTTTTCTTCAGAAAAGAAAATTGTGGAAAGTTAGAAGGTGTTCCCCCAAAAGTAACTTGCCTGTCCAGCCTTGAAGGAGTACCTGCAGAGGGATTGCACTACAGCAGCAAGAAAGCTGTGGCACATTTTGGCACTCTGCCTTTTATATGGACTTACTGTCAGATAGAGTATGTGGAAAGCATCGTCAAGATTTGAAAAGCTGGCCGGTTAGGTATATTCATAGCAGGGTACAACCCAAATAACTTAGTTAACAGTGATTATTTAGAACATTTACCATAATAACACAGCTATACCGCATTTGGTTGTTCAGCTCTGACAGGTAAACATCACTGCTGGAAGAACTTTATCAATGTTGATAAGTGGGTCATGGTAGGTATTTGAAAGTCTGCAGCTGCTCGCCTGCATGATGCTGTCACCTGAGCGAAAGCAACCCCTACATTTAATGTGCTCCATACATGAGGTGTGCAAAGTGATGCTGCTGTTGGAATGATTTGGCTTCTTGTACTTTAAAGGAGACATGCAGTAAAGCAGTTTCAGATGAGCTGATGTGTTATAGTCCGTATTAATTTAACCCCACCACACTCGTACACTTGTACAATTTAGTCTACTAGCAAACATCTTCTTAGATGGCACTCCTTTGTAAAACTTCTATTCATCTTTCAGTAATGTCAGCGTGCTTACATCTGTAACTGATTTTTTTAGGTGGTAGTCAAACTCTGGTATATTGAGACACTGGCACTGATTTTGGGCTGGGGTACATTGCCATATCTTTGCCACCATAGAGAATAACGCTGTTACTGTAAGATGCTTCATAGGTTCATAGGTAGGTACTAGGCTATCGGCCCAAGGGCCTTCGTAAGCCTAGCCAACAAGGTTCCCTGGCTTATGCCACCCAAGAAAGTTATTTTCCTGTGCCACTGTTGAGCAGAGACACAGAAGTGATCCCCAGGGTGTATTTCCTATTTCCCATCCACTCATCAAGATTTTTCTTGAAGAATGCTAATGAAGAACTTTGCTTGACATAGATGGGTAGCCTGTTCCAGAGTATGAGAAGTCTCTGGGATAGGAATCTATCCCTCCAGCATGTCCTGTTTATTGTGGTGACAAAGTTTAGGTCCCTAGAGCGTGTATCTCAGAGGGATTGGGATTTCTTTAGGTGTAGCATGTCCAACAGCTCTGGGTTTGACATAGCTTTATATATTAGGCAGAGATCACCTCGGAGGCGATATGCTACGAAGTAAAGCTGGAGTTTTTGAGACGGTCACTGTAGGTTATCTATTTGAGGCCAGTAATCCTCTTTGTGAGGTACTTCTGTGGCCTTTCCAGCTGCTGCAGATGTCTTGTGAGGTACATTCCAAAAGGGGCATTGTACTCTATAATGGGTCTAATGAGTGTCGAGTAGAGGGGAACCATGACCTCTTTTTTCCTGGATGAGAACCCTTTTATGATGAGGTGTGCTACATAGAAGGACTTCCTGACTACTGTGGTGATGTGACTGTCAAAGGAGAGACTACTGTCCACCTGGGTCCCAAGGTCTCTTATCATACACTCAGTGTTAAGTAGATTGCTGCCTATGTGGTAGTTCATGGGTACGGGGATGATACTGCACTTTTTGGCATTGAGCTTGAGGCCATGGCTCTGACACCAGGTATCTGTCTTAGCGAGGCCCTTCTGTAGGATGTCCACATAATTCGGGGACTTGACTATGGCTCCTAGTTTGCAGTCCTCTGCGAACTTCGTTAGCCAGAGGCCTTCTGTGTTAGCCTGTACTTCAGAGAAGTAGATACCAAACAGGAGAGGTCCCAGGACTGAACCCTATGGTACTCCACTTGTCACTGGTTTGAGGTCAGATTTGGAGTCTGCAACTTTTACAGTGTGGGTTCTGTCAGTGAGCCAGTTGGCAGCCCATCTTGTGACGTAGGGCTTTATACCTAGTTTAGTGAGTTTAGCTATAATTCCAGAATGGGGGATGGTGTCGACAGCCTTGGGGAGGTCAAGATAGGTTGTGTGAACCACCTTACCCTCATCTATGGCTTTGGTGACTGCCTCAAAGAAGTCGATCAGGTTCAGGAAGCATGATCTGCCTTTCACAAACCCGAACTAGGTGAGATCCAGAGTTTGGAGGTTACCAATGTCTTTGTTTATTAGTTCCATGATGATACGTTCCATGGCCTCGCAGGCCAGGCTCGTCAGGCTAATAGGGTGATAGTTCCTGGGATCAGTGGTGGCTCCCCCTTTGTGGAGTGGGATAACTGTTGCTGTGAGCCATTCAGTGGGCACAAAGCCTGATGCAAGGCTATTATTGAACATGGTGCTTAGGTGGGGAGCCAGTTTGTTCTGAAGTTTGTGTAAAACGCAGCCTGGGATGTTGTCTGGTCCCATGGATGCTGTGTTTTTGGCTTTAGAGAGTGCAGCTTTTACCTGCGTAGTTGTAATTACAGGGACTCTGTATTCTTCTTGTATAGATATGGACCCTTTAGTGGGTGGGGGGGTAAAGTTAGCACTGAACCTATCTGCCAGGATGTTGGCAATATCAGTTGGTTCTGTAATTTTCATGCCATTATGCTGTAACTCAGAGCAGATCTGGGTGTTGCCACCGAGATTCTTGACATAGCTATAGAATGCTTTGTGGTTGTCCTTAGAATTAGTGGCAATTTTGTTTTCGTAGCTAGCTTTGGAAGATCTTATAAGGGATCTCAGCTTCTTACTGAGGCTGACCAGGGAGCTCTTCCACTCATGGGATTTTACTCTCTTTTGCAAGAGTTTCTTCCTTCTGTTGTACAGTTTGTTTATGGCAGGGGACCACCAGATTGGCTTCCTTTTTTTGGAGGATAGCATTTTGGTTCTGTTTGGGATAGCATAATCCATGCACTCATGTAAGTGCTTATAGTGTGCATTTGTGTAGGATTCAGCAGTTGTAACTGTATTGTCCATCTGCATGGATGTCATGAAGTTCACCACTTCTGTCTTAAGAAGCATGAAGTTGGAAGCGGGGTTGGGGCGGGATGTGGATATCAAGGGTGATTAACTTATGGTCGGATCGGACCAATGAGGAGTTGACTTCAGGTGTGGAACCCCGGTCACTCATGTTGGTAATGACTAGATCTAGGATATTGTTGCCCCTGGTGGGGGTGTGGATAAGTTGATCCAGGGCATTGAAGTTTATGAATTTCAGAAAGCGTTGAGCTAAGGAGTTGGTACACGAGTAGTTTTCCCAGTTAATGGTGGGGTAGTTGAAATCGCCCATTATTAGGGTGTTTGGTTGAACCCTAATATTTTCCAGTACATCAAGAAAAGAGGAGTGGGAATCCTGGAGCATGGTGGGGGATCTGTAGCAAGCTACAATTTGGATTGCAGTTTTGCCCAGAGTTAGCTGCACTTAGATAACCTCGGCTGCATTATGTTGAGCAACTAGCCTGGAGGTGTGGATATCCTTAATGAATATGGACACACCTCCACCTTTGGTGTGTCGGTCCAGGTTACATGGCCAAAAAGTGTGGTATGAGTTGTAGCCTGGTAGTGTAGGGGTGCTCTCTGGAGCCTTGAACTAGGTCTCAGTCACTGCACAGATATCGATGTTCTCCATTTTAAGGAGTGCCTCGAGTGAGTGTATTTTGAGATTTAGACTTCTATCATTGAGCAGCATTACCCTCAGTGTTTGCTTGCCCGCCCGTTCCTGTTACAGTGATGAATTTGTCATTTGAACCTTGCCTAAAAAAGGCACTATAGGGGTGGCAAGAATGTTAGCCAGTATCTGGAGTCCCAGGGGTGACAGGTGCAGGCCATCTCTGGCAAAGCATCGTGGTCTGTCAACCACGTCATCCCAAGCAGACAGATACTGGATCCCCTTAGAATGACACCAGAAGCTTAGCCAATTGTTGAAGTCAATCACTTTGTCTTGTACTGCGGTATCATTCTGGGTGATGGCAGAATGCTACTCAGGGCTAGGGTCATACCTGCCTGGACTACAAGATCGGAGAGCTCTTCCATGTCTCTTTTCATGTAGTCCAGGGAGGTACGTCTCAGGTCATTCATGCCAACATGGGCAATGACAGAGCCATATTTGTACTTGTAGAGTGACCTGAGTGCGTGGGTTATGTGGTGGATCCTGGCACCCGACAGGCAGCTGACAGTATCCTTTTCCTTGTTTAGCCTGGTGAGTGGGACATCAGTGTGCCTGACTATAGAGTCACCTATGACTAGTGTGGAGTACATTGTTTTGCCTTATTGGCTCTAGTTGAGTGGCACACTGAGTCTGTGGACTATGTGTTATCTGGATTGTGTTGGGGGGATGGAGGTTGCTTGCGTTTCTGCTTT